>NC_090243.1:28815222-29415222 GCF_024489055.1 Chanodichthys erythropterus
TGTTCCCATTGTAATGGTTTACCCCATAAAGAGTGACAAATTTCAGCCACTATGAGAAACTGTATAACTAGCCCATCAATATATCCTCAAACATATTTTAGTCCATGTGCGTGCGAGTCATGGTTCAGGACACCACATTTAAAGGGATAGTTCACCCAAAAATGAAAATTTGATGTTTATCAGCTTACCCCCAGTGCATCCAAGATGTAGGTGACATTTTTTCTTCAGTCGATCACAAATGATGATTTTTAACTGCAACCGCTGCCCTCTGTCATTCAAATAATTGCAGTAGATTGGAACTTCATCTATAAGAGTGAATAAACCTTGCTTAGACATATCCAAATGAAACCCTGCGGCTCGTGACGACACATGAATGTCCTAAGACACGAAACGATCGGTTTGTGAGAGAAACCGAAAAGTATTTATATCATTTTTTACCTCTAATACACCACTATGTCCAACTAATATATATAAATACTGTTCGGTTTCTCACACAAACCGATCGTTTCGTGTCTTAGGACATTCATGTGTCGTCACGAGCCGCAGGGTTTCATTTGGATTTGTCTAAGCAAGGTTTATTCACTCTTATAGATGAAGTTCCAATCTACTGCAATTATTTGAATGACAGAGGGCAGCGGTTGCAGTTAAAAATCATCATTTGTGATCGACTGAAGAAAAAATGTCACCTACATCTTGGATGCACTGGGGGTAAGCAGATAAACATCAAATTTTCATTTTTGGGTGAACTATCCCTTTAAGTAAACTGGAATAAAGTTGTGTTCATTCTGAACTTTACATTTACATTTTATTTTCTCTGCAAACTGTTTCTAAGCAAAGCCGCTTACAAGAAACTGCATATTTTGTCAGCAGGTAGCAAAAAGTGTATTTATACAAAACACGATCACATGCTGAGAGCATGAAATTCACTGCTAAACATGTTGCAAAGCTTATCGGAAGAAATGTTGACTTCTCTGGCGACACAACCGAGCCAAGGCCATAATTCCTCGCTTGATTAAACGTAACCAATCTATGGCCTTCAACCTGGCAATGGCTGTCTTTTTGTGTCTCTGGCAAAAGCATAAATCAATATTTCTACTCCACAACCACCACAAGAATAAAGAAAACACAAAAAATGAGAGAGACAACATGATAAAAGCTAACGAAAAGCTTTGCACCAGTCCGAGTTTGATTACATGAGAGAAACGAGTGATTTGTGGGAGCTGTTCTTCATATACAAGTGGATGCAGATGTTTGTGGGAGAAGTGTTGGGTGGAATTATCAGTCTATTGTAGAATCTGATGACAGAGTAGGGATCTAATCAATACCAACTCCACGTCTGTCTCCATCAGTCTACAGTGAGCATTAGCACTTGCTAACACAAGGACCATTTTCCCTTGATTGTGATCAGGACTCAACTCACACCAGGTCTGAAATACGGCTCTCCAATTAAACAACCCAAATGTGCTCACTTCACTGTCTCATTCTATCAATATCTGCAATCAATGGCTGTGACAGCGCTAATTATCTGAGAGTGATTTTATCACGGTGGTGAGAGAGTTGTAAATGAGAGAGAATAATTCATTTGAACAGATAAAAATATTCCCTGGAATATCTGCTTAGTTCTGTTTGTAGAGGGATCATCAAGAGTGACAGGAGGTCAAATTAATTTTCCATGTTTATTGTGAAATGTAGTTAATTTTTTTTCACTCCTCAAACCACCATGTAATTGCTAACAAGTTTTTGCATTTAAGTCAGTTCAAATTACATCAAATCTGGGAAAGAATCATGGGCTAACTGAATTCACAAACTAAATTAAATCATTCAATATATATAGGCAGGAAATGAAATTGGTTTTGGCTACTAGGACATTAGAACACCATCCATCCATCCACCCAGCCAGCCAGCTTTTACATGACACCATTTTGAACTAAAGAACAAAAAAACTTCTCATGTTTTTAGACTGTTTATTTACATGCCAATTCCATTTTGGGGGCCTAAAAATGCAAACTTTTGAAAACGGTTTACAGATATCATAAGTTTTTGAGAACGATACAGATATCGTCTTTGTGTAAACTACAAAATTAACTACAAAACTACAAAAAAACTAGGGAATTTGTGACGTCATGCGCATGTGTATTATGTGAACAGTCTATAGGCTCATAGTGTTTCATTACAAAATGACGTCGCCAACTACTGGCCTGGCATGCACTATACAGCATTTTTAGTCGTTTTAGTGGATCTGAGTGAATGGGCTTCATTTTGCCAATGCTTTTGTGATAATACTGTGGTGCTTTTATGGAGCTTGACAGCCCATTCCCTCTCTTACTTTCATTGTTTTGAATAGAGTTGCCAAGATAATCAACTAGAAAATCACCTTTTGTGCTCCACAAAAGCAAAAATGTCATGCAGACTTGGATCAACAGAAGTAAATAATGACAGAATTTCCAATTTCAGGTGTATGCTGTTTTGAACTGATTTTAAACTTGACAATGTTTATTTGTCTTTTTCTTTAATATGCCTATGTAAAGCACTTTTAAAGGTGCCCTAGAACCAGTTTTTACAAGATGTATTATAAGTCTAAGGTGTCCCCTGAATGTGTCTGTGAAGTTTCAGCTCAAAATACCAAAAGATTAATTTTGGGGCATCATTAACTATGCACCGATTCAGGCTGCGGCCCCTTTAAATCGCGCGCTCCCTGCCCCCCGAGCTCTCGACTATAATACAGTGAATTTACAAAGTTCACACAGCTAACACACTGTTGGAGAAATTTATAAAGAATGAAGTTGTGTTTATGCATTATACAGACTGCAAGTGTTTAAAAATGAAAATAGTGACGGCTCTTGTCTCCATGAATACAATAAAAAACAATAGTAACTTTAACCACATTTAACAGTACATTAGCAACATGCTAACGAATCATTTAGAAAGACAATTCACAAATATCACTAAAAATATCATGTAATCATGGATCATGTCAGTTATTATTGCTCTATTATAGTCTGATGATTCAGCTGTGCACAGATCCAGACGTTAATACTGGCTGCCCTTGTGTAATGCCTTGAACATGGGCTGGCATAAGCAAATATTGGGGGCGTACATATTAATTATCCTGACTGTTACGTAACAGTCGATGTTATGTTGAGATTCGCCTGTTCTTCAGAGGTCTTTTAAACAAATGAGATTTACATAAGAAGGAGGAAACAATGGAGTTTGAGACTGTATGTCATTTCCATGTACTGAACTCTTGTTATTCAACTATGCCAAGGTAAATTCAATTTTTGATTCTAGGGCACCTTTAATGATCATTGTGTATGAAATTCACTATGAAAATAACCTCCTCTGTTTCTGGATTATGCTGCCTGCCAAGTTTAGAGAGGGACAGAAAATAGACAGAAAATACACACTAATTCATGAAGCATGACTTGTTTTTCAAGGAACACTTGCAAATCACATAGATAGTAATGCACTTCCACTCACATCAAATTGCATTTATTATCTGTGAACATGTTTAGAATTATTAAAAAAAAAAAATACTGAGATACACTATTTTCCTAATGTATTTGACTATAAATGAGATTGGACTTGAAGCTGAAGAATGTAATTTCTGTGCCACTAGCACATTTTAGCACCAGAATTGCTAAATAATCATTGTGTTCAAACAGGTTTCTCAAAAACTCTCCCCAACTGCTATTGGTTGGATAAATCAAATAGGCCCAACCCAAATGCATGCCATTGGTCAACCTGTTGCTATGTTAGGCTGGGCAGGAGAGTAATGTTTTGTAAGCACCACAGAGCCACAGTGTTTACACTTTTTCAGGTGAATCAATTTAGAAATGGCTTATATTAAGGTATGCACAATCTTTAAAAAAAACTTTAAAAATATAACAATACACAAATCACCTTTAGGAACAATCTTCACACTGCTGAGTTGACTTTAAAATACAGATACACTGAGAATTAGTTTTATAGTTGGCAATGTGAAGGCCATGTTTACAGCTGTAGTTACAGTATGTAAATCACTGTATTTATCTTATTTATGTTGTACAACTTTGGTTTTTCTTGAGTTTTGTATGCAAGACCACACACACACACACACACACACACAGCCTAAGGGATAATATTGGTATTCACAGCATGCAAGGATGTCATTAGCGAACAATGGCTTTTTATAAATACACATTTCTAAAGTTTACTGCCCACATATTTCAGTGCACATCTAAGGAGGCTTTGTGAAGAGGGGGGAATAAATAATTCAGCTTACACAGGCTTCACTTCCTTGAAGACACCATATACAGCAGAAACCCGAGTGATATCAGACTGATCCATGGGCTCCATCACTCTGTACTGTAAAACAAGTTGTGATTCATTAAGATGAAAGATAGTGTTTGAAGAAACTTTGATGTTAGCTATTTATCAGTCTATAATGAAGTCCCAGCACACATGGAAAACTAGTCGTTAAAAACATAGGTAACACTTTAGAATACTGATCCTTCATTAATGAATAACTACACAGGAACAAATGAGTAATACCAAAGTCCCTTTAAGACAAGTCATTTCACTCGGCGGCCATCTTTGAAACGCCTCTCGGGCATCCTGGGCATCCATGCAGCTCCTATCTCTTTGAATGGGGAAACATCAAATTCTCCAAAGCTGTTTGCCAAGCTTTAAATTAAATTTCATATTTGAAATCACCAATGAATTCTGACAACAACTGTCTCATAATTTTTTTTCCAAACCCTCGAATCATGACATGTATTTTTTAGGCTGGATCAAGCTAATGCGCATGCGCAGACCTAAATGCGTGTCTCCTGTGCCCCATTTCGGAGGCACGCGTCTGACTGTTTCTATAGAAACCAGTGCTTCTAACGGCCGCTGCAGTGACGCGATGACTTTACCAGTCGGCGATTGGCTCTTATTTTGAAGGCGGGACTTATTCCGCCATATTGCGCGTTACACTTTCTCCCATTCAAAACAATACGAGTGACATATCTTGTGTTATTCTATAGTCTTTGGTAATACATTAATAACACTCTAGTAACTACTATTAACTAACAAGAAACTCTGATTAATGAATTAGTAAGTAATAGTGCTCAGTTGAAGGTGGTAGTTCACTATCAGTAACTACTGTTTTTTCATACCTCCCAGAGAAATACTAAGAACTACTACAGGCTCATAATTAACTTGAATAATGCATAATGTATAATTAATTCTAAAGTGAAGGTCATGGTAATGCACTCGTAATGACTGAAGTATTACCAAATTCTTCAGAAGGAATTACTAATTATGTGGATCAGTATTCTAAAGTGAAAAACATGATAACTCTCTGGTAACTACTGAAGTCATTGTAAACTTTTGAGGTTTTTGTACAGTTTTGTACAGTAATTCCTTCTGATGTATTTGGTAACACTTAAAGTGTTACTTCAGGATTTAGCATTAAGCTTTGTACTAGTAGAATACCACTAGTATTTTCAAATTAGCGTGCTTTCCCCCTTCATATCAGCCCGAGATGAGAGATTTATGCATTTTTATTCTGTAAAAAAGCCTCCGGTGATGCAAAACTGTCATTTTGCGTCATCGGAGGCTTTTTTGGCCAGAGGCTTAAAACTACAGCCAGTAATAGCAGGTAGTTTCGCATTTTTTCACCACGCCCATACATAGGCGCGTTTGAGGTTACTCACGGTTATATTTTTAAGCTTACAGTAATTAACTTTATTTTGTCTGCACTACATCAGTGGTTCATCTCGCAAATTTATCGGTCTCTGCAGTCATCTCAACCAATACAGCAACAAGCTTTTGTGGTAACGTTAGCATAAATAGATAAATAAACTCAGTGTTACAGAACAGTGGCTTTACTTTGATAACAGTCAACTTATATGCAACTTATATGTAATTGTCTATCTAACGTTACTTTGCTAAGTTTGCAGTTTTACTGCTACCTACAACACTACATATAGGCTACTGTGTTATCAGTCTAGTATCAGCGAGTCTTATGGTGCGTTCAAGTCTTCCTGGGAAGTTCGTATTTACGAGGTGGGAAATCGTGTGTACGACGGTAGGTGTGTTCAAGTCACTTTCGTCGGAGTATGATGGCGGTGTGCCTTCTCTAAATTAATTACACAAAATAACAACACTTCTGCTTCTAGAAAATGGAGAGCAAATAATGTACATTAGTTGTATGTTGCTTTTTTATGTTTTTTAATTAATGTATGAAGCTGTTGTAAACTTTATTGTTGCATATTACATTTTTATATTGTGATGCTATTGTATTTTTTGCTGGGAATCAGCTTACTTTGTTGTAAATAGAAAAGCCTGACAATTCACTGCTAAATACCTGTAATATTGTGGTATTTCGCCATGTTTCTGACTGACACGCCCCAAACTCGTACAGATCGGAGCTTAAAGAAAATTACGAGCTTCCCACTGGTATTTACGACATTGTGGTGGCATTCATGTCAGTTCTGCTCGTAAATACGATCTTTCCGACATGACTTGAACGCACCATTACCTCTGGGCGAATACGCTTAGTACCAGATGCCCAGGCTGTTCGTCCTCTGGGAAAGTGAATATCGATGGTATCGCGGTGTCCTTCAGAATGGTTCTCTTCATTGCAAAGATATTTGGTTCGTAGTCCTCGTGCTTGAAATGGAGACTACTTATTCTGTGTTTTTTTAGGTTTTCTATAACGGTGTCATCTCCAAACTTCGGGTGTTTGATGGCCCGTAGCCACAGTTTACATCGCTCCAAATCTTTAACTTAATTGGAAAATGATGGAAACTTACTTGTCCTTTCCTGGTTTTGGGTGTACATCCAGGTACAAAGCAATTTAGCACCATTTCGCTGTAAATGTATGAACTAACTCACGATATATTTGTTAGAATTTTCCTGGTAATGCCGCCTGTAACCGATAGGCGTGGTTTGGGCGTGGCCTCGCAAGGGCAGCAAAACAAGTGCATTCTGGGAGTTGTTGTCTTTCATCCACATTAGTCAAAAATACATTTTCTGCCTTTTCTCAGTCTAGAAAGCTCCGAATTCAAAAAATAATTTCACATTTCTACTACATAAATGACCAATTTTAAATACACATTCATCTTTCCAGGGGTGAAGTACCCCTTTAAGTAATTACTACTGGGTTATCATGATCTTCACTTTAGAATACTGATCCAAATAAGTAGTAGTTCCTTTAGAATTATGTAGTATCTCTTGATTTATTACTATCCAATTCTTTACAAATACCTCAAAAGTTTACAATGACTTCAGTAATTACTAGAGAGTTATCATGTTTCTCACTACTGATCCAAATAATTAGTAATTAATCTGAAGAATTTGGTAATACTTCAGTCATTACTAGTGGGTTACCATAACCTTCACTTTAAAAGTAATTATACATTATGCATTATTCACATTAATTCTGAACCTGTATATAGTAGTTCTTAGTAGCTCTCTGGGAGGTACAGTATGAAAAAATAGTAGTTACTGATTAGCTAATAGTGAACTACCACCTTCAACTGAGCACTATTACTTACTAATTCATTAATCAGAGTTTCTTGATTGTTAATAGTACTTACTAGAGTGTTAATAATGCTATACTCATTTGTTCCTGTGTAGGTATTCATTAATGAAGGATCAGTGTTCTAAAGTGTTACCAAAACGTACAACACTTAGAGCATACAACCTGATATTAAGCTTACATGGTAGTTCTAATCAGCCGTTATTCTACCTTCATAATTGATGGATATACAAACAGCATTTTGTTTTTGTGTTCATGAAAGAGTTGTCGTTATTATCTGCGAACGTGTTTAGAATTATTTAAAAAACTGAAAATGCTGAGATACCCACATATGCAGACAAATCATATGCTTTAATTGTTATTGTCCTGACATATTTGACTATAAATATGCTGACTTGAAGCTGTGTGTAATTTATGTTCTACTAGGACATTTTAGCATCAGAATTGCTAAATAATGACTTTATTATTATTTAGCAATAATGATTGAAGATGAATGAACATTTTGGAACCACACAAGGGTGAGTAACTAATTAAAGAAATTGCATTTTTTTTGGGTAAACTAACCCTTTTTGTGCAGAATTATAAATAGCAAAAATTAGAATCTTCAGACAAAAATAATATTTAGATTACTGTATACAAATTGTATACAGATGTATTCCAGTATATAAAACCCCTTTTCATCATAAAGGCTTATCCAGAATAGGAGATTCTAAACGTGATTGGAGATAAACTGTACAAACTAAAAAGAACTTTGTAAATTAAACAATTGATGACATCTGCAAAGAACTATAATTCATGTGTTTCTAATCGAATACAAGCTATCCAGTCTGGCTTTTTTCCTTCTATCCATGCAGTATCATTTAAAGGATGTCTGTCCTCTCTCATCCCTCCATTTTTATCTCCTCACAGCCTGTCTTTTATTATCTATGCCTGGAAATGTCAGATCTTAGGAACGCTCAATGACGGAAGACACTTTATTGTGGTTGTGACTGTGGCCTGACCAAACCTGCATTCTTGCATGCCCATACTGACTAAATCATTGCCTCTCTCTCTTTTCCTCTCTGTAATTCTCTATCAGTCCAACTTTCAGGATAGGAAACACCATCATGACAATCTTCCAACCCCATGTGAAACGTTGTGGTCCCACAGACGGTGTGCTGCTCATGGCAGTCTGTTTCCAATGATACACATTTATCAGATGACTTTAAAGTGTTGTGAGTTTGGATTGCTCATACGTCTCCCATTTTTCCGTCTCTGAACACAATCTGCCACTCCAAACCTCACACACACTTACTGTCAGTGATTCTGTTTTTTTGTTTTTCATTTTAGGAAAGTCAATGCGGTCCAACCGAATTTCATCAAACAAACAGATAAATATTTATAAAGGTTTGGAATGACAGAGTACATGACAGCATTTTCCTTTTTGGGTTATTGCTTTAAGAGATAAAAGCTTTATTTTATCAGCAAATAGGTAGTGAAAGAAGGTACTTGACCTCAACATAAGGTCAAACTACATTTTATATTACCTGTCTTATTTTCTTTGAGGGTTGCAATTTATGCAATCCTGTCACTGAATTGCTTTACTTGGTGAATGCAATCAACACTACAATACTGTATGTGCAAAAAATGTGTAAAATGTTACTTGAGTATTCCTAATATGCCCCTTTTCACAAGATGTAAAATAAGTCTCTGGTGTCCCCAGAATGTGTCTGTGAAGATTCAGCTCAAAATACTCCACAGATCATTTATTATAGCTTGTCAAATTTGCCACAATTTGGGTGTGGGCAAAAACACGGCATATTTGTGTGTGTCCATTGAAATGCAAATGAGCTGCTGCTCCCGGCCCACTTTCGAGAAGAGGGGCGGAGCATCAAAAGCTCGTGATTCGGTTGCTCAACAACAACAAAGCTGGAGAATCTCACGCAGCCAAAATGAGGATTGTCAGTAACGGTGTTCAGCCTTATATTGTTCAAACCGGAGTCGACACTGATGGAGAAACTCAGGAAGAAGTTTTAGAATGCAACCGGACGTTTCTGAATGGTTAGTGGATAAATTTATGTAGTTGCTGTGAAGCTGATTTAACTCATCGACTAGCATGTGCCGTCATGTTAATCTTTTGTGCAAATCCAGCGTTGAATCGATCCTCGTTTGTGAAGCAGTCCGGCGTACATGAAGGCATGACACCAACACTCGACTACAACAACTCTTCCTCTTCTCTAAAGCAGCCCAACATGACCTCACCCCCTTTGTTGTGTGTTCCCGGGGGCAGGGTTTATGTATATTTTGGGGTTTGTGTTGTCATCAGCTGGAAAGAAGCTCACTGTAGTCCCTACCAGCCATTTGTTGTAGTCCTTAAAAAACAAAAATATCTCCCTTTGCATTGAACTGTGAGCGTTGTAACTTTGCAGATGTTGTGTATTCTCAATTAGCAAAATTACACACTAACTAAATTAAAAAACAAAAAAAAAAACCTTCAGAACATTAAAAAATTACCCACAAGAATGGAAACTGCACTAATTCAGAGAATCCCCCTTCACCGTCTTACTGAAGGCCTGTCAGTCTTCGCTCACCGAGACACATCTGTGGTGCTGATTTGGGCAGATAGTTTTTGAGAATGACTGGGGAGCATGTTTGTGGCACTAAATGCATATTTTATTTCTCACTGTGTGTGTTTTTTATCAGATTTGTCAACTGGCAGCTGTGTCTCATCTTTTGTTCACCACTTGAGCTGTGCACTTTCATGTAATTTCTGTTGTTCCTCTCTTTGCCTCTTCATCCCATGGTTGCTGTGAGAATGAAGAAGTGTCACATAGATCGGTTTCTCATTTCAGTGTGCCGCTTGCCACAGGTTTGAACTTCCTCACAGCCCTAGAAAGCTCACAGCAGGTTTTCTCACAGCACACTGAGTCTGTATTTGTAATTCTGTAAGAGTGGCTTCCTGATGTAACTCTTTACATAGAATGAGTGTATCATCTTGAGTTCTTGAATGTGAGATGTATGGCACTAGAAGAAGTTGTGTCTGGTAATCATTTTCACAAACTGTAAAGCTTGACTCAACACAGAGGACAATTTCTTGCTCAAATGTTTGTCTTTCACAGCTCAGGAGCTCAGGAATAGTTTACCCAAATATGTAATTTTGGTCACCAAAAAAGATATTTTGAAGAATAGGTCAACTGTGTTTTCTCATGCAATAAATGGCAATGGGGTCCAGAACAGCACTGGATCCTACGGAGCTCCTAAAAGACCATTGTGATGGTATATATATATATATATATATATATATATATATATAAAGAGAGAGAAATATGGGAGGGAAACACAGTTTTGAAATTTCATTTTTCCTCCCTATTCATATTTTTGCCCTCTTTAGGGGCTCCATAGTATCCAAACGGCTTACATTGTATGGAAAAAAATGTCTTCTTCTCTGTTCAACATTGATATGGATTACAGATGATGATAAATGATGAAGATGTCTGTTGGACTGTTCGAGGCAATATTTCCTTGCTCACCATTCAATATTTCTGTATTAATGGTCTACAACAGGGGTCTCCAAACTCATCCTGGAGGGCCACTGTCCTGCAGATTTCAGCTCCAACCCCAGTTAAACACACCTGAATCAGCTAATCAAGGTCTCGCTAGGCATATTATAAACTTCCAGTCAGGTGTGTTGAGGCAAGATGGAGCCAAATTTGCAGGACAATGGCCTTCCAGGACAGAGTTTGGAGATCCCTGGTCTAAAACCACCACCATAACAGCCAATTTTTTTTTTTTTTTTTTTAGGAAGAAGAGAATGGCCTGCCTCCATGGTCAATAAAGCAGGCTGCTGGACTGAACCTGAGTCAGGAGAGAGTGATAAGGAGCGCAACATCAGACAGGAAGCAGCTCTGGTGACAGATGACAAGAGCAACAGGCTGCTTCTCAGACATTCACCACCACTGCACAAACACTGCCACAGGCAGATAGTGAAAGGAAAAAAAATATGGCAATAACGATGGAGAACAAGAAAATGACAAAAACTGAGGGAGTGCATGAGGGGAGAGGGAAAAATCCAGAGGGATGCTTCTGCTTTGGGAGTTTTGCAATATTTTCTAATGAAATATCTATACCTGGTTGTGTTACCAGAATATCAGAACTGTGATGCTGCCTCGACTGATAAATTCAATGACAGGACAGTTGAGAGTTATTTTTTTTTTTGTTTTAGCTGAGATGTTTCAGTGCAGTGATGGTGTTCCTGAAGCATTCATGAAAGATGTTTAGATGTGTGACTTTGGCCTGTTCTCATTTGATGAGAATGACTAGCACAAATTCTCAGTTAAATGGTTTCTTGCTCTAACATATTATGTTGAATAACTCTAAAAGTGAATTCTTTTTTATAGGGGTACACATGAATGTTTACTACTTTATAGTGCAGGCAAACTCACTAATAAGATGTTAAGGTGTTCTGATTGGTTGTAAGCAGAGGTGTGTAAACGTACATGCCACATTCAACTGCTCCAGTCGCATCTGCCATCTTGGAGTTTTCTCTGTTGTCACTCACAGTAAAAATCAATGAGTTTCCCAGCATGCAACAACATAGTAAATCACTTCAGTTTACCAGTGTTCATTTATTGTTCAACTTCAGCTCACTCAACTCAAGCACGTCAATCCCAGACATTATTCACTATATTGGAAATAGGCATGTTCATTTCTTTTCAAACTGTACTCCATTGTAGTAACACTTTATTCATTTTAAACATTCTACTCACTGTAAATGATTTTGCAACTACATGTCAACTAGCAGTCATTAGAGTATTATAATATCGTAAGACTGTCTGCTTAAAGTTTTTGTTCACCCAAAAATGAAAATTCTGTCATTTATTACTCACCCTCATGCTGTTCCACACCAGTAAGACATTCATTCATCTTTGGAACACAAATTAAGATATTTTAGTTGAAATCCGATGGCTCCGTGAGGCCTTCATAGGGAACAATGACACTTCCTCTCTCAAGATCCATAAAGGTACTAAAACATATTTAAATTGGTTCATGTGAGTACAGTGGTTCAATATTTATATTATAAAGTGACGAGAATATGTTTGGAGCGCCAAAAAAAACCAAAATAACGACTTATTTAGTGATGGCCGATTTCAAAACACTGCTTCAGGAAGCATCGGATCATAAATGAATCAGTGTATCGAATCTGCTGTTCGGAGCGCCAAAGTCACGTGATTTCAGCCGTTGGCAGTTTGAAATACGATCCGATTCATGATTCGACACACTGATTCATTTGTGCTCCGATGCTTCCTGAAGCAGTGTTTTGAAATCGGCCATCACTATATAAGTCGTTATTTTGTTTTGTTTTTTGGTGCTCCAAAAATATTTTCGTCACTTTATAATATTAATATTGAACCACTGTACTCACATGAACTGATTTAAATATGTTTTTAGTACATTAATGGATCTTGAGAGAAGAGTGTCATTGCTCCTTATGAGAGCCTCACGGAGCCATCGGATTTCAATTAAAATATCTTATTTGTGTTCTGATGATGAACGAATGTCTTACGGGTGTGGAACAGCATGAGGATGAGTAATAAATGACAGAATTTTCATTTTTGGGTGAACTAACCCTTTAATATCTGCTAACACTTTATTTTGATAATCCCCAACAGACATTCTACTGACTATAAGTAACTTTGCAAGTATGTCAACTTATTAACCTGAACCCTAACCTAACAATCTAATACTCTAATGAGAGTTAGTTGACATACTTGCAAATTTACTTATAACGATTGGAATGTCTGAAGTGGACTACCAAAATAAAGTGTAATATGCATGGTTATATATGGTTATATATATTCTTTTATCATATGAGATCTGAATGTTTTAAAGTGCTCCTATTATGCTATTTGAAAGGTTCCTAATTCTGTTTTGGAGGTCTCCTACAACAGGTTTACATGCATCAAAGGTCAAAAAACACTTTCATTTTCTCATAATATGCATTGTACATCATCACAGTTTTCAATGATTCTCAAATGACTCGTCTGTTTTGACTGGTCTACCGCTTACAGTGCAAGTTGGAAACAAGCGCCCATTACCAAAACTGATTCAGCTCCGGAGGCTTCCTAAACTTCATTGATTGTACACACTGTAAAGACAGTAATGATGCTGTTGATTTTACCATATTAATCCGAGCTCGAGTCCGATGATGAAATATCGGAAGAACTAGTAATTCAACCTGAACCTCCATCGCAGAGACGACTTGAGTAGGCCGTTTCTCAGTTTGAGAAATTGTAACTGTATTTCCTCACCAGCAGCATTGACAAGTGTGTCAATCAACAAACCGATGTGTATATTTCTAATTTATTGAGGTGCACATGTGGGAACTGTATCATTAACTGTATCAATAACAGCGCATACGTTAGCCGAACACTAACATGAATGACTGATATGACATTAAAGTTTGCAAAACAAATCTTGCTCCATCTTTATCATTACTCAAAGTAGCTCAACTATAATCACCTTATGCTAAGCATCCCATCCATCCCCAAACATACCTGACCCCTCTCCCTCTCCAGACCCATCCAATCACTCTTATCTGGCTTCTCTTGCAGGACTTATCTCCTTTCACTGTCCTGATGGCAATCTCTTCCACACTGCCCATGTTTGCTTCTCCTCGGCCTCTGTATCGAATCTCTCTCCCTGATAAAAATGGATGTTATTCACCAGGCCCTGAGGAGACTCTGGTCCTACCAAAAAAAGGCAAGGGATTAGATGTTGCAGATGCTTTGCCTCGCAGGCATGATTTTGCAATGCAACCCTGCAGTCATGATTCATGATTTCTCCAGGCCATATGAATCTTAAAAATAAATCAAATAGACAATGTCTGATGAGTGATTCAAGAGTGTGACAAGCGATTTGATTGTGAGACGGTTAGCATAACCCAGTCCCTTTTTTTATGATTTCACTTTTTTTAGTTTTTTTGCGGCCTAAAATGACTGTTTTTGTTGCGGGATTTCTCAAAATTTGCGGCAATATTTGCGGCATTGTCAATATTCTTCTAACATTTGTATTACTTTTCTGGGCTCAATAACCACTGGGCTCTGTAATTTTAAAAAGGAGAACACCAATAATAACTTAAAATATAATTTCAACATTTATTTAAAAAAAAAAAAAAAAAAGTTTATTTATTTATATATATATATATATATATATATATATATATATATATATATATAAACTATGGGGGCATGGTTGTCATTTAGAAGGTTTTATATATTTTATCAATCAATTTTGTATATTTTATATATCAAATATGATATAACAGGCTTTGAGGAACATTTATTTGTTCATCTATCAATCATCATTGTATGCATTTGCATTGCATTGCATTGTGTTTTGCCCCCCACAGTAAAAATTATAGTGCTTTCATCATAAAACTAAGCATATATTTTTACCAAGACATATTGTAAGAGATATAGTGACAAATTATATTTATAAGCATTTTATGTAAGTAGTCTGCTGTACTGTTATACAGATCTCATTGATTTACATAAATAACAACTGCAGCAAACTGCAATTTTTGCTCAGTTTTGGCCTCTGAATAAAATGAAGCTGTTTTCCCCCTCCATACTCTCACCATATCATACTATATGAGCCATAAAATCCTGGTGTATGAATCAAATGTATGAAAAAACATTAAACACATGCAAACTTCTTTTATTTTTTGTCTAAAGGTTAAAAAAACTGTTCTGTTTCAGAGCGTGACTTATGTGTGTGAGAGATGTGCGCTTACAACTGGATCTGCGTTGTTGTGGTGGTTGACTGATTGACTGACAGATGCAAAGCCGAAGCAATGCTGCAAACCATTGTTTATTGATCGATTAAAGTTCAACGCACATAGTCTACTTCGAAGTGGGCTTTTCTTTTGGCTGAATGTACATTGTGATGACGTCACGCGACGCGTTTAGGCCCAAAATCTGCGGAAAATATGTGGCTATTTAGAAAAATTGCAAGCAACTCCGAATTTTGCGGCGTTTGCTTGATTTTGCGGTAAATTCTGCGATCACGGAATCCTGGAGGGACCGATAAGCATATCCCTTTACCAGATGATTCCTTCACTGAACTGAAATGGAAGACTTCCATGCCTTCCATTCCTGCTGATGCTCTCATTCACTCTCTTTTTCTCTCTGTGATTGTTTGAGGCTTATTTGGCTGAGAGTCATTTGGCCAATAAATTAATCTGTTGAAATGGAGAATCTCATTTGGCCTGACAGGTTTCCCATAATTCACCGGGGGCCGCAGGTAGTTGAGTAGCTACAGAAGATACCTAGCGGGGGCAAGCTGCCAGTTCTTTTTCTTTTTCACTTTCTCTCTCTCTTCTACCCTTTCTGTGATCTAATGTGGGAGCTGTATAGTGTCAGAGTGACTTAACGCTTACCTGGGAAGGCATCACTGTACGGCATCTGAACGAGCTCGAGCAGATGGTGAGCGGTGTTGGCTAATGGTACCTGAGAGAGAGAACATCCCTCTACCATGCGAAAGGGCTTTTCCCCTCAAAGCTCCACACAGAGTCATCAAATACACACCATCAACCCCTTCAAACACTTTATTCATACACCCTAAAAATGAAGCCATCTGAATCATACTTGTGGTTGAAACACACATTATGATCTGTGTCTCTCCACAGTTGCAGCCATTACTCGTAACTGATGATTCCCTGTGCTGTGCCTTAAACGATTGCTCCCATTACCATTTGAAAATATGGAACACGATGACCAATGTTGCATGTAGAGAGACATTTGTGTGATTAATCAAGGGGGTTTTAACCTCTAAGGCCCCTCAGGAGCAGTTCTACACGGGTAGCTGGAGACGCCTCAACGCATGGTTCTAATAAAACACTGTCTTCCAACCAGGGACTGCCACTTGATACTGTCCTAGTCCACTGTTAAACATGAAGGACACCTGATAGCCTGCTGTTTGGGGTAGATCCAGGACCTCGGGCTTACTGGTCTAGTTTTTATTGCCAGACCTAATTTTCATGACCCTTTGTGCAACCCAATCCTAAAAGTATATATACTTGGAAAGAACCAGGTTTACGTTAATGAAACCCCACTCTGAGCTCTAGGCAAAACCACATACTCTGGTTTGAAATGCTGAACACAAAGAAGAGGAGTGATACAAACAGTGAAGGGTGATTGTTGCATAATTTACATTGCAATACTGCTGTGATTATAACCTATAACCTATAAACCTCTCTCTCTCTCTCTCTCTCTCTGTAATATATATATATATATATATATATATATATATATATATATATATATATATATATATATATATATATATATATATATATATATATATATATATATATACATACATACACACACACACACACACACACACATTTACTTTTTGGGGCCTTAAAGACTGCATATGAATGAAAGAAAGTGCAATATGCAATATGGCAGAATAAGCACTGAAGATGACACAGCTGTTTCACGATTGGCCGGATTTGTGTTTATTCTGACACCTTCTGTTTCGTTGATGCTGTTTTTATAACACTAAAAGCTCTTTTCATGTAATATTAATGTTATATTGTGTTGTTTTTATCAAAATAAAACAGATAAAAAAAAATAAATAAATATATATATATATATATATATATATATATATATATATATATATATATATATATATATATATATATATATATATATATATGGGTGATTCTTAGACTATGGGCACTTTTATGTCCTTTGATCATATTTTAAAAAATACATATATTTTTTGACAAATTCTTTTTTCTTTGTCAAACTATCAACAAAACCACCTTTAAAAAAATTTACTACCTTTCTATTATGATTTTTTCATACTTTCCAACCTCCTTATAGGTGTCAAAATCACTGTTTTCTCCTTGTCCCACACCCAGACTTTTAAACTTCAACAATGAAAATACAGTTTAAAAATATGATTTATCTGGTAACTATTAATGTACCTGAATTAAGCACTAGTAAAATAATTAAAATACATTATAGTATTTAATGTGAGACTACTATCAATATTACTTTTTACACAAAATATAGCTGTCACACAGTATCGGTGTCATTTCCACCACAATGCTGTAATGTCCCTTTAAAAAGTTTGTGTGAAAGATTGTTTAGGTGGTTTCTGTGGAAATGTTCAGTGACATCAGAGCACATGTTGGACATGGAGGAAATTTTAAATTTTCATCAACAACAAATGAAGAAAAATCAAGGTAAATATTGCTAGATCAGTAAATATATTTATTCTACGTCATTTCCAAACATGCTGTACCTTCAAGGGTGTTTTTAAAAAGCTAAACATTTTAAGTTAAATAAGAGTATTTTGCGTACATGAAATGCTAAGTAGTAATTCAAAGTGAATCAGTGAAGCTATCTTCCATTTTTTCACAAAAAACTACAGAAATGTAATTTCCACCACAGTCATTTCCACCACACTGCCCTCTGTGGTGGAAAAGACAGCATGTGGTGGAAATGACATTTATGGTTAAGAAGTACAATTGATATGGATAGTGGGAGTATAGTTGTGTAATACTTTTTATAACAATACACTTTATTGCCAAAAGTATTAGGACACCCCTCCAAATCATTGAATTCAGAAGTTCCAGTCACTTTCACTTTCACAGGTGTGGGTCACTTTTAGGAGCTCAGTGAACTCGAGCGTGGTACCGTGATTGTGCAATAAGCGCATTTGTGAAAATTCCTCACTAGTAAATATTTCACGGTCAACTGTTAGTTGTATCATAACAAAATGAAAGCAATTGGGAACAACAGCAACTCAGCCACGAAGTGGTACAGTAGGCCACGTAAAATAACAGAGTGGGTCAGCGCGTGCTGAGGTGCACAGTGCACAGAAGTCGCCATCTTTCTGCAGACTCAATAGCTACAGACCTCCAAACTTCATGTGTCCTTCAGATGAGCTCAGGAACAGTGTAGAGAGCTTCATGGAATTGGTTTCCATGGCCGAGCAGTTCCATCCAAGTCTTACATTACCAATGCAATGCAAAGAATCGGATGCAGTGGTGTAAAACACGCCGCTGCTGGACTCTAGAGCAGTGGAGACGTGTTCTCTGAAGTGAGGAGTCACAATTCCCTGTCTGGCAATCTGATGGACGAGTCTGGGTTTGGTGGTGGCCAGGAGAATGGTACTTGCCTGACTGCATTGTGCCAAGTGTAAAGTTTGGTGGAGGGGGATTATGGTGGGGGGTTGTTTTTCAGGGGTTGGGCTTGAACCCTTAGTTCCAGTGAAAGGAACTCTTAAAGCTTCAGCATACCAATACAATTTGGACAATTTCATGCTCCCAACTTTGTGGGAAGTTTGGGTATGACCCCTTCCTGTTCCAACATGACTGCGCACCAGTGCACAAAGTAAGACCATAAAGACATTGATGAGTGAGTTTGGTGTGGAGGAACTTGGCTGGCCTGCAAAGAGTCCCGACCACAACATGATAGAACACCTTTGGAATGAATTAGAGCGGAGACTGTGAGCCAGACCTTCTTGCCAACATCACTGCCTGACCTCACAAATGTGCTTCTAGAAGAATGGTCAAAAATTTCCATAAACACACTCCTAAACCTTGCTGAACAGCTCCATATTAAACCCTACGGATTAAGAATGGGATGTCATTAAAGTTCATAAGCACTAAAGGCAGGCGTCCCAAAACTTTTGGCAATATAGTGTATGTTACAATACTTTTTATATTTATAATTATATTATGATTTTTTATTTCTAAATTATATTACGTTTATATTAATTGATTTCATTTTTTTTCTATTTTTAAGATGCCACCTAAGACAACAAAAGAAAGGTCACAGGCCTATAGGGACAAAATAAAAGCTGACCCTATAAAATATGAAGGAGAGACTTAAAAGAGACAGATCTGTCAAACGCTCTCTCTCACACACATGCAAACATACTCACGCATTCAAGGTGCTCAAAATTTTCCACATTCCACACCTCCATTTAAATGATACAGTTTCAGGTGTTCTTTACAATTACTCTTTACAGAAGATAAGTATTCATTCAAGAGACCAATAAGAACATTTCAGTATCAAACTCTCACAATTATATAGCCTCATAATTATCTCACAATGTTGAAATTTTGATGCATCATTTATTGCTTATATTTTTGCCTTGCCATCATTTGTGTGGGTTATTTACAGTATGCACTGTAACTTTCATCTGTGAGACAAATCTTGTTTTATACATCAAACTCAGCACTATGCTAAAACAGGTGTGGTTATGTTTAGTGATTCTGTGAATTGAGTTTAATGAGTGTGAAGACTTTAAGTTTTTTCTAATAAATATTTCTACTGTTTCTCTACATTCACATTAACTCATTGTCATTTCCACCACACCCTGTCATTTCCACCACCGCCCGTCATTTCCATCACCACACACATTTTTAAAAACTATTAAAAAAGTTCTCATCACACATTAAAAATGTATCCACAATTTATGAGATCATGCTCTACTTAATATAAAAATTATAGTTATTTATTTTCTAATAAACTCTTACCCAAACCAATATTAAATTTCAGAGTGTGACAGGTGTACAGTTCAGCATTTGGTCCTTAGGGCAGTTGATTTTATCTCATTGGCAAATGTATAATTAATGTACATTGTGGAAAAACTGGTAAAAGTTACAAAAATGATCTTAGATAATTCTTAAGTGGCATAAGTTATTCTATTTTTAAATAATAGCTGTATATTGAGATGTGGTGGAAATGACATTTGTTCATTGCAGGTCGGAAAAAATGTAAAATATTAACAATTTCTCTTGTAATCTAAGTTTGTCCTCTTACAGACCTTAAAACTAGAGAAATTATTTAAACTTAAGAGAATGTGTTACATGACTTTTTAACAAGTTTATTTTATTCAACTTCACAAGGCTAAAAGTGCCCCTAGTTGAAGAAACGCCCATATATCATATACAACCCGAACTCTGGAAATGTTGGGACATTTTTTTTTTTTTTTTAAATTTGAATAAAATGAAAGCTAAAAGACTTTCAAATCACATAAGATAATATTTTATTCACAATAGAACACAGATAACATAACAAATGTTTAAATGGAGAAATTTTACACTTTTATCCACGAAATGAGCTCATTTAAATTTGATGTCTGTACAGGTGCCAAAAAAGTTGGCACGGGGGCAACGAATGGCTGAAAAATCAAGAAATTTTGAAAAAGATTTAGCTGTGAGAAAATCTATCAACTAATTAAGTTAACTGATATCAGGTCTGTAACATGATTAGCTATAAAAGGGATGTCTTTTAGAGGTAGAGGTAGAGTCTCTCAGAAGTAAAGATGGGCAGAGCTATGAAAGAGTGCGTAAAAAGATTGTAGAATATTTTAAAAACAATATCCCTTAACATCAAATTGCAAAAGATTTGCAAATCTCATCATCTACAGTGCATAACATCATCAAAAGATTTAGAGAAACTGGAAAAATCTATGTGTGTAAGGGACAAGGCCGAAGACCTTTATTGGATGTTCGTGGTCCTCAGGCCCTCAGACGACACTGCATCACTCATCAACATGATTGTGTCAATGACATTACTAAATGGGCCCAGGAATACATCCAAAAACCACTGTCAGTAAACACAATCCGCCGTGCCATCTGCAGATGCCAACTAAAGCTCTATCATGCAAAAAGGAAGCCATGTGTGAACATGGTCCAGAAGCGCTGTCGTGTTTCGTGGGCCAAGAATGGACTAAAAATGGACTGTTTCAAAGTGGAAAAGTGCTCTATGGTCAGATGAGTCCAAATTTGACTGATTTCATGTCTCCGTCATGTCAACTTCTCCACTGATTGCAAGCAGTAAATCTCATTGATCTATTTTCCTATTCAAAAGTTGGTTTTGCATGCCTAAAATAGCTGCTTAGAGACAAATATGGCTGCTGAGGAAACTGACTTACCACAATTTTGTTCACCAGAGAGTGGGAAACCGGAAATGGGAAAACTCAGGGTGAAGCTTGGAAATCTGGAGTGATCACATCGCTTTGAGCAGGCAAGAGAAAATTGCTGTCGCACCACTCCACTACAGCTGTGCTGATATTCAGTAAAGCACATTTGCTTGTGTGATTTTGCTTAAATAACCAGGTATATTCACTAAGCGTTACTGGGAGTGACATAGGGCCGAATATTTACCCCTGGGGCACCTCTCGGCTACAAAAAAATAAATAAATAAATAAAAATGATATGCAAGAAATGAAAGAGCAGGAAAATCATACACATTGAAAATGTGAAGTGGTGAGCCCAGTGAAAGGTCATCCAAGCTGGCAAACCAGGCCAGTGGCTCTGTCTTTTTTTCTCTGTGGAGCATTAGAGCATTTCAGAGGGAAGAGGCGTTCAGGTATCCTGGGGTGAGACTGTCAGCTCTCTTTCGGTGCTCTCTTAGACCTGATGCACAATGGCACTCCACAGATTCCAGCACAGAAGCCCACCCTCTAACACAATCACTCACCCCACTTGCAATTACGAAGCCCAGCAGCTCGGGTCACCAACTGGATCTGCTGACATTTACTGTGAGCTAAGAGGCTGGAAAATCCACACATATTCAGTAGTCATTCAGAGTGACTAAAGATATTTTTTATTTTGAGCTAGCGAAGAGGCGTTCACTTTGACAGCGATTCAATTGCTAGAGGTTGCCAAGTCACTCTAACTTATGGTTTCTTGAAGCCATTACCACTGGACTATGTCAGACTGTATCAGCCGGTGGATTATGTGAGATTCACTATACGCACTCCCATCAGTAATTGCTGCATTACATTGACATTTGCTTAAAGTTGAAAATTGTTGAATCACTGATGTTCTCTCCCACTCTTGATGCCTCAAATCCCCAAATCTCTTTTCATCTCTATAAAACGCTGACAGTATGAACACTCCTGAATAGGTTCAACACAAACCAACTTGTAAATTGACAGTATTTGTGCTGTTATGTGGATTGCCACAATAAAATAATTCTTGAATTAGTCCCTTGTTTTCTAAGTAAAATATCTAGCTCCTGCCAGACTACCTTCCTTATTCAACTTACGAAGAAAGTGTAATGCCTCTCGCAGTTCAAAACTCTTCTGATACGTCCTACGCCTTCCGTATTCAACATAACTGACGCAATGTCAGTTATGCTTTTTTCGTAAGTTGAATACGGAAGGTGGTCTGGTGGAAGCTAGATATTTTACTTTATAACTTGTTCACAAATCACATGAGCTTGTACACAAATGCATCGCTTCACTTCAGAAGACATTTATTAACCCCCCAGAGCCGTGTGGAGTACGTTTATGATGGATGGATGCACTTTCTTGAGCTTCATACTCGTTGATCCCGTTCACTGCCATTATAAAGCTTGGATGTGTCAGGATATTTATTAATATAACTCTGATTGTGTTCATCAGAAAGAAGATAGTCATTTACACCTAGGATGGCTTGAGGGTGAGTAAAGCTTGGTGTAATGTTCATTTTAAAGTGAACTAATCATTTAACTTGAAGCTGGAATATTCCGTTAACTTTGATATGCAGCGACAAGTGTGGGGAATAACTGTGTTCTTTAGTTTGCGAACTGCTAAAGAAGATTCAATATTGTATGTCATTGAGAATGTCTTTTGCTATTTCACAGCGATGATAGCTGTTATAACTCACACCTCTTGTGTTCTAAATACTGCATATTCAAAACGTTTCTCACGGATGTTCATTGTGTGAGGCATATACTGGGCGAATACTGCAGATTCTCTGGATTAAAGCCTGAGTGCATGGGTCAATAACTGGTAGGCGGTTTCACATTTAATGAGCTGGTAAAGACTGATTGTTTCACTGTTTTCTTATGAAGATGAGGCCGTCTATAAGTGCATGAATGTTATTTGAGGTTGTTGCCAAGTTTCTCTCCGAGACAGAGACTATCACCCTAGACTCCAGATGAAAGCTTGGCCTGGTTTCAAAGTTTCCACATGGCAAAGCTTGCAAAACACCTGAGAGATAACGCTATGGGGGGATTAGCCACCATTTCATTTTTCTCCCTCTCTTCCTTCTCTTTTCTCCCTCGTTTCCTTTTCATGTGCCAAGCTTGCGACAGACTGCGACCGTAGCATTCCTCCTGGCTCCAGAGGCCCACTTCCCGATACTATTCATCCCCTTAGCCCCTGGATTTGTTTATTTAATCCAATATTTATGCACTGTGTATTAGGGCAAATGCAAAACAGCTTGCCTCTGTAACAAACTGACACGCTGGACCAGATAAACAGAAAACACACGCACAATCGGCACGTAAGAAAGCAGGAAGATGCCGTACCGGAACATTTGGAGGGAAAGCTTTGCAGCAAGAAAGAGGAAAGATAACCTAACGCAACCTTCAACGAATTATAACTAGAAGCAAGAAAAACATGTAGTTCCGTAATACATTTATTTATTTGTGTGCTGTGCAACTACAAAGCAGCAGACAAACATACTCCAGGATTAGACAAATTAAATGTAGGAACGGATCACGTGAAATGCAAATGGCTAAAATTTAGAGTTGCGCAAAAAATGCAGACCGTCACACCTCCGATACAAGTGGCTCGGTTCACAGTTTATTGTGTATATAGCACAGCTTATTTTGGCTGTAAAATCAGACTTTTGAATCTTCTCCCTTGAAACCGTATGCGGCGTCTAATCACTCTCTGATGTCCGCACTTTTCACCAAAGCTATGAAAAAGCGGAACTTAATCTTTAATACAAACAAACCAAATGCTCTATTCAGCACAAGCTCTGCCCGTTTCTCAGAAGAGCAGAGCCCAGGCTTGGCTTTCCTCCATGGGGGTGTTATCAGGGTGCCTGTGGCTCCCCGGTGTCCAGATGAAGTGTGTAGTGCCCATCTGTTTTTCGCTGACTGTATGATGAAGGAGAGCTAGATGCATACACACAGCAGGAGGAGGTCTGGATCGAGGGATTGGGAGTCGTGATGCTACTGCCGTTATCGGAGCACCAAGGAGCAGGCCGTGGTATCACTTGTACCATTTGGAAATGGCACATTTGGGCATGGGGTTGGCAGGCATCAGGCGTGACCCGACAGCCTGTCATCTCACTGAGTTTGCTCAGCTGCGAGGCATGAATTTTCTCTGCGGAGAAAACGCTTAGTGCTGTGTGGGCAGTTTGGATGTGCTGTTGCGTTTGGTCAGAATGAATCATTTTGATTTGGAGCATCATTAATGTGACAAAGTTATTTTTTTTGTCAATTCTTTATGAATATATCTCTCAGTGGTGCTATAATTTGTGTGAACTCCATGAAGTTCTCATGAGAAACTTTAATAATCAGCTCAGTAAGTAATGTTAAAGCCCATAGTTTAGCGAGAAAATTATATTGGTGTTGTTTGTTGGAAACTTAAAGTTAATGCATGTGGTACAATTAAAAGTTAGATGTTTGTTTTATTGATTTTGGATCCAAACATCGTCTTAGATGTTTCTGTTGAAAAATAAGGCACAAATGAGATGATTGTTGGCATTCAGTAACACTACAGAGCTATAATATGAATATGTGTGTTCAAATACGTGAACCATGCTGGCTAAATGAGACTGAATGTGTACAGGCTAATTTCGAGCTACAGGCAAGTAAATGTGAAAAATTAGTCAAAATTTTAGTCAAAATTGAGGATATATATATTACTATAGATATGGGTTTTGACAAATTTGGTGGTGTTACCAGGCATTTTAAAGTATGATTGGTAGGTGAGTTTGTTTTGAAACCTTCAGAAAACTTTAACTCGATTTTTCTCAAAATTGACTTTGCTGACTATCAATTCACAAAGTTGTAGCTCAGTCATTTTTTTGTCAGATTCGAACAAATCATAAATCATTTTGAAGGTTTTTAATAGAGAATGTGAGAATAACTCATTTTTGAAAATATGCTTATTGCGACTCATTTTGCCAACTAAGTAAAATAATTGTAGGTGATAAATGTACTAAAACTAAAATAAAAAATACTTTTAGACTTAACTGCTCTCTTTGCTGTCTAGGAGAAGCAACTGAGATATATTTAGATTTTTTTTTTTTTTTTTTCTACTTTTAAGATCCACATGTCATGAACTAACATTTTGCTATTTATTTATGAGCAGTGTCATGAGTTTTCCGCTTCATGCTGTAGAGATTCTATCAATATCCTCGGGTCCAGAATCAAATCAAGTGTAAGTACTGCTCTTCAGGGGTGGTTAACAATGAAAAGGTCTCTTTATTAGAAAATACCATACCAGCCTAACTGTTTTCTGTCTAAACCAATGTGAACTAATGGCCAACCACGAGTTCCTCTCATGCACATGATCAATACACACTTTCTTGCCCAGGGAGGAATGGGCCCTTTGTGTTCGGACAAATTCCTGCAGGCTGGAACCCCGCTGCAGTCGCATGTCAATCAAATGTCAGCTCATAGGGGGAATGCAGGAATGGAATTCCTTTCACTGCTCATACACCCCAGTTTCATTATCTCTGTTTTACTTAAGGCACTTTTTTTTTTTCTTTTAGCTCAGAAGAAATACCTTAATTAGGCAAGGAAAACGAATACAGTTTCTTATTTTTGGATTTGAACAGACCTACTAGAACAAGACATGCTGTCATAAATCGACCTATATCTTGCATGAGTGACATATTACTGTAGGAACTTCCATCCATAGTCAAACACCAGTGGTCCAAAATCCTGCTGCGTATATCTGTATAGAACTGTTTTGTAGTCCTAAAACAACCTAGAATTGCCTGTGAAAAAGAAGTGTGCTGAACTGTACTGAATGCACACTTGTACATTGAATTTAGTGGAATTCAAACCTTAAATAAAAGTGTACTGAAACAGTCATTAAAGTGTACCCTTATTAAGTACACTTTGTAAAAACGTCAAATTAAAAGTACATTTTAAATCAAGTTTTAATCTTTTGTCATGCTTCAAAGAAGTACACTTATTCTGATGTGTAAAATACTAAAGCACATGTAAATCACTTGATTACAATTGTCAAATGTACTAAATTGAAATTTCATCATTACAAATATGTACTGTAATTGGGTCAATGTCGTGACAGGTCTTTTTTTTCCCTAATAATAATAATAATAATAATAATAATAATAATAATAATAAAACCAAAGATATGACATCCAAAGTATGTAAGGTAGTACAACTAGATCTTTTTTATTGAATCCAAAAGGTTTTAATTATATTTTGCTACATATAAAGGTACTTTAAAGATTTTGAAATGTCAAAAGGTCATTCGGTTTAATAGTCCAAAGGCCAATGCAGCCATTTAATTTGCGATTAAAATATTTTAAAATGTAATATGCATATATTTTTATTCTGGCATGATTTTATAACATCATATATCAAATGGTATTTAAATTATGTGTAGAATTCATTGATTTGTTATGAGAAAGAATTTCTTGAAAAATGTTCTTCACTGATGTCATTCGGAGTAACCAATATAAAGGGCATTTTGAATCAAGTCATGTGGTCAATATCATGTGAAAGAATGTGACATCATTCAGACACCTGCAAAGGACCACATGGTCATGAAGCAAAATATCTAAATCTCTTTTAATGTCCCCAAACATAAGGTCATTCTGTAAATCTGCTATAAAACATGGAAAATGTTGTAAAATTTTAAAAACTTGTATTAAATATAAAATGTTTGATTGTCCTTTTGCTAGCTAGCTAGCATGCTAACCAACTAGCTAGCTAGATATCAGCCTGTTAGCATTGTTTGACAATGTCGTCATTCAGTATAACCACGTGTCGCTCGGTAAAACCGAAATCTTGGTTAAATTGAATGACTTTTTTGGTGACAAATTTTGTCCATCTTATTAAAAATGACAAAAGCAGTGTTAAGTGATTATAAAAAACACATAATAAAACACTTTTAAAAACATAATTTGTCAATAACCCAATTAAAAAAATATGTTCACATATTCACATTCAATACAGTATATACAGTATAGAAATGGCATTAAAGTATATTTTAGTTTACCATAAATGATTATTAGTACATTCGGCAGTACCATATTTCAAAAACAAAAGAAGTATTTATGAAATTACATATAAAGATGTACTGAAGTCCTACTTAAGTGGGTCAAAAAAGCACTCTAAAGTTCAGCAATTACACTATAAATCATTTTAATTTAAGTGCAATTACATGCACATTAGTGCACACTCAGTTTACACTTAATTATATTATTTTAAAGTATATTATTTCCACAATAAGTATGCCCTAGAAAATGCTGGGTTGTTTCAACCCAAATTTGGGTCAAAAATGGACAAACCCAACCACTGGTTGAAATTTTAAAATTTTTATTTATCTCAAATTTGAGTTGAAACAACCCAGCATTTTTTAGAGTGTACTTATTGTGTAATCTTTTTAAAAGTTTCTAAAAGTGTACTTCTATTTCACTCACAACACCCCCTAGCATCATAACGGCAACTTTTGTACGGGCTGTCAGAGAGGCCTGAAATATGTTTACAGCATTTTAGCATCATGTGTTCCTTGTTCGATGTGAATATCCTCCCATCCCACAAACAAACAATAAATAAGCATAAACAAACGCACACATTTCCGCTGCACGGGTAGCAAATTTAGCGCCACGGAAAATAATCCGCCGTAGCTTAATGAGTCGACTGAAGGCATGTATTTATCATCAAAGCATATTGTAATTAGCGCGATAGCTGAACTTGTTTAGCGCCTGAACATTACAGTAATCTTTATCTGGTATCTATTGTGCCTGTGTCGTGTGCGATACCCTCCTGCTCCATAATCAGAGGGTGCTGGCAATTATATAAAGAAAATCTAATGAGAATATTAATTAGAATTTCTCATTAGTCTAGCTCGTTGAATTTGCCGAACGAGTTTAATGACATAGAAGAGCCCCTCTCCTCGCCTTCACCATGAATGAGTGGAATGAACTGTAACTCCTGGAAGCAAGAGGTCTGGAGCCCATCAAATGATGTTCAGAGAAAACTACAGAGAGGCAGGGAACATGAAGCACAGATGGAAGCATGTATAATTGCTAACAGCAAAGATATTTACATTGTTAATTTGTAACCCAGAAATCCAAGTCTGCCATCATGCTTTGAAAATGATGCCTCTTTTTTTTTTTTTTACCCCGCTCTCTCCTTTGATGGTGGGATGCGGTTTGGAGTCATCTGGGATTGCTGAATCCCTTTCTGTTTCATTTTCATTCTGACATGTTATGTTTTTGTTATTTTCTTGCTGATTTGTTTGTGTAATTAAAGTCAATTTTAATCCATTCTGTGTTTATTAAGTTAATAAGTTCCCAATGACCCAAATAGGAAAGTTTGCAGAAGTTGCATGCATAATTACGCTTGTATTGACTCTCACCATTGTTTAGCCCTGTTTCAGAAGCTGTTTTGTGTTGTTCTATAGGCAGATGAATCTATATAGATGTATATATTCTGTAGGGCACAATAACTGATACTGAACTCTATTAAAGGGGACCTATCATGCCCCCTTTTACAAGATGTAAAATAAGTCCCTGATGTCCACAGAGTGTGTATGTGAAGTTTTAGCTCAAAATAATTTTTATAGCATGTTAAAAATGACACTTTTTGCAAAAATGCACCATTTCAGTGTGTGCCCTTTAAATGCAAATGAGATGCTGCGCTTGGCCTTAGAGAGCGGAGCTTCAAGAGATCATTCTCCGGTGTCAGAAATCAGTCAGGGCCCACTATAATGTCAGAAACTCTGAATATATGCTGCATGTGTTACAACAGAGACACCGGAAGCAGAGATAAAAGCAGTTGGGTTGTTTATTGAGACAAACAGCAGAGCAAACAGGTAAGTGAATGGTGATAATGAAGGTCTTGGAGGTGAAAGAGAGGTAATACTGTCCTTATTCTTTGTATTGCAGGTGCTGGTGGAAGGAGACGCTGGAGATGGTAGACTGGAACACTCACACACACAAGCAGGTAGGAACACGAGGAGTACTGGAGACAATGGAGACGAAGGAGATGATGTAGACAGGTAAGTGTCGTTTTGAGAGTCCTTGAGGTAAGTGAACAACGGGGTGTATCACGAACGAGACCGGACAATGTGTGTGTGTGAGTGTGGGGTTCTTATAGTGAGACTGATGACTGTGGTGATGAGCTGCAGGTGGCGGTGATTAGAATTCCGGTGATTGAGTGCGCGGGTAAGGGAGTGAGGTGGAACCTGACGTGTCTGTGACAGTACCCCCCCTCCCACGGCCCGCTCCTGAGGGCCGAGGACCCCGACGTCGTGGTGGTCGTCCTCGAGGTCGTGGGGCAGGTCTGTCCGGGTGGTTGGTGTGGAAAGTCTGTAACAGAGTAGGATCAAGGATATCATTCTTAGGGACCCATGAGCGTTCTTCGGGACCGTAGCCTTCCCAATCCACCAGATATTCTAAGAGACCACCACGGCGCCGGGAGTCCAGGATCTCTCGAACCTCGTAGGCAGTCCCATCGTCCAGGATGAGTGGAAGGGGGGGCTCGACGGCTGCCACGTCAGGTTCTGTGGAAGGAAGAACAGAAGGGTGGTGAGGTTTTAGGAGTGACACATGGAAGGTTGGATGAATTCTTTTATATTGTGCAGGAAGTTGTAACCGGTAGGTGACGGGGTTGATCTGTCGGAGGATGGTGAATGGGCCAATGAAGCGGGGACTCAGCTTCTTGCAGGGCAGGCGCATCCTGATGTCTCTGGTGGACAGCCAGACCTTCTGCCCCGGTTGGTAGTTAGGAGCGTGGGAGCGCTGAAGGTCGGCTGTCATCCTGCGCCTGCGCAGGGCTCTCTGCAGCTGGTGATGAGCTGAGTCCCATACCCTCTCGCTCTCCCGGAACCAGTAGTCGACCGCTGGCACGTTGGAGGGTTCCCCGTCCCAGGGGAACAGTGGGGGCTGGAAGCCGAGCACGCATTGAAAAGGTGTTAATCCTGTTGTAGCTTGACGGAGGGAGTTCTGGGCGTACTCGGCCCAGCCCAGGTACTGGTTCCAGGAGTCCTGGTGGCCATGACAGAAGGTACGCAGGAAGCGCCCAATCTCCTGGATCTTCCGTTCCGTCTGCCCGTTCGACTGAGGATGGTATCCAGACGATAGGCTGACGGTCACACCCAGGAGGGAGAAGAACGCCTTCCAGACTCGAGAGATAAATTGGGGTCCTCTATCAGAGACTATGTCTTCGGGGATTCCATAATGACGGAAGACATGGTTGAACATTAATTCTGCTGTGGCCATGGCAGTGGGTAGACCTTCCACGGGGATCAGACGGCAGGCTTTGGAGAAACGGTCTACGACTACCAGAATACAGGTGTGGCCATCAGATTCTGGGAGGTCGGTAACGAAGTCTACTCCCAGGTGTGACCAGGGTCTCTCAGGAACGGGCAGAGGATTGAGCTTGCCGGTTGGAAGATGGCGTGGGCTCTTGGAGATGGCGCACTCCCTGCAGCCCTGCACGTACCTTCTGACGTTGTTGGCCATGTTTGGCCACCAGAAGCGCTGTTTGAGCAGCGAGAGGGTCTCATTGACCCCCGGGTGACCAGTGCCAAGTGATGAGTGAACGGAGTGCAGGAGTGGAGTGCGTCGTGTCCTGGTGATGTAACGCAAGCCTTGGGGACAACCCGGCGGAGTGCGTGAGGAGGCATTGGAGGAGGGTAAGGTCTCTTCCGACCATTCGATGGGGCTCATGAAGAGAGACTCGGGCAGGATAGTTTCAGGGTCATCATTCTTCTCCTCGGGAGCGTGGAGACGTGAGAGAGCATCGGCCTTGAGGTTCTTCGAACCAGGGCGGTATGAGATGGTGAAGTTAAATCTTGAGAAGAACATTGCCCATCTGGCTTGACGTGGGTTGAGTCGTTTGGCCGCTTTCAGATACTCAAGGTTTTTATGGTCAGTAAGGACTTGGAAAGGGTGGTTAGCTCCCTCCAACCAATGCCTCCACTCCTCAAGGGCGAGCTTGACAGCCAGGAGTTCACGGTCCCCGATGTCGTAGTTTACCTCCGCCGGGTTGAGCTTGCGGGAGAAGAAGGCGCATGGATGGAGCCTACTTGGATTCCCCTGCTGCTGTGAGAGGACCGCTCCCACTCCGGTGGTGGAGGCGTCCACCTCCACGACGAATGGTAGCTCTGGATTGGGGTGGACGAGGAGGGGAGCGGTGGTGAAGGCTTTCTTGAGGGTCTCAAAAGCTTCAGTGGCAGGCTGGGACCAGGACAGAGAATTGGGCTGTTTACGGAGCAGGTTGGTGAGTGGGCTGACGATGGTGCTGTATTTTTTGATGAAGCGACGGTAGAAATTGGAGAAGCCGAGGAAACGTTGGAGTTCTTTAATGGTAGTGGGAGTTGGCCAGTTCTGGATGGCGGAAACCTTCCCCTCGTCCATCTTGATGCCACTGTGGTCAATCACATATCCCAGGAAGTGGACAGAGGACTGATGGAAGGTACACTTCTCTGCTTTTAGGAAGAGTTGGAACTGCCGTAAGCGCTTGAGGACCTCCGCAACGTGGTGGCGATGTTCGGCCAAGCTCCGGGAGTAGATGAGGGTGTCATCAATATACACCAGAACGAACTTGTGGAGGAACTCCCGGAGCACCTCATGGATGAAATCCTGGAATACGGAGGGGGCGTTGACCAGGCCATACGGCATCACGAGATATTCATAGTGGCCGGTGGGCGTGACGAAGGCGGTCTTCCACTCGTCCCCCTCGCGTATCCGGATGAGGTTATACGCGCTGCGGAGGTCCAGCTTGGTGAACACAGTGGCACCGCGGAGATGTTCCAGGGCCGCTGGGACGAGGGGAAGTGGATACCTGAATTTTACGGTAATCTTGTTCAGTGAGCGATAATCGATACAGGGCCGCAAGCCTCCGTCCTTCTTGGCCACGAAGAAGAAGCTTGAAGCAGCAGGGGAAGTAGACGGGCGGATGTATCCTTGGTTAAGGGCCTCTTTAATATATTCCTCCATGGCCTTCTCCTCCGGTACAGATAGGGGGTATATGCGTCCCCTAGGCACTGGCTCACCCGGTAACAAATCGATGGCACAGTCCCATGGCCGGTGTGGAGGAAGCTTGGAGGCGCGTTGCGGGCAGAAGACGTCACTGAAGGGGGCGTAGTCAGGTGGAACATCGACGGAGCGTTTTTCCACAGGACTTTCGATGGAGGTAGCGTTCACGGAGATATTCTTGGAGATAGGGTATCTTGGAACAGGAAGTTCTGGGAAACAGCTGGAGAAGCAGTGGTCGCCCCACTTCAGGACTTCGCCCGTGCGCCAGGAGATGGTGGGATTGTGGAGTTCCAACCACGGGCGCCCTAGAACCACGTCAGCGGTGGACTCCTCCAGAACCAGCAGATGGATGGTCTCAGAGTGGAAGATACCCACTTGCAGTAGAAGGGGACCAGTAACGCGACAAACCATCTTTCGGCTTAGGGGTTTGCCCGTGATGGAGTGGACCTGGTAGTTAATCGGAGAAGGCGAGGTCTTGAGCCCGAGGTGTCGACAGAGGGCGCCGGAGATGAAGTTTCCTGCTGACCCTGAATCGAGGAGCGCCACCACTGGAACGGAAGCATTAGCAGCAGTAAGGTTTACGATAGTAGTGAGTGGTTTCATCTTTTGGATTGAAGGAATGATAGCACTCACCACAGGTCGAGGAGGACGGGTTGGGCATGTGGAGATGACATGCCCAGGGGATCCACAGTACAAGCAAAGATTCAGGGTCAGCCTTCTCCGCCTTTCTGCTGGAGACAAACGTGAGTTATCCACTTGCATGGGTTCGGTGGCTGGTTCTGGAGAGCTGACGGGTTCGGACCGACGGAGGAGGGTGGTGGTCAGTGGTTGGCCCTGGTGCTCAAGGAGACACGACTGCATACGAGAACCCACACGGATGGCGAGTTGGATGAATTGTTCGAGTCCCATGGAGTCCTCGTATGCAGCGAGATGCAACCGCACATTAGGCTCCAAACCTTGTCGAAAGGTGGTGATGAGGGCTTGTTCATTCCAGCCGCTAGTTGCGGCGAGCGTTCTGAACTGCAAGGCATAATCGTTAACAGTCTGGTTTCCTTGTTTTAAATTGTACAGTTTCTCACCAGTAGAAGAATCAGCCAAAGGTCTTCCGAAGACTTCTCTGAAGTGGGAGATGAACGCTGGATAGGATTTAACGACTGAGCCCTTTTGAGTCCAGAGGGAATCCGCCCATTGGAGGGCCTTACCTTGCAGTTGGGAGATTATGAACGCTATCTTCGCCGTTTCGGTGGGATAGAGGTGCGGCTGCATCTCCAGGACCAACTCGCACTGAAGAAGGAATCCGCTGCAATCCTCCGCCGATCCTGAGTAGGGCGCTGGTTTGGCCATGGGACTGGCGGTGTAAACAGGTGAAGCAGCGGTGACAGTGGATGCGGAAGTGGCAGCGGTGAGGGGTCCTGGCGACGGTGACTGTGGTTGAGGGGTGAGTGCTCGGCGCAATGCGTCCACGAGCTCTTGAAATGGGTCATGGTAGCTCATGCTGATGTATGGCTGTTATGGTCCGGTCTTCTGTTACAACAGAGACACCGGAAGCAGAGATAAAAGCAGTTGGGTTGTTTATTGAGACAAACAGCAGAGCAAACAGGTAAGTGAATGGTGATAATGAAGGTCTTGGAGGTGAAAGAGAGGTAATACTGTCCTTATTCTTTGTATTGCAGGTGCTGGTGGAAGGAGACGCTGGAGATGGTAGACTGGAACACTCACACACACAAGCAGGTAGGAACACGAGGAGTACTGGAGACAATGGAGACGAAGGAGATGATGTAGACAGGTAAGTGTCGTTTTGAGAGTCCTTGAGGTAAGTGAACAACGGGGTGTATCACGAACGAGACCGGACAATGTGTGTGTGAGTGTGGGGTTCTTATAGTGAGACTGATGACTGTGGTGATGAGCTGCAGGTGGCGGTGATTAGAATTCCGGTGATTGAGTGCGCGGGTAAGGGAGTGAGGTGGAACCTGACGTGTCTGTGACAGCATGGAGATCAGGTATAGTTTAGTTTAATTACGGTTATAAATTATATTCTCTTCTTGGTTTTATCCACTATATTTGTGCAAGCCAGCTTACCAATGAGTTTTATAATGTTTATTGTACTTCACACAAAATATGAAACATCTGTTTTCACTCTAGAAAATCACTGTAAGAGCTTAATAAAACAGTGCAAGTGTGCATTAAAATATTATCCATAAACTCTCTCTCGCTCTCCCTTGCATTATCATCAACATACATAGCAAATTACACAGAAACACTCGTTACAACTAACAGTAAACAAATATATAAGACATTATGCCTTTTCGGGTGGTGCTTAATAAACTGGTAAACTTTATATCCGTAAATCAACTCCGATGAATTGTAATAAAGTGCTCTCACCTTCATTAATGCCTTCTCCAGTATCACTCTGGAGGCTGTAAACTGGATCACGAACAGTTTGTTCTGATTTATCCTGGAGTAGCATATTTTTAGCACAACCTTTGTTTTGTATTGTCCCTTTGTATTGACATTCGTTCACAAAGCAGGCTGGTGTGAAATGATTCACGCAGACATAAACGAATTTCGGTAAAGAGTTGAGGGAGCAATTTCTTCTAAAACAAAATTAATCCACCTCGTCTTCAGCGGCTCAGATTTAGGGAGTAAATGGAGAGAGCTATGTGCATTAATCCATCCAGCTACATAACACCTAAAATGCTTGGGAGATGTCAGTGCAGCAGTGGCGGACTGTGTACAACTCGCTCAGGGAGGTTCTATGTTAAAACGGCAGTGTCTATCAACATTCGTGGGCGGGGACTGTGGCTAATGTGACGTCACACTGTCAGGGATCTGGAAACGGCTTGTTCTGAGACACTGCTTATGATTTATGGGGATTAAAAAAAGGAGTGGTTGGATTTTTATCATTATAGGGTGGTTGTGTACACACACTGCCAACACACATTTGTCTAAACACCATGCAAACGTGAATGTTGCATAATAGGTCCCCTTTAAACCCTTTACATTTATATTAAATACAATTATAGCTGACCTTTTTTTTTTTTTTTTTTTCACTTGAAAAATACATTTTATATGTAATTTCATAATTGCTCATGTTGTGTTTAAAACATAGATAAAGCATTTATGGTAAACTAAAATATACGTTAGTGTAATTTCTATTGAAATGTGTATGTCATACTTTACACATGCTTTAGTTTGTTAGTCAGCACCAAAATAAGTGTACTTTTAAAAACATGACAAATGTGTATTAAGACATTAATTAAAAGTTAAAAGTACTTTTCAAATCAGTCAATTTTACTAGGTGCACTTTTTAAAAGTGTACTTAAGTGCACTTTAAAGTGTACTTTCTTTAAGTACATGCAAGTGGCCTTTTATTTCATTCATATTGTATCTGCAAGTAATGTTTTGTAATACTTTTAAAATTTGAAGTACACTACAACTGCACATTCAATACAATTAAACATACTTCTTTTTCACAAGACATGTAAGGGAGACAACTCCAATAGAGTCTAGAATTAGCATGTTGCTAAGATAACAATATGATGAACACAATAAATTATGAGTATAGTCATTCAGTCATACTGAATGTATTTTTTTCCACAGAATTTATTATAATGCATTATGCGATTTCCTCAATGGTAAAAAAAGATACATGTGATGCTGCTTTAGAATGTGGACAAAATATGGTATTTTATACTGTGATCAGCATGAAGAAGTTCTGCATGATTTTCTTACGATTTTAGTATTAATGAGGGGTGTTTTTTTTTTTTTTTTTTAGCCATATTGCGAAGCTGCCTTGAATGTGGCTACGTTAAATGGCAACGTTTAAGAAAAATCTTTTAAAATGCTATCTTGGTATCTACATTACAGTTTTGTCGTATCTTTATCATTTCTTCATCATACACTTTAAAAAATAATGTTGGCTCAATAATAAAAATAGATAAATAAATATGCAAAAGTTTGCATGAATTGTGGCAACTTTGATTGAATTTACATTTAACCAACAAGCTACAATGAGTTAGAGGAACTTAATAATTTGTAGCATGAACACAAATTTTTTAGGTTGATTACCGGAATAAAATTAAGTCACTCCAATACCAGAGTTGTAGCCCTGGAACCAATTAGGCAAATCTTGTCTATTTCAATTCAAATCAACAGCTATCATAGCACTTGCTAACATAACTTATTTAACACATATATCTGATGAGCAAGTAAGATATTTCTTGTTACTGGCATTAGTGCAGTCATTAGAGTCAATGTAGTGTTTACCTTCATCTACTCTTCAGCACAATGGTAACCACAAAAAAGTCACACTATTTTAAATGTCAAATAAAACAACAATAAGCACTAACATGTCTTTCCACTCACTAAAATCAAGTAAATTAACACTTAATTTCAACATTTATTATCCTTATCCAGTCCCTATGCAAAGCATGCTGGGAACTAGAAATCCACTGCGTAATTTCCGAAGTTATCAAGACAGTTTAATTTTGTTACTACAACCTAATTTTTTTAAAAAGCCAATTAAAGCAGAAATGATCAACATTATGTCAAAAGAACTCTACAAAATAATGTTCACAACTTAAAAGGTTTAATTAAAACAATAAATTTGAATTTTTAACTTGCAACCATGCAGTTATTTAAGTTGTGGTAACAGGTCCCCTGAATTACTTTTTAGTTGTATAAAGAAGTTCTTGTGATCTGTTGGATGTCAAATTCTTAGTTTTATCTTTATTTTTATGCTATTCTAAATGCTACGGCCTTATCAAATATATAGAGGGGAGTATTTATAGAGCAAATCTTACAGGTTCCCCTATTGTCTTATTTTTATGATCTCCTCTTCAACAGCTACCAAATGGAGGCAAAGCAAGGCCTCAGTTATGTTCTCATCAGTTTTGCACTGAAGTGAATGTGGCATTTTCCTCTATCTTCGTGTCACGTGCAATTCCGGCAAGGCCGATACAGGGAGCTCTAAATCTACAGTGCTAAATGTGATTGTTTCTGTCTCTGGTGGGATCAGGCAGGTTTGGTATAATCAGCTCATCCTCGTCTGATGTTCCTGTGGAGTCACACTGGAGAGCAGGGCCAGGTGCTCCGATTCGCAGTCTTATTTATTAGTGAGACTTGATCAGTATTGAAATTTATTCTGCTGCCACAGCTGCTCTTCCCACAGCCACTTCAGGGAAGAGTCCCAGAGCGGGAGGTGGCTTTCCTTTCTCTCCTCTTCCTCCTCCTTCTGCTCTCTCTCTCTCTCTCTCTTTCTCCTCTTGGCTCTCGTTCTCTCCTCCTCCTCATTTTCTCTCCTCCACCCTCACTTTCCTTAGCTGCTAGGCAAGTTCTCTAACTCACTGGTTAGTCAAACTTTTGTGTGTTCTTTCTTTTTTGTTTGCTTTACTCTCAAAGTACTGTAGTGAATAAAACCCACAAATTATGTCTTTAACATCTTAATAGTTTTAGAAAAACTCCTTCAAAACCAAAATTATCATGCGATCCACATTTGTATAGCTCTATATTCTTATTGTACTGTATGGTAACAATTGTATCTTTTAATTTTTTCCTACATTTCTTGATCCAAATGATGACTGAATGCAACTTCCAGTTGGTAAGAAATGCTTTATTTGTCTAAAATGCTAAAATGCTGACCAGTCTCAGTCAGTTTAAGATGGACTTCAAAAACAAAAACGAATTATCCTTATGATGTAATCATTATTCTTACAGTTTAAGCAATGCCTAACATAATAATAAAGTGAATCGTTTAATTAAATCATTTATCACATGACTTGAATTACTCAACTACTACTTGATTTACTTACTACTACTAAGTAACTAGATAAAATAGCGTTTAAAAGTTGGGGTCACTATATTTTTTGGTAACACTTTACAGGTTCCTTTTGTAAAGGGTAATAATAATTGAGTAATAAGTAATGAGTAATAAGTCATTTATAACTGCATTATAAATCATTAATAATGCAGTTATAACTACATGAATAAAAAGGGCGACTTTAATGCAATACCTGCCAAATAGTGAGCCTTTTAATTAACATATTATAAATGCTTAAATGTATTTATTAACACTTATTTAACCCAAAACCAGATTCCTGGTTTATTCCATGATGCAGCAAAAATTTACTATCATAATTAGACTGAAGGGTGTTGTATTTGTGGTTTTCTTATTAATATCTCATTACTGCCACTTTTCTTACTAGGTTGCTTACCAGAAGTTTCTGTCTTACCCATCAATGGTTCGCAGGTTTCCACTTTACATTAAGGTTCACTTTCATTTTTATAACATGAATAAATGGTTCACAAGTGTCCACCCTACATTACATCTCATCAAGTTATGGTTATTATGGTTATTTATTTATTTATTTATTTATTTATTTATTTTTCAAAATAAAGTTGGAATTTCATCTTTAAAAAAACAAGAAATCAGTTTTTATACACTGCTGTGAATAGGCATCATGAACTTTTTGAAGAGTATCATGGGTAAGACAAACTTCTGGTCAGCAACATAGCAAGAAAAGTGGCAGATATTAATAAGATAACCACAAATACAACACTCTTCAGTCTAATAGTCTGATAGTCAGTTTTTGCTGCATCATGAAATAAACCGTGAATCTGTTTATTTATACATTTATTAAGCATTTATAACATGTGAGTTAAAAACGGCTCACTATTTGGCAGGTATTACATTAAAGTCGCCCTTTTTATTCATGTAGTTATAACTGCATTATTAATGATTTAAAATGCATTTGTAAATGACTTATTACTTATTAACGAACACCTTTATAAATCCTTTACAAACTTAATGTAAAGTGTTACCCATTTTTTTTTTATGTTTTTGAAATAAGGCTCGCCAAAGCTACATTTTTACAATTTAAAATAGCTGTTTTCTATGTGAATATATTGTAAAATGTAATTTAGTGATGTTATGATGAACTACATGCCTTTCTCCACTGACTAAGTTGTTCAAAGCGTTTCTTAGTATATATTTTTTTACAAGGCAGCTGTCTGACTCTGAGATGAAGAACAGGAACATGGTTTGTGTAACAATAGCAACACATTATTAGCTGTTTGATAATATACTCAAGCAAAACGTTGTAAAGAGCAATATCATTGTGCAGCGTTTACCTCAGTAAGTTGACTGAGTGGATCTCCGAGCTGGTGTGATTGAGTGGAGGCGGGGCTAATTTGCATATCCATAGCTCTGCGTATACTTAATGAGGCAAGGGTGTAGAGTTACAAGCTTGAACATGTAACAATGAACAATGTTTTTTCATAGAAAAAAAGTTTAAATATGTCATTTTGGTGATCAAAGATGAGTTTTAAGGGATAAAATGATTGACTACAGGAAGACTTCCCCCTCACCATTAATCTAACTACAATGCTTTTCGCTTTCATTTCTGACTCCGTCACACTCTGTGCCAAGACCTCCATTTCTGAGTTCACACCTTTCACACTTCCACGTCCCACAATCCAATCTGCTAGTTCTCCCTCACACCTCCTCTCAATATCCCAAACTCCCTCATTTCTGCTCGCATTTACAACCATCATCTCTCACTCTTTCTTTGTCCTGGCTTCTCTTTTGTCTCTCGACTCACTCACCCATGTTCCTCTCTGATCCCCTGATTCGCACGTTTCCAACTGCGAATGAATCTTGTGCTTTTCAAAGAGAACATCAATGAGACTGATGCAATCCTCAGATTCCTCTTCACACAGAGTGTCAGAATAACCCTCTTAAAGAAAATTAATCAAAGACGGAAGATGCCGGCACTGTCATCGTAACACGCCGGCATCAAAGCCCTCTGTTGTTCATCGTTTGAGTTTGAATCCTTTAGATGGTAAACAGGAGGAGCATCTCTTCCATCTTGCTTTGAGGAGAAATTCAAAATAAAGCTCCTTTAGATGCAGGCATATGGTACGCAGGTGTACGTTGACGCCTAACGAGAGAGTATTAGTTGGAGGACTGCCAGTTGGTGAGACTAAATACTGTCAAAATAAGCTACCATCTCATCAGCGCTGGCATTGAGACCGCTAACCATGTTTGGCTTCTTTCTGCCACAACATCCTTTCATCCATTGTAAGTGGCAACAAAAGACCCAATTCTGTTGTCATCTTTGCTGGAGAAGAGGCTATGAATGAAAACGAACCACTACGAGTGCAAAATCCCTCATATCATATTTCAGCTCGAGTATGGCTGACAAATGATTACATCAATCTACCGCCATCGTGTTGCAGGCAGCTTTTGGAACATGGAAAACGCCTGTCTTATTCTTTCACATTATTACAGTGGAGCCTCAGAGCAGCTCCTCAGTGGTCAGGTTGTTTCTGATCCAAACTATTCTGTGGCTTCAGCTGAGAAAATACAGAGGCCTGGCCAAAATAAGCAACGGTCGCCTGCTTTTCAGCACTGCTGGCTGGAATTGACAGACGGAGACCCTGCCCATGGAAAACGTAAGGAGAGAAGAAAAGGAGGGAAAGATATGAAAGTGGAGATCTTAATGTTTAACTCACATTTCAGAACGTTTCCCTCTTATTCCTCTGTGATTTATCATCTTTAATGTCCAGACACTGTATACACTTGGAACACGGAAAATTCTGTAGTAAAATGTACATTTTTCTAGTTATTTTCTGCTTTCCTCAATCTCATAACAGAGTCAAAAACATGTCCAGGTTATTTTATAAGTCTTAAAACAGAAAGAAAAAGTACCTTGGAATCTCACTGCTTGAAAAGCAACAAAAGAGTTTGAAAGAGAAGTTTTGTCTGAGTCTATTTAGACCTCAATCAATTTATCTTTAGTACAAATAGCATATAATTCAGACTTTGTGTGAATAACATCTGTGACTATGTGCACTTGGTGTAATCAAGATTCTATCTGTTGCTATTTATATGTTGGTTTAAATCTTCCAAGGGGTTCTTGATTATGATTTGAGTTTTTTAACTTTAGTTAGTGTGTAATGTTGCTGTTTGAGCATAAACAACATCTGCAAAGTTATAAAGCTCAAAGTTCAATGAAAAGGGAGATATTTTATTTTACAGAAATGGCTTTTTTAAGACCACAACAAACAGCTGGTGGGGACTATAATGAGCTTCTTCCCTGGTTGGTGACATCACAAACCCCAAAATGTACAAAAAACCCACCCCCGAGAACACGCAACTAAGGGGGTGAGACCATGTTGGGCTGCTTTAGAGAAGAGGAAGAGTTGTTGTAGTAGAGTGTTGTTATTATGCCATCATTTTACGCCGGACTGCTCCACAAACGAGGGTCAATTCAACACTAGATTTGCACAAAAGATGAACATGACGGCACATGCTAGTGGATGAGTTGAATCAACTCCACAGTAACTACATCAATTTATCCACTAACCATTCAGAAACGTCCAGTTTCATTCTAAAAGTTGTAACTTCTTCCTGAGTCTCTCCATCAGTGTCGAATCCTCATTTTGGCTGCGTGAGATTCTCCAGCTTTGTTGTTGTTGAGCAACAGATTTGTGAGCTGTTAAAGCTCCGCCCTCTTCTGAAAAGCAGCTCATTTGCATTTAAAGGGACACACATAAATGGTGTGTTTTTGCTCACACCCAAATAGGGGCAAATTTGACAAGCTATAATAAATGATCTGTGGGGGATTTTGAGCTGAAACTAAACAGACACAATCTGGGGACACCAGAGACTTATGTAAAAGGGGCATAATAGGTCCCCTTTAAATAGTTCAATCACAATGCAGTATGCAAATAAAGGCAAGACAGGAAACCAATCACAATTAATATGCAAATGACAACCTCACTGTTGTTTACATTTTTGCTGCTGACCATTTTATCAATGAAGTGAAGAAATTGGATATTTTCAAGCTATAAAGCAAAGTATAAAGCTTTCAAAAATAGACTGAAATCATCTGTATGCTAATGGTTTCAGAGCTGAATTAATTGCACAATATTTTACTTATCTTGCAAGCACTGTAATGTAGCTTAAAAAAAATGAAACCTATTGTAGCCATGAAACCTAACCATTAATTTTTTTCTTGTATTGTGACATCATGTCAATTAACAAAACCCTCATAATACATATCAATTTTAAAGTCTTTACACTGCTATTTTAATTCATGCTATATATATATTCTTTTCATTTTTTCTCTCCTTGGACACACTCGCATTTAAACATTAGTGAGTGAATGAATAGCCGTCTGCTGGGTGGCTGTCGAGGAAGAAATAGAGTGTATTAATTATTGTTGCACATGTTTGGAATTATTCCCTTAATTGAATCCAGACAATTATCATGACAATATACGCCTCATTATACAGGTATCATTACAGGTGCTCAGAGTAGTGATAGATATGCTGTTGAATTGCCGCTATTCATTTACAAGCTTTAGCTTAATATATTGGAGCAATTCCTTCAAGAGCCTGATAAACCGAGCTTCCATAAAGCTGCTACCAATCAGAGCGGCGCTGAAACCCAAACCGGGCCATCCGTCATAATACCGCGGCCAGTTCTGACGGGAAAAAGTGCATGAAAATGGAAAGAATTCCTCCAAGCTCTCACTGTTTGATGTGGTATTGGCTTCTAACTTAAATTTAAAGCTTTTTTAGTGTATTCAACCTAATTCATCAAAACTTATGTTTCATGTGAGATCAGATCCAAGGAGGGCAGGCTTTCAACTGTTTGAAGGGTGACACGAGACCCTCGGACACAAACCTACCCAACTTTGCAGCTATCATTTGACAATAGCTGGGCCAAGTTATCATACCTCTATTATGATATTAGTGCCATCATATCCTTTTCTCTATTTTGTAAATGGAAGTAGCTGCTTTCATGTTGACCTTGCCACGATCAATTGATTCGGTCGCTGTGGGCTCAGGTCCTCCAGGGGTTGTCTGGTTTTATTAGCGGACAAGATTGTGCGCTTGTTGCAAGATGAGGGCCGGAACCAGACAACCATGACACTCAGTAGCGTAAGATAATTCCTCCCAGCTCTTCTGAAACTGAGCTAATGGCCTTTGACAGCTTCTCAGAACAGGAAATGCAAATGAATAGGGATGTTTCCACACGTTCTGGCCAGTGACATCAAAGGGAAAAAAAGTGATAATACTGGAACGAGATGAGAGGAAGAGTGCATGGATGGTGAAGTTCAGGGTCTTCAGGGGCTGAAAGAAAGAAGTAGGCCAGGGAAGAGATTAGAGCAATCTTTACAAAAAAAAAAAAAAAATTGTACTAAGGTACTACCAAGGTATAGTGATGTTACTTTGATAAATAAATTATTACCATACTTGTATACCTTTGGTATTTATATGGCACTTGCCATGTTATTTATTTTTTTATTATTGTATTATATTATTATATTTTATTATTTTATATTTTATATATATAAACCCGATTCCAAAAAAGTTGGGACACTGTACAAATTGTGAATAAAAAAGGAATGCAATAATTTACAAATCTCATAAACTTATATTTTATTCACAATAGAATATAAATTGGCTCATTTTGGATTTCATGAGAGCTACACATTCCAAAAAAGTTGGGACAGGTAGCAATAAGAGGCCAGAAAAGTTAAATGTACATATAAGGAACAGCTGGAGGACCAATTTGCAACTTATTAGGTCAATTGGCAACATGATTGGGTATAAAAAGAGCCTCTCAGAGTGGCAGTGTCTCTCAGAAGTCAAGATGGGCAGAGGATCACCAATTCCCCCAATGCTGTGGCGAAAAATAGTGGAGCGATATCAGAAATGAGTTTCTCAGAGAAAAATTGCAAAGAGTTTGAAGTTATCATCATCTACAGTGCATAATATCATCCAGAGATTCAGAGAACAATCTCTGTGCATAAGGGTCAAGGCCGGAAAACCATACTGGATGCCTGTGATCTTTGGGCCCTAAGACGGCACTGCATCACATACAGGAATGCTACTGTAATGGAAATCACAACATGGGCTCAGGAATACTTCCAGAAAACTGTCGGTGAACACAATCCACCGTGCCATTCAATGTTGCCGGCTAAAACTCTATAGGTCAAAAAAGAAGCCATATCTAAACATGATCCAGAAGCGCAGGCGTTTTCTCTGGGCCAAGGCTCATTTAAAATGGACAAGTTCTTTTTGGAAAACTGGGACGCCATGTCATCCGGACTAAAGAGGGCAAGGACATCCCAAGTTGTTATCAGTGCTCAGTTCAGGAGCCTTTATCTCTGATGGTATGGGGTTGTATGAGTGTGTGTGGCATGGGCAGCTTACACATCTGGAAAGGCACCATCAATGCTGAAAGGTATATCCAAGTTCTAGAACAACATGTGCTCCCATCCAGACGTCGTCTCTTTCATGGAAGACCTTGCATTTTCCAACATGACAATGCCAGACCACATACTGCATCAATTACAACATCATGGCTGCGTAGAAGAAGGATCCGGGTACTCAAATGGCCAGCCTGCAATCCAGATCTTTCATCCATAGAAAAAATGTGGTGCATCATAAAGAGGAAGATAGTTGAGCAACTAGAAGCCTGTATTAGACAAGAATGGGACAACATTCCTATTCCTAAACTTGAGCAGCTTGTCTCCTCAGTCCCCAGACGTTTGCAGACTGTTATAAAAAGACGAGGGGATGCCACACAGTGGTAAACATGGCCTTGTCCCAACTTTTTTTAGATTATTTTTTTATCTTTTTTTTAGAAAAATTATAAATTTTCTCATTTTAAACATTTGATATGTCATCTATGTTGTATTCTGAATAAAATATTGAAATTTGAAAGTTCAACATCATTGCATTTTGTTTTTATTCAGAATTAGTACAGTGTCCCAACTTTTTTGGAATCGGGTATGTATATATATATATATATAATATATATATATATATAATGCTGAAGAAAGTACCTCCATCCACATTCATCCATCATGAACGTACTCCACACGGCTCTGGGGGTAATAAATGCTTGGGCTAATTTTCATTTGAAATGAAACATTTTTTAAATCTAGAAAAAAAAATAGGCATCCGATGTCCTCTTTAATAGTAAAAGACTGTAAAAATGCTACACTCTTAGATATAAAAGGTTCAGTTGGGTTCTATGTAGAGTTCTATGGTAAAGAACCCTTTATCAAAAAGGTTCAATATAAGGAGAAATATCTTAAATTATTGCATAACATGTTTTCATGTTTAACAATTTATTTCCAGAAAGTGTTTACGAGCTGTTTAATTGAATTAAAATAAGTTGTAAATGAAAAAAAGAACGAATGAATGAATGAATATAAATGTTTTTTTTTGTTTTTTTTTGTCCCATACAACCTCAAATTTTGCTACTGTAAAGTTCTGGTAACCACAGCTGCCTTTTTTTTTTTTCAATGTAAATTTGACTTTTTTTGTGATACTACTTTTTGTAAGCGGAGTGCAAACTTTTCATTCTGTCAAATGTGATATCACAATAACGCATACAGAACTTGTCCTGTGACACTGAGGAGGTAGAGATCGATTAGAGATTACCTGGAGAAAGGTCATTTTTCCTATAAAATGTTTCAAATCCAACCGTATGAAAGCCTTTCAACAGCAGGAACCCCAAAAAGCTTTGGACACACACTTACTCTCTTACACCTGCACACACACACGCAGCTGGTCACACTTCATTGAAAAGCACAACCCAGGTGAACAAATAATCAATCAACCCATCGTAAAACTAAACACTAAAGTTAAAATACGGTTATGACATAAAATAATAGTTTGCAATTAAATGATACTGTTGAAAGTCACTCGTAACATCAGCGCAAATGTAAATTCACTGTTAAAGCTTCTGTCAGACCAGTCACACATGACCCGGTTGGGATTGAGGTTTAGGGGAGCGAGTGTAACGGAGGCCAGCTAGTAAAGAGCTGTGCAAGTAAACCTCACTGCCCTGGGCTTAAGAGGTGCACTAGAGCCTGCAGTCTTTAGCCTCCTTGTTAGTACACTCGCCTTCTATGTCGATGATGCTGGTTCGAATTTCTTTAAGTGTGCTGTATTTTTGTAGCCAATTCAGTGTCATCAAGTTTACCTGAATATTCTTGTGTGTGACTGTTTGCAGACTTTGCACACATGAAACTTTCTATGGATAGCAGCAGTGGCCAGTTTTATTCATAAATTCACCAGTGAATCTGGCTCAAAAATAATCAGCTAAAATTTCAGACTCACAAAACAACAAATATTTCATGCAACTTATCATGTGTGTTTGTTGCTCTCTGCCAGTGCTGGACTCTCTCTGGAGGCTAGCGACCGACTATGACTGTGACTTTGGCTAGATTTGTTTCCCAACATTTCCAATTCATTGCATACTTTTATTTCAGGAATTTTCAGAATGACCATGTGCCGCCCTTGTGCATTTTTAAAGACTGCCACATTTACAGCTAATTACAGATAGTGAAAGTGCTAGAGGAAAAGTAACTTCAGCCACTTTACAGCCAGAGATATTACAATGATCCATTGAGGAACAATGCAAAACACATTTGACAAATTAATATGCCATAATGTTTTTTACGGTATAGACCCAATGGAGTCTCTCTTTAGTGGGTTTTGAGTGGACACTCTTAATGATTAATTCAAAACAATTAAAAATGCATAGAATGCAATTTCAACATCACAAGGACATTCCATTAACTGAAAAACTCTCTTTTTGAGCTAAACACCCACAAGATCCAAAGCAAGGTCCCTTAAGTAGTTCTAGTACTGTAAAAACCTTATGGTTTTGGCCTAAATTGGGGCAATTTTTTCACAAGTCAGCTAACACTACAAACTGGGCCGATGCCATTTGGACATTTCGCGACATGCAGTACAAGCTTCTATTGCACTTTCCTTCAAAAGGCTTAATATACAACATAACTCTGACAAATGGCATGATAACTGTCTCACAGCTGACCCAGAAATGTTAATTTAATGCTAATTTTGCACAGGTCTTTGTGTGTTGTTTTGTTATGTAACATGCTACACTATTATTATATTTTTCATTTTGGCTTTAAGGAAGGAAAGAAAAGACTCAATACCTGCTTTCCTATGCCCTCCTCTCTTTAGCGCTGCTACTTCTTTACCCCTTTCCCTTCATCTCGGGTTGTTTTGTGAGATTGTTTTAAGTTCCACTCCATTACCATCCCACCCGCTCACATCTTCAAGCGAACACTCAATGAACCCCCAACAGGAAATCTGTTGAAAACCTCCAGCTGAGCTCTTGCTGAAAGAACAGACTGATGCAGCTATCAAAAACCTGTCATCTGAATTGTAGTGCAGTGGTTAGCGTACAGTTTGTGGTTTCTATTGAGTCTTGGCATTCATATGGGTGATGCAGGTTTGAGTCCAGCCATGTCCACATTTTGAAAAAGCACAGGTGACGCACTCTTTCAAATACATGTATTTCTTTATCCCAAGTATGACTTTTCAAATGTAATGGTAATTGTTAATTTAGTCAAGTGAAATCTTGATAGGCTTTTCCAAATGTTTGGATCAGCCATTCTCTTTTAAAGGTTTTAAAGATCCTATACATGTTGTTTGAATGAATGAAACACAAAATGTTTTGGACCCCATTAACATTTGTAATTACCACTGCCCACTTGGATTAATATTAATACCATGTGTAAATGAAGTCTAAAGCCCTGGGTATACTAGTATGTGTGCGCTAGTGTACGCGTACAATCGAACACGCAGCCTTGGAAAGTTTACTTTATTTGACTCGTACACATAAGGCTTCGACACATTTTGAGCAATCTCTCACCATGAGTTACAACCCAACATCTTTGTATTCTTTCATGCTAGAGTTGTACAAACGAGTGTACTTTCTAACCTCTTCGCGCAATCTCTCGTCTATGTAGGCCTCCATTGTCGCTGTAGCTTGCATGTGTTCCGGTCTGTTCTGTTTATGCAGCTTTTCTTTGATTACTTTGTGAATCGACGCCCCCCAGGGCATGGTTGCCACCTTGTGGACAACTATTTACTGCAAAAAAACTAAATGAGCATGTGCGACATGCGCGTACAAGTATGTGTGGTTACAAAAATCTAGCGGTGCGTGTACAGTATGTGTGTACCCTTCTGATGACAAAATATGTGGCACACGCACTGTACACATAAAAAGTGAACTATACTTTGGGATTATTAAGAGTAATTATATTAAGAGTAAGAATAAATGAAAATCAGTCTAAACAGCATATGGAATAAAACAGCATCAAATTAGGCTGATTTAACAGCAGTAGTTTCGGCTCAACATTAATGTATATAATATCTTACATTTAGATATCCTTCTCACTTTTTTATGTCAATGTTTTTAAGCAGACATTGCGATTCAAATGGTTTTATAAGAAATTGCTCATCATTTCAAACACACTTTCTGTATGATGAGAGGGGAAAACTGTGGAAAATCTCTGTCAAAAAGGAAAAGGAAAGGCAATTTATGTCACATGATAATATCATCCAGTAATCTTTTCAACCTATTCTCTAATGGTGTGAAATGACCATTTTCTATAATGATTTCAACACACACATGCCTTTTTCTATATTGCATCAATATAAGTTATTTTACTGTGTTAATAACTGTATAAACTGTGTTAATCTGCTATCAAGGCTCAAGCATCCATTAATAGTTCTGAAATGATGTTTTGGAATTAGCAACGGAGGCTTGGGATGAGAATGAGGTGCGTAAGAAAATAGTCCCACACACTAGAGTGTTTTAAGGACAAAAACCTGACAAATGACTTGAAATACAACATCGTAACAGTGTGTTGAGGTGTGGTAACCGTAGTATAAGCAGAATAATCTACTATGACCGTTGAATTCTTAGAAAATAATGCACACCTGAGGTGGTAATGCGGCCATGACTCAGGTGTGCATTATTTTCTAAGAATTCAACATCCCGTCGTCAAATTTTCCTTACGTGCTAACTGCGACTCATTCTCATGAATTAGATGAGGACAAACATGAACATAGGTCCTCACAAAGGCTTACTATTGGTTACTCAACAACAAAAGCTTATGAGTACAGAAATAGCCTGGAGATTCTTTGCGATTCCACATTCATTTGGACTTTGCTTACATGTGAGACCGCATTCACCCATTGCTGCGGGGGTCATCATCTGTCCAGCAGCGAAATCTTTTGCCAAACAGATGCCATGCTCGTGGCTTTGTAAGGGGGACACGGCCGGTCAGTGGCTGCAGGTGCTGCGACCAGCTGTGTCCCTCCAAATCACTCCAACTGGACATGGTTGTGAGTTTTGAATGATTGCTTATCACTGAAATAAACACTCAATATGAAGTCTGAGAGGCAAAACGAACCTGAGGCGCACACAACAAGGGAATTAGAAACCTGCTGTGTTTCTAGCAGGAATGGGTCAGGATGTATATATAATTTGTTTGTTTTGAACTTTAATTACTTTAACAGTGGGGGATTATAGATGAATTTAGAAATGCAACTTTTTTTAACATTGTAACAGTAACTAAATAAAAGTTAACAGTGCCTTCTATAATCATTTTTAAAACAATCACTTTCATATTTCAAATTCATTTAATACTCAATGTGCATATATATATATATATATATATATATATATATATAAATATATATATATATATATATATATATATATATTTATATATATATAGATTGGTCATTGCTGTCAGGGCTGTGGTAAGGGATGAGGCAAGGACTCAGTGATGCAGAGAACAATAGGCTTTTTATTATTAATAAAATAAAAACAAACAAAAACTACCCCATAGTGGAAAACTCTGAATCCAAACACCAGCAGGGCAAAGCAGAACCAGACACGGCACGAACATGGTGGTTCTTGACAGCGAACTGGTACAGGAATACAAACACAAAGAGAATAAATAGGGCAACAAACAAAGCAGGTGACAAGGGAGAACAGACGGGCAAATGAGCCAATAATCAGATATCAAGAAGGGCAGGGTTAGATAATAGACATGAGAGCACATGGCACAAAGAAACAAACATGACAAGCCATGTGCTCACACCAAACACAACAAGAGCACATGGCCAGCGAACATAATCATGAGCAATGTGCTCAAACAAAACAAGACATGAACACGCAGCCAATGAGAGCACTCACAACTTGCGTGTCCACACAAAATATGACAACATAAAAGCATTGAAACACATAAGCTGCGTGCTACACAGCACAAGACAACAACAAAGCATGCGGCACAAACTGAACACCATGCTCTGAACAAAAGACGCACATGGAAAGAAGAGCGTATGGCGCGAGCACACTCGGACAAGAGAGGAGTATCAGAGCTCTGTCACCAAACAAGAAAAAACAGACCGAAGTGACAGAACCCTGACAATTGCCTCACATATTACTGTTTTTTCAGCACCTCACACCTTGAGCGTTCAGGCTTTTAAAGGGTTAGTTCACCCAAAAATGAAAATAATGTCATTACAGTTTTTTCCAATTGCTAGTCTGGTTTTATCAAAACACTTAACACAATTCACAAAACCACACACCCAAACTGCAAAATACCTCATATATCCTGCAAAATGAAGCACTGCAACCGAAACTACACAGAGCATTATCAAAATCAAACTTTTGCATGAAATTGCACACACTTCATTCATATTACCAGATTTTTGCCTAACCACCTACACACTGTTGGGCATAATGAAAAGCACCCCCATCTTTAGTATGCTTTGCCATAATACTAAAATATGTATCAGATTGTTCACATGCACAGGAATATTTGCAGATACACACACATGCTGTTGCAACATTTTTATTTTTTTTCCTTCACTACAGTAAACAAGTCAGTACAACATAAGCACAGCAGATATATTTACATGGGACTGAACAAAAATATTCTTACAAAAAAAGTAAACTGAAAAAGAAAATTTCTGAAAAAAAATATATTACAGTAAAAAAAACAAAAAACAAAAAAAGGCAAGAAAAATAATTAGGCAGCATCTTGCCGCACAGCCGGGTCTGGCCACAACGCCTCGTCAACATCACAGGCAATATCTTCCCTTGCCAGACATCGAGGGAAGAAGCGCCTTGAGTGCCTTATCCATCCCTGAATTGCACCCACATCAATCTCATCACATGCCTCTTCCATGGCCTGCACAAGAGGCATGCGCACAAAGGGCTGCCGGTCGTATACCTTCCACCGCCATGCCGAAAAGAATTCTTCTATGGGGTTCAGAAATGGTGAGTATGGTGGGAGGTATTGCACGAGAAATGTTGGGTGGTCAGCAAACCAGTTTTGGACTGGGGCTGCACGATGAAAGCTCACGTTGTCCCATACTACAACGTACCGGTTTCTTTGATGGTCTGCATCATTCATACGCTCTGGTGGTATGAGAATGTTGTGAAGTCTGTCCAGAAATGTGAGAATATGGGCTGTGTTGTATGGTCCAAGTTTGGCATGACGGTGGAGGACACCATGCATACTGGAGATGGCAGCGCACATTGTGATGTTCCCACCACGTTGGCCAGGAACATCTATAATGGCTCTGTGGCCAATGAGGTTTCTCCCTCTTCTTCTGGTCTTTGCTAGGTTGAATCCAGCCTCATCTATAAAGATGAACTCATGTGGGATTGCATGAGCATCCATTTCCAGTACTCCCTGAAAACAAAGAACAAAAATCACTCAATATGGTGTTATCCAGTACACTGGGAAACAATGTTGTGTGTAGTGTACTGCAGTCAATATAGTACTTACATCCACATATGCTCGTCTGAACTCTTTGTTTCTTTGAGAGTTTCTCTCAAACGGCACCTTATAAAGTTGTTTCATTCTGATTTGGTTTCGCTTGAGAATGCGAGCCAATGTGGACAGACTAACTCGTTGAATGTTGTTGAATAAGGTGTTGTCTTGGATGATGTGGCTTTGAATTTCTCGTAATCTGATTTCATTATTTTCCAAAACCAAGTTTACAATGGCAGCTTCCTGTACCCCGGTGAACATTTGGCCCCTTCCTCCACCATGGTGTCGTCTCTCAGTCCTTTAGAAAAAATAAAATAAAAATATATATAGGGCTTGGACAATGCAGCCTAAATATTTTCCCCCACAGTAGAGTACATTGTACAGGAAACTTGTACAGTTCATGAAAGGCTGATGTCATACACTAAGTAAACAGGTGTCACCCAACTGATACACTATGACATGGGGTATACTCCCCATGTTCTCCAGTCTAAAGGTCCGGATGACAGAGGCGACAGTAAAACGGCTCAAGTTTGGCTGCACTCTCTGTCCAGCCTCACGCATTGTCAACCCATGGTTGATGACATGATCTACTAAGGTTGCTCTGATTTCATTTGAAAGTGTTTGTCTTCTTTGGCCATGAACTCCTCTACCTGCTCTACCCCTACCTCTCACTCTTCCTCCCCCTCTTATTCTCAACCTCCCTCTTCCTCTTCCTCTTCCTCTTCCTCTTCCTCTTCCTCTCTCTGCAATGTCTTCCATTGTTGTTGTAAAAAAAAAAAAAGGTTCTCACCTGTGGTCTTTTCATAGTGCTTACATCCTGATTGAAGTGTTAACAATTAACCACTGAGGTGTTTGGCCAGGTGGCACATGTAATTGGCCAATTAGCTCATGTAGTGTCATTTTGAATGGCAGTGTTTTGAAATGGCAAACATGTGACTTTATGTCAGATTGTTGTGTCTTATGCAGAGAACTGTATTTAGTGAATTTAAAAAGTGCTATTTTGAAATGCAAAATGTGTGTAAAACAGAAAAGGTGTTTAGACTTTTGGAGACTTGAGAAGAAGTTTTGCTCTCTGTGGTCAGTTTAAATAATTGTGCTGTGCATGTCATTTTAGTGTGTTAGCAATTGGAAAAAACTGTAATTACTCATCCTCATGTCGTTCTACACCCGTACGACCTTCATTCATCTTCAGAACACAAATTAAGATATTTATGATGAAATCCGATGGCTCATTGAGGCCTCCATTGCCAGCAATGTCACTGAACCTCTCAAGATGCAGAAAGGTACTGAAAACGTATTTAAAACAGTTCATGTGAGTACAGTGGTTCAACCTGAATATTATAAAGCGATGAGAATACTTTTTGTGCGCCAAAAAAACAAAATAACGATAGCAATATCTAGTGATGGCTGATTTCAAAACATTGCTTTGAAGCTTTACAAATCTTTTGTTTCGAATCAGTGGTTCGGAGCGCCAAAGTCATGTGATTTTAGTAAACAAGGCTACGTTATGTCGTTACGTCATCAGTGGTTTGAAATTTCAATAGTTCACGTGACTTTGGCAGTTTGATACGCGATCCGAACCACTGATTCAAAACAAAAGATTCATAAAGCTTCGAAGCAGTGTTTTGAAATCAGTCATCACTTGATATTATTGAAAAACATTTGCACTGAAAAGGCTTGAAAACACTTATTTTTTGCAGATGGTATTTATTTTTCAATGGTATTTGCACCATTATTGGATGGAGGCAGATCTGAATGCGAGCTTAAGTTTGATTGTAAGAAAGGGGCGGGGTTTATGTGGACTAAAAGTCCTGCATATGTCACCAGAGAGAAGTCTGTAATTTCACCGGAAGATAAAGTTATGATGTTTAAAATAATGAGATTAAAAAAATGAAACATGCATGGATGAAGGTCTTTAATTTCCATGTGCTGCCTTTAAGAAAGGCATCTGATCAGTGATTGGAGGATGTGATGCTAAACCTTCATTATTATACAAGGCTTCCCAACTAGTCGTTCAAACAACCCACCAACTGGTAGCTTTTTGAACATCTTTAGTTTATAGTTTCTCTTCCATTTCTCAACATACTGCAGCACAAAACACATGACCATTTCCCATTTCTAATTCAGAATTCAAAAAAGGGGGTCATGTTCATGGAGCAACTGTAAGAGGTTCTGTAAAGGGGCTCGTGGTCCAAGCTAAAGATGGGATAATTAGGCCGTCTGTGCTGTATGTTCAAGACCACAGCCAACTACACAGACATGGCCAAGAGATGAGGATGATTAGAGAGCATAGGACAACACAGAAATCTCAGAAAAACATGGCAGTAATCACACAGGCTGGAATCACAGCGGTATGTCATCTGTGTTCGCCTGAAGATGCCTCTCCACAGACAATCAGCTCTGCATTAAGAGGGGGCCGACCTCTACAGCAGGATTCAGTTCTGCATCACCAAGGCAACTAATTTGATCCGTAAACAAACAGCTGAGGACTCGGATGATATTTTTTTTTTTTTGTATTTATTTATTTTTTTATTTTCTATTTTAAAAAAGCAGCCTCTGTCTGAATGTTGTTTATCATGATGGCTTAAAGAGGAAAAAGATTATTAGTTATTATTATGATTATTTTGGTTATTGTTATTACTACTGCTACTTTAAAATAAGTAGTTTTAAAGGTTTGGATAGTTCACAAATGTTCTTAGGACAAGGTTACCCTTGTAAAAAAAAAAAAAAGAGCACATACTTCCATACTTATTATGGAAATAATATAGCCTACTTTAAAAGTATACACTTAAGTGTGAACTGAATGTAATGATGTTTGACACTTAATTGCATGTTAATTGCAAATAAATGTATTATAGTTTAAATTTATATTTAATGCAGTTACTTTAGTAGGACTAAATACATCTTTATATATAATTTCATAATTTATTCATCTTTGAAATTCAGTTAAAATGGACTGCCAAATTTACTGCATTTAATGTAAACTAAAATATACTTTAATGTCTTTTCTGATGAAACTTATTAAAATTATATGAAAGTACTTTTTATTAAAAAAAATGCTTTTTAGATTTGAAGTTCACTTCAATTCAGTACAAGTACAGTTTTTCTCGATTGCTTAACACACATTTTCTGAAAGCATGCCTCATACTCTCAGAACTCTACACACAAATCAAAAAACATACACACAATGGGCAAAACTCCTCAGTTCTCCTGCAAAATGAAACTTTACATTCAAAACAATGTTCTTTCTTCTCAAAATGGTATTTTGTTTTCAAATGACACACACAAACCATCATATGAATAGACATTTATAAGAACCAGTTGAACACTGATGTGCTCTATGTAAAACACAGTGATGAATGGAAAACACTTCTCCATTCATCATAATGACTTTGGTCTTTATTTGGTTCAATGTTACACTTACTACAGACAGTACATACATAAGTGTGTTGTAAAATATTTGTAGTATATATATATATATATATATATATATATATATATATATATATATATACACACACACACACACTACAAATATTTTACAACACACTTATGTAAGTGTAAATATATATATATATATATATATATATATATATATATATATATATATATATATATATATATACTACAAATATTTTACAACACACTTATGTATGTATTGTGTACTGTCTGTAGTAAGTGTAACATTGAACCAAATAAAGACCAAAGTCATTATGATGAATGGAGAAGTATTTTCCATTGATCATTGTGTTTTACATAGAGCACATCAGTGTTCAACTGGTTGGATGTATATATATGTATATATATATATATATATATATATATATATATATATATATATATATATATATATATATATATATATATATATATATATATATATATATATATATATATATATATATATATATATATATATATATATATATATATATATATATATATATATATATATATATATATATATATATATATATATATATATATATATATATATATATTCGTTTTTATAGACAGAACACAGAAATTCATGATAACAAATATATTTTATTTTTCCAAAAAAAAAAAAAAAAAAAATGTACAGTGCACATCCAAACCAATGCAAAGTTGCACATACAGTGGTATACATAAAAAAACAACAGAATAATTTACTGTATACAGTATAAAAACAAACTACAGTATGCTGCTCTGCCTCTGTTTCCATTGTTGGCATCCAAAACAGAAGAGCTCACCTGTTGCCCTTTTATGCTAAAGCTCTGATTGCTAATTGTAAAACTGTGTGACGGGTGTTTGCCCATGTGATGAGTCAGTGTGCATATTTGAATGGCAGTGTGTTCCTTGTGAAAACAAGAGATTTTCTGCATGAAAATTGTGCCAAATGCAGAGAATTGTGTGTAGTGTTTTGAAAAAAGTGTGTTTTAGAACTGCAATGTGAGTGTAAAGCAGGAATTGTGCTTGTAGTTTAGCAGAATTGGTTCAGGGGGTTGGTGCATGAGTTACATGTTGTGGTCATTGTGTCTCAAGTACCAATATTTGTGTGTAAACAATTGAGAAAAACTGTAAGTGCACTTCTTTTTCGCAAGGGTATTTTCATAAATATCTGCTCGGGGCAAGTTGTCACATGTTTTAAATGTAATAACTGATTTATTAATAATATTGGCTGTACAAAACAATGTTTTAATAATTTAAATATTGTATATATATATATATATATATATATATATATATATATATATATATATATATATATATATATATATATATATATATATATATATATATATATTTTTTTTTTTTTTTTTTTACAACCTATATATGGCTTATAGAGGTTTCTTTGCTCTTATTCTACCAATTTTTATTTGATGTTAATAAGAATGACAGGAAATGTTGGGCAAGAGTGACACAGATTTGAACTTCCATTACCCATATGAGCAGCAGAGCTCAATGTGTCAGAGCACATGTGCTAACATGTTTTCTCTCCTCCTAATCTTACAGGAACAGCTGAAATCCAAATCCAGATGCTGAAAATATAATCAATAATAATAATAATAATAATAAAACAGTGTACAGACATAATCTCACTGGAGTATTATATGAATTAAAACATCAAAAAAACTGTAAAATATGGCAGCTCAAGTCCTTTAGCAGATATATGTTCTCAGTCTTGGAGATTAGTGAAGGGAAGTTAACACCAGACCACCACCTAGCACAGGTCCCTGAACAGGACTTGGCTCCTTCGTTGTTGAATAAGCCTCCTCAGAATAAAACTGAAAGTCATTTTATGTCTGGTTACACTGAACACCTGCTGGACTGAAGTGGTCTAAAAGCCTCATAAGAGCCTCTTAATGGTTTCCTCTCCATTTTTGGCATGTCATTTACAGTGAAAATCTGAAAAAAATGTACAAAAAAGGAGTGATTAACCTTTCACATTTGAAATGTCCATCCATTTCCTCCTTTGTAATTTTTTCTCATTGCAGCTGCATATCTATAATTATCTCAATGGAATTTTTTTTTTCTTCCTTTCAGTGCAGAAAAACACTACATATACCATCACCATCTGATACCATCACTGTACATTGGTAGCAATACCACAATATTATTATTGTAGAATGCATTTGCATTTGCAAGTACCACTAATTATTATGAGTTCAAATATATTGGCATGTTTTTTTTTTTTTTTTTTTTTTTTTAATCTCTTGCTATTGTCTGACATATGTGTTGGGTTAATTCTTGTTCCTTTTGCCTGATTTTACTCACATTGCAATATGCTTCATCTCTTAATTATAGCCATAAACCTTGATGCGGGGTCTGACGTTACTCTATTATACAGAGTGAGTGTGAGAGCTGGCCGGATTTAAAAGTGTGCTTATGAAACAAGACTCTGTTGCATTCTAAAGAAAAAGGAATAATAAGGAGACAGGGCTGGAAAGCACATGAATCAAAACAGCAGAACATGAGAATATGGAATTCATAAAACATCTGGCTTGGAGAACAGAGAGGAAGTGAGGCACTCAGACAGGTGCACGTGCTAATGCTAAAAACAAATCTTGAGCCAAAACATTTGAAACAGACCCATACTACAGATCCGGGAGCTTTCGACAGTTACTCTGTGTTTGATGAAGAAGAGCCTCCCCTTTTTTGAACATTTACCATAGTCTTTGATTTACCTGTAAATACCAGGCTTGTAAACCATTCAATCTTACATACAACAAAAAAGGTATTTCCAGAAATATTAAACAAGCTTCTTCCCGGATTGGTGAAATCACGAACCCCAAAATTTACATAAACCCTGCTTTAGAGAAGAGGAAGAGTTGTTGTAGTAGAGTGTTGTTGTCATGTTACCATTTTACGCCGGACTGCTTCACAAAAGAGGGTCAATTCAACGCTGGATTGTCACAAAAGATGAACATGACGGCACATGCTAGTGGATGAGTTGAATCAACTCCACAGCAACTACATAAACTTATCCACTAACCATTCAGAAACGTCCAGATGCATTCTTAAATTTGTAACTTCTTCCTGAGTCTCTCCATCAGTGTCGACTCCGGTTTGAACAATGTAAGGCTGAACACCTTTACTGACAATCCTCATTTTGGCTGCGTGAGATTCTCCAGCTTTGTTGTTGTTGAGCAACCGAAGCACGAGCTGTTAAAGCTCCGCCCTCTTTTTGAAAGGGGGCCAGGAGCAGCAGCTCATTTGCATTTAAAGGGACACACACAAAAACTGTGCAAATTTGACAAGCTATAATAAATGATTTGCGGGGTATTTTGAGCTGAAACTTCACAGACACATTCTGGGGAAACCAGAGACTTATTTTACATCTTGTGAAAGGGATTTAATAGGTCCCCTTTAAGAAAATACTGGGATCAGTGAGATTTTTTGGATGCATTAAACAATAAACTTCACAAAAAATATGAAACGGCACAAATGTTTTCAACAAATGTTTCTTGAGCACAAAATCAGTATAATAGAATGATAACTTCATTTTCATCAAGTTAATGTGGCCTTGGTGAGCAGAAGAGACTTCTTTCAAAAACAATCGTACCAACCCCAAACTTCTAAATGAATTTCACTGTATATTTAATATTAAATTAATTTTATAGACCATGCTGGAAAGCTACTTATAGTCAATGACAGGATTTCTGTCCAAGTCAATATCATGTAGTTGTGGCCAATTTTATTCAAATACAAACTCATTAATTAATATTCAGTTCTGGATTTTTACACCACCCTGGTAAACACCCTGGTAAATTCAGTTTCATGCTATATTTCAACCATGACATTGCCATCTCATGCCATTGCAGTACAGTCACACCACTATCCCAAGATCTGTCGATGAAGACATGCAAGCTTGTTTCAACCTACACAAGCCTTGTTTTGAGCGGCTTGAATTAGCATTCCAACAAAGAGGGAATCAAAGGGATGCGGCCTGTCTCCCTTTCCAATGCTGAGGTTTTGACAGCATGTTCTTTTCAGCCCTCAGGTCTGATTTTAATATGAAATACAGGCTTTGAAACGATAAGAGCGAGAGATCCTTAGACATTGGTCACAGTCATTGTTACAATCCACAGTCTGTACTCTCCAGCCAACCCATTCATAATGAACTGTATGTTTTCCATATATTATACGCTCACAGGTATTAGAACAATGTTTACTCGCGATTGCCAAGAACAGTAAATGCCACTGGCCTCTGCAGTGCTTCTGTAATATGATGCTTGAGTAGGATGATGCATTTAGAAATGTAAACCTGATTTACTGTGGCAGCAGTGTCTGCATAAAAACAAACTTAGTTTGAGTGTGTGAGGTCACTTTAATTTACTTCAGGCTTTTAAACTTAAATATGGCTTGTAAATGTCCTGCCCAGCAAAAAAAAAAAAAAAAAAAAAAAAAAAATGCACTTGAGATGTGCTTACATTTGTAATTGAAAGAAGGAAGCTTTTGGAAAGTTACAGCTTTACAAACATCCTCACTCAAGAACTTATTTCTTCCCTCATGCTGTATGGCAGGTAGTTGGAATAACTGCACCAGACTGTGGATCAGTGTTGGAAAAATGACATGATTGTCTTCAAAACTTTGACATTCATTCTTGATTAATGAAAACATTCTTTGAAAATGTGTTCACTTACTGTACGGCTTCTAAAACCTGTTCAATACCTGTCTAATACCTGATGTGGTATTTTTATTTTTAAAGGGGTAGTTGATTATGATTTCACTTTTTAACTTTAGATAGTGTGTAATGTTGCTGTTTGAGCATAAATAACATCAGCAAAGTTATGACGCTCAAAGTTCAATGCGAAGAGAGATATTTTCTTTTACAAAAATCACTTTTTAAGGACTGCAACAAATGGCTGGTAGGGACTACAACAAGCTTCTTCCCGGGTTTGAGACATCACAACCCCCAAAATTTACATAACGCCACCCCCGAGAACACGTAACAAAGGGGGTGAGGCCATATTGGGCTGCTTTAGAGAAGAGGAAGAGCTGTTGTTACCATGCCGTCATGTTACACCGGAATGCATCATAAACTGGATTTGCACAAAAGATTAACATGACGGCACATGGTAGTGGATGAGTTGAATCAACTCCACAGAAACTACATAAATTTATCCACTAACCATTCAGAAATGTCCAGTTTCATTCTTAAACTTGTAACTTCTCCCTGAGTCTCTCCATCAGTGTCGACTCCGGTTTGAACAATGTAACGCCGTTACTAACAATCCTCATTTTGGCTGCGTGAGATTCTCCAGCTTTGTTGTTGTTGAGCTGTTAAAGCTCCACCCTCTTCTGAAAAGGGGGCCAGGAGCAGCAGCTCATTTGCATTTAAAGAGACACACACAAAAACTGTGTGTTTTTTGCTTACCCAAATAGGGGCAAAATTGACAAGCTATAATAAATGATCTGTGGGATATTTTGATCTGAAACTTCACAAACACATTCTGGGGACACCAGAGACTTATATTACATCTTGTGAAAAGGGGCATAATTGGTCCCCTTCACCAACCCAATGATGTGATTGCAGTATTTCTCAAGGTAATAGGTCATTTGAAGGGAATATAAGCAGCAAATAACAACTTCAATTTTGATCTGTTTTTCACACACAGCTTTCAAATGACTTCTGAAGACTTGGAATATGGTGCACAAGTCTTATGATCACTTTTATGCTATTTCTGTGGTGCTTTTGCAGCTCTTCTGAAGCTTGAATGCTGCAGTCCACATTCATTGTTATTCCATGGAAAACAACATTTGGGATCGACATTCATTAAACTTCTCCTTTTGAGTTTAACAGATGAAAGACAGTCATACGGGTTTGGGCCGACTATAAGCAGTGTTGTTATTGTTAACTAAAACTAAAAAAATAAATAAATAAAATAAAATAAAGCTGAAATGAAATATAATTATTAAACTAAAACTTAAAAAACAAAACCAAATGAAAATTAAAAACATACCTTGGCAACTAACTAATATATATATATATATATATATATATATATATATATATATATATATATATATATATATATATATATATATATATATATATATTGTTTTCAAAGAAAATTAAACTTGTAAAAGCTAAAACTGAAGTAATTGTAAATTAAAGCTAAATAGAAATATAAAACTAATAAAAAATTCAAATCACATAAAAAAAATACTAAAATTAAAATGAAAATGGAAAAAAAGGTCATTCAAAATATCAGTAAATACCGTAATAGTGTATAAATAATTCTAAAACAACACTTCAGGAAGCTGAGTGAATGAATTTTCATATTTGTGGGTGTTTTATTTGCAATTAGATTCATGCTTAAAGCAATAAAATCAAAAATAAATCAGTTTTGCACTATTTCAGTCATCATCTCATAGATATTTTGCATTTTTAATCTAAACCTTCCCTTTTTTTTTTTTTTTTTGAGGGAACTATTCCTTTAATAGTGGCCTATGCAAACTAGCGTTGACTGGCAGAAAAAGTTCTTTAATGAAGTCTGGAGCTGTTGTGATGGTCCAGTCCACAGTGTGTAAATATAAGCTAACTTTGAAACGTCCTGCTTGGAATTAGCGATAAGCTATTTTGACTGATGTGTTTCAGCCCTGTCCTTGTAGTTACACAGGTGTTCAAATTCCAGACTCCCCATGGTGTAGAGCTGCAGGGTTATGGATTTAGCGGGCTGACACTTGGTATAAATACCCTGCTAACAAATGCTAATCTTGTTTGAGGAACTATGTGAAATTGGGCTGGGTACCAAGAGATAGATTGACTGTCTTTCACTCGATGACACCTCAGCTTTCGTTCCAACGGCAAGCTTCTCCAGATAGTTGCGTGCAACACATGCTAGATATTAATAGACGCGCGGGTGACAGGTACACATCACTGCCATCGGCGGCTTCATGAGGGCTAGAACGGCAAAAGGTGTTATGGCAGAAATGACAAACTGACACCGGCATGCTGACACTGACACTGACTGTTTGTACACAGTATACTGAACTTTGTTTATTTTCATCTGTCATATTCTGTTTGCTACTCTCAAATAAAACACATTTACATTACCGTCACAGTATTGAAACTGGATAACAAAGTTAAGTCTTACAAACTCAAATGTACACACAGCTGTTAAGACAATAGGCTGTTGAGTCTGAGAGGGTCGAGGAGCAGATGTTCTCCCATTGTTCCTTTGGTTTATGGTGTTCACAAACCTGAATAAGGGTCTGCCATCAGCCCACTAATGGGGGAATGCTTTCAACACGTCACATAAACTTTCATTACCGGGGCCTCTTGGTCCAGCCACGAGCTACTTCTTAGCTCAATTAAAAACATTACTACATTGAATACTCAAAAGTTGGGGGGGGTCTGGAACCATTGCTGCAATTTGATTAGGAAGGAGATGGCCGGGAAACGTGATACGCCATCTAGTATCCATCGCAAGACAAAAAAGGACATGCTCTGCCACGAAGCAACCGGTTCAGAGTCATAAATTACAATTTTTTTTGTTTTTGCCAGAAAGGTTTGAGCAAGCCACTTAGCATCTATCAGTCTATCCATATGGTGAGATTAGCTAGCCAATACTTTTCAAGAGCAGCTTCTGGAGAAATTACATTAAGGGAGGAGAAAGGGTTGTGATGATGTGGTCCAGGCCTGAAGGCTCTATAAACATCACAAAACCTCAGATTCCACCACTGTCCATCTTCCTGCTGAAACGTTACAGTGGCAGACTTGGTTTTATTTGCTTTGGATTTTAACTGGGTCGCTAAACTTCTTTCTCCCCTAATGTCTTTCTTATCTTCCCGAAGTGTGACATTCCTTCTCTTGTTTGAGAATTCCTCATCTAAACTCCCTACCGGCACATAGAGCGTGGTCTTTGTCAAAAGATGGGGTCACAGCTGGCTTCTTTCACATATGTAAGTTATAAATTTGCAGTGCAAATGTATAAGAATTATCTGCTATGACTTTTGGAGAAACTAATCGTTCAGCGGTCAGCTCTTTTTAGTAATGAAGCAATCAGATTTCATTACACTTCAGTGAAAATTTGATTTTTATGTCCCATTTGAAAATAATCTATCCCTCTGCCAAAACCCTCAAATCCATTTAGAATTTAATCAAGACTTAACTATTAAATTCCTGTTCAATTCCTGAATTTGAATTATGTTTTACACAGGATGCAGAATTGTGCAACAAGTAAAATTTTGGTTGGTTGGTTGGTTGGTTGGTTGGTTGGTTGGTTGGTTGGTTGGTTGGTTGGTTGGTTGGTTGGTTGGTTGGATGGATGGATGGATGGATGGATGGATGGATGGATGGATGGATGGATGGATGGATGGATGGATGGATGGATGGATGGATGGATGGAATGTGGTTAATTCCATTCAAATTCCAAATTGAGGCCCTGTTTACACTGGTGTGTTTTCAAAATGGCGTTTTAAAATGAAAACGATCTTCATCTACACTACACAGCCGAAAACGCATGTCACAATACTGTTCATGCACACTGAACATGTGTATACAAGTGTAAACAGTTGCCTCTTGTACATGCAGGTAGCTGCAGTATTAAAAAATGCAGAGTTTAACTGTGCAATGGCTGCTAAAAATTACAACAAAGCCAGCAAAGATTACAGTTCAGTCTCCATGTTATTGTTAACACGGTCGTCAAGGATACGCAGAGCGAATGTGGGCAGCCACGCCATCGTTTTCAAGTCTCCATTTTGGTCCATTTGTAATGAAATTCAACCCTGGCTTTTTCAAACTTAAAACAGGTACTGCAGCGTTTTCGAAAGTCAACTTCCTATGGACCAACCTTTCTGGAATCTCATTTGTGCTTGTATTCACATTCAAAAATGTTGTGTTGCACCAGGTTTGAAAATACTGAAAAGTTCCTTGCACAAAACTATTGTATGGCTTTAAAAGAATATAGTGCATGAGTTGTATGGACCACTAAGTTTGGTTTTTCCTACACTGCCCTCCAAACACCCCTGCCAAAGTGTAATTTTGGATGATATCAGCATAAATCCTTATCATTTTTTGGTGCAAAGACATTAAAGTAACTTGACATTATCATTGAAGACCAGCAATAATAATTTTCCTTTTGATTACATAATAATGGCAATATATACATGTTAAAGTCAGACATGCCCCTTTGCCAGCTGTGATGCTGGTTACTGGTTTAAACTTGGCCCAGGTTTGTAAAAGATTTTTGGGTCAGCACACCTTAATAGCATCAACAATTGATTGCAAATAAAGTTTAGAATACAATGAACCAATAAGAACCCAGTTTAAGTCAGATAGCTGCTAATGGTAGATATTTTGATGAATCGAAAAATTAAGTTTTTTCTATGTATAAACTAATATGTTTTTGTTTGTGTTGTCCCTTGTCAGTGCAAAATTATCACTATTTAAAAAGGATTCATGCCAATATTGTCCAAAACCCCACTTTTTTTCTAAGGTTTTTCCAAACTTTTGGAGGGCAGTGTATATATTTATATATTTAGTCAATATTCCTCAGTAATGACAGAATCGTAATTTCTCTAAGTGAACTATTCCTTTAACATTCCTGTAATTTTATTAAGTGTCAGATCTGAACTGCTCAACAGTAACAAAAGAGATCTGCTTAATGCATCTGAATTGAATATGATTCTCTTGGTTACTTAAAAATAACTCTTCAGAATGCAAGGTAATTCAGTGTTACCTTGGAAACAAATGTTTCTGATTTAAGTAAAGTGTTCTCTTTGGTATTATATCACTTTCAGTTAGTCAAGACGATGTTTATCTGGTTGTGTAGATATTCCCATCAGAATAACTTTTCTAGTTTGCATTAAATCACAATCCTAAAAGGAAATATAATATCAATCCTAAAAGGAATATATAATATTTTATAGGCCACTCTACAGGCATCCATGACGGGATTTTGTGCCTGAAACTCATTGCATTGGGAGACGCCAATCATTCATGAGATTTCTTGGCTTCCTCCTTTGATCTAATGATGAATAAAAAATGGTAGAAGGACTCAAGTCCCACTTGAGCTCTCTACACATGCTCCAGGTTTTGTAATTCGCAATTAGCCAAAGTGTCCAAGTCTTAATTTGATTCCAGCCAAACTCAATTGGCAACTCATCCTCTTCCAGACTTTCTTCATCTAAAATTACCCTTTCAAGATAGCAGGGTACCAAATGAGCCACAAAAACAAATCCTTTTACAGCATGACAGAGAATATGTCTCTGTGAAATAAGACTCTTGCATGTGTCCCAGACAGTAAAAATGCTAAGAAATGAAGAAATATAAAGAAGCAGTGGTAAAATGAGAAAGGAATCCTCTGACACAGCTCAGTTATGAGTTTGTGGTAAGAAATGGGCCTGTTTGTCTTGTGGTTGGCTCATGTCTCATCCACACACAAAAACATACACAAGATACAATTGTTTCTAATGTGACCAGAAACCAGAGAGAAGTGTGTGTTGGTTTGATTTTACTGGAATATCAGTAGACAACAGGTTCTTTTCCTGTCTGCGGTTCTGTTTTAGAGAACCACTCATAAGCAAGTGTAACTTAATGTGACCAGAAACCAGACCTCAGACCGATAGTAGGTTATACTCACTTATGAGTGGTTCTCCAGAGCAGAACCACAGACATGCAGAGTCCATTGTCAACATCTCCTCCAGGAAAATCAACCCACAATCACAACACACTTTCCACTTCTTCTTATAACGATAATAAAACTATAAAGAGCGTACACTTAAATGTATGTTAAAGAGAAGTGCCTGGAGTTACCACTTATCGGTAGTACTTTACATACTCTGGCTGCCATGAATTAAAACTAGGAAAATGGTCATACATCTAAGCAAGTCAGCTGGCCGCACTCGGTCTACCTGCAGAAGTTACGCTAATCTTTTCTTCCCTATTGTGACGTATATATCTGAGTGAAACTGCTTCTGGAACAAGAACAAATGTAGGGCTGGATTGGATGGATCTGGTTTGCTATTGGTGGATCTCATGTGAGTGACAAGTTGCCCCGCCCTTGTCATCAGTGAAGAGAAGAGGGCTGCATCTGAAATCGCATACGTCTCTTCTATTTAGTGGGCGAACAACCATGTGTCAAAAAAGTATGTCTGAATTCACAGTACTCTTTAGTAGGCAAAATGTACCCGGCTGACCTACTAATTGTCCATTTTGATTTCATGCTGACACTAAAACCCACTGCAGTCTATATATTCCTTAGTCTACCCAACACCAGAGCCATTTCTCAATATGCGTTCTTGTCTGTACTTGTGGACTTGTGAAACGTCATCAGTCGCTGCCTAAGTACTGTTCCAATAGAGGGTATGCGTGTGACGTCACCGTCGACTGTTATGACTGCGGTTACGCCCACTGAGTGGCAAAAAACTGAGCAGCAGCATTGGTTTTCAGCGCGAATGCCACGAAAAACACACAAAACACATCCAAAACGGGAAAGAGCTTTGCGACTGACTGTACAAATAGCTTTGACACAAAATCTGAGGTATATTTTTATAGACTGCTGAAAGCTACAGAAAAAAAGAAGCAAATGGATCACTGCAATTCACAGAAACAGCTGGACTCCAGGCAAAGAAACATGTTTTGCAGTTATCATTTTGTGTAAAAATGTTGGATTTTGGGGTAAAATCATACCCTATATATTGTATTGTTATATATTATGTTGACAAGTCATCAATTAAATATTTACCATCTTATATTCTGCATAATTGGGGGTTTTTATATGAACACTGACAAAGACTATACAAGTTTTAGGGCTAGACGATATGACGAAATATATAACATTGATATAGGTGATCACTCCGATTTACACCTACCTATATTGTAGTTATATAAAGCGTTCACAGGCAGATTTGCTTTATGTGTTTCCCCGGCGTTGAAATCAGGTACATGTAAGTGTCAGGAAACACGATTCCTGGCTGCATGTCAATATCCATGGATTAGGTTTCTTTGACATGTCAAAAGGAACACTTTCGAGATCAACCTTTAGTGTAATCGTTTGTTTTACTCGCGTTTTCACAGTTTCCCCTATTAAATCCAGTCACGCAGCAGGTTCTTTTGCCCCTCAGTCCAGCTGAGGGAGTGTGTTCCGGCGGGAAAGTGACATCTATGCATACCCTTTATTCAAAGTTCACATCTAGTCAAGTACAGTTCAAATCCTCGGATGTATTCTTGATCCGCCCCTTATATCGAGGATGCATCGAAAGGTGACTTGTGCGGACTTGAGACAGCCAGGTATCCCAGAATGCATCTCGCACTAACCAGCAAGCGTCAATTGTAAAGGAGAAAACCCGCGTAATTTAAACATATTACTTTTATTATGTCATGATTTGCAGTTTTTCAGGCGAGAATGTGCTGGTTTAAAGCTCAAATCTGTGGTTTATTGATAAGGATAGCGCCTTTCTGAAAATTCGATCTGACATTGTCGGAGTTGTGAGATCCAGGCGATCACCGGGCGCTCAGCGCTCATACCCAGCCGAGAGTAACCTTACCTCGGCGAGTCCTTCTGACCTTTGCCGCTAGCTCAGATGTCTCGGTAGTGGTTTGTCTTTTGTATATCTAACGGGCGATCTTTGGTCTCATGAATCTATAATTTGTTCCGTGGCAAATCATTTTGGCTGAGGGCAAAGTGACGTTTCATAACCTTATATATTTAGGCTATTTAACTTTACCGTTGTAGCCTACTAAAGTGCAAATTTTGTACACCTGACTGAATTGTTTGCTTTATTTCTTATTTTATATTCTTATACCTTTTATAATAGCTATGATTGATCATTAAAAGATAAACATTGAATATAATCAGAGTATGCATATTAATATGTTTAATATTTTTAAAATGTAAATGAAAAGAGGCAGGGTTGTTTGATATTTTGTTTTGTTATAAATACAATATACGCAGACATTGAAGATAATCAATGAATGCGTTGCCTGAACCACATTTGTGAGGCAATTAATATGTTTTTGCTTGTTTGTTTGTTTTTTTTTAAATAAAAAAAGAGGTAGAGTGGTGTTTTATAACACATTTCGTTTTATTGTTGCCTAAAATATATACAGAGATAACCGGAGAAGCCAGAGCGAGCTGAGTGATGTTATCAAGTACGCTCCTGAGTCCAACTTGCCAAGTCCTAACTACCAAGGACGCAAGTCTGAACTTTGCAAACTTGGTATTGAAAAATGCCTCAGGGTTTTTTAACTATATGATCAGATTATCAGATGTAAAAAAAAAAAAAAAAAGTCACTGATAAAGCATACTGGGAATGTGACAGTGTCAACCAGTGTGTTGTGGCATCACACACTTTACATGAGGGAAAAAATACCACCCACCATTAGGTCAGGACAACGGTCACAGGGGTCTAGATCCCAATTTTGTCTTCCAACTTTGGGAAAAGATCAAATTGTCAATATTGCAATCAGTATTGTAAAGAGAGTTTACTTATTGTTGTCTTTCCTTAAGTGGAAATGAGATCTACAGCCCTGACTGGTCATGACATTTGGGTAAACAATATTATGGTAGAATTCCTGACCTTTGTACTTTGGAAATACCAGAGAGTTGCACCATATTATCAAGCAAAATGGTCAGCATCTAACAGGGAACTTCCAGTTATTCACTAATGCCAATTTGCACTCAATATATGCTGCTTGGGTTAATTCTTCAATCATTTATCATTTCACACAAAACAGGGCTTAGCATTCAGGACTGTGAAGAAACATGTTGATACTCCCCACAACATCATAGCCAGCTGATTACTTCACTTCATAAGGGTAAGATAGGAATGAAGATAACTGATGTAGAGAGATTTTAGACACAGGTTCAGGTTGTACATACACATTCTTAAATCTCTTTTCTGGTCATGATAAATAGCATAAATTATGGCTAAAGCCACACCAAAAATCTTTTTAGGAATTGGCATTAGTGGTAAAAGGGAAACTGTCCATATGAAAACCTATATGTATAGAATTGTTTCTCCACAACTATGGCTAAAGAAATTCCAGTTCATGTGTTAATAGAGGACAAGAAAGCAAAGATACAGGCAGTCATGGTGTTTATATACAAGATCATTTAAGTCAGCCTCAATGAGCTTGGTCTAATTAAAAATTATGGAGGCATTTCTTGTCCTCCATAATGAATAGGAGATCAATTACTCAATATTTTTTAGATCTGTGCTTAAAATCAGCAGGCTGCAAAAGTGGAAAAGAGTAATGAAACTCATCTGATCATAATTAGTGATGCTTGCTAAGGCTTATACTTACTTTTTTGTGCATTTGAACAATTAAACATTGTCCTGCAATTCAACCTGAAGCATTATTTGTGCTAAAGACCTGCCTGTTATCTCAAATCATGCAGATTTTCATTGGTGTTAATACTTTTCTAAGTAATGAGATGTGCACTTTTCACTTGGCAATACAAAATCATATACTAAGGGCTAGGTTGGGGTAAGATGCACCCCGGGGCAAGATGATTCCCCCACCCCCCAGACCACAGATGACACAAAATCTCATCTCAACACTTGATGAATGACTATGTTATTTTTCATTTTATAATTTTATCTGAATATCAACATTTGTGAGATTAAGTCAGTCGTGACAGTTTTGAGGTTAATCTAATTTTGTGTATCTCTAAAATAGTGATCTATGACATATGTTGATTATCAAAGGTTTTTGTGTCTGTTTGTTAATGAGGCGTTTGTGGACACATTCATGTTTTTAGATATGTGAAGTAAAAGTTTTTTTTTTATTATGAAGTAAAAAGAGGAAATAAGACCCTTGGGGTAAGACAAGCCACCCAGAATTGGCACAGAAGGCCCAGAGTGGCATGTTGTTACTGTTATTTTTATTTTTTGTAATTATTGCAATTAATGGGGTCCTGCAATATATATATATATATGTCAAAAAGCATTTATACATTCTGTATATGGGGGTAGGGGCCAACTTACTGCTCTTTTAATATTTGACATTTTGTGCTATAACAAATAAATTAGCACTTTTTTCCCCCCCTATAATAACACACTGGCTGATGTATGATCATCCTGCACATGCTAAACTAATACCAAAATATGTTACAATTTAATAGTAAATCCATATGTTTCTTAAAGGGGGGCATCTTCACCCATCCTATCCTATATTTAAGGAAGAAACTGGACCATTTCTAGACATCTGAATGTCATAGGAACAACAAGACTCCCTAACAAATGCATAACAATGCTCTGGCAACCAATGTCCAAGCATCACTTTTCACAGGCAAGCTCTCATATTTTTTTTAGAAAGTGTTAGTATTATTTATTTTTTTCACATGTCCAAGGTTTGCTCTTAAAATTCAGTCTGTGTAGCACCACTTGACACATACAGAATTGCGATTCAGCCGTTTGGGCTGTTGACTCTTTCAGCTTATCGGCGTATTATGTTGGAAACCATTTTGGATGAAATTAAGCACAAATAATCCCCACCAACAAAGGCGAGCAAGCCCAATCATGCTCAGATCGAAGTGTTTATTCAAAGCTAACGGACCTTTTTCGTGCTTCACGGTCGAGACACGTTCAGTCACCTCCCTCTGAAACTCGAAACTAGAAAACAAGGCTTGTTTTGAAAACATTCTCATCTGAATGAAGATATGGTTATGTTTGAATTTCATCTAAGCAGAGTGAAGCAGAATACGTGCTGTTGCAGACAAGCGCCAGGGGCGAGAAATCTCCCTCGGAAATCCCTCCCGAAGACCGACAACTTTATTGCTTTGTAATATCCAAGGCCTCACGGGGAAAGCTGTCGACCTCTTGAGCTAAAGTCTTCTAGACCTTTGGCAGACACAGTAACCCTTACCCCAAAATTAGTTAGGGCAAAACCTTAGGAGAGGGCAGCGGAACATGGGGTGGTGAGTGAAAACCTATCACATCCTTGTCGTGTACCTCCTTGGGGTATGGCCTGACCTTTGACCTTCAGTCTACACAGAGCAAGCTTTCATTTCTCTGTTATGGTCCTCCTTTTTCATTCACCTCCAAAATATTTGATTTTTACACACGACATGTTCCTCTGGTGAACAATCTGTGAAGTTGTCCTCCATAGGTAGGTGTATTCTAAACAACTAACTGTTGGAATGTGCACTCAAAGAAAGAGCTTTCTGTTTCCCTTTGGGGAATAACCTTTGACCCCTACAAGAGGAATAATGCCAAGTTAAAAAAAAAACTCAGCATGGGGCTCTACTTTAGTGTGTCAATCATCTAGACATGTCCCCTTTGCTTAAGTGCTTAAGAAACGTCCCCTTCGCATGATAAAAAGCCAGAGTGAGCTGAACAAACACACCAAGGCTGTCAAGATAAAGCTGTTATTTACAAGACACGATATGTTACCGAGCTAATGACGTAGCGCTAGTTTGTTTTATGAACATAAATGTCATGTCTCATAATAAGCACATTGGCTTTGACAATTCCGTTGACTTATAATCCAAACCTATAATTGTATATATTGCATTTTATATTCATAGTTTTCAGTCAAAAGAACAATAGAACTGCAGCACAGACCTGTCAGTTTTTCATCTCAAAAGAAGAAAAACTAAAACATATAAACAAAATGCAAGTTTTGGGCACTTGTTATTCAAAACTAAGGCCTTCACTTTGCAATTGACTCGGCTGCTTCACAAACGAGGGTCAATTCAACGTTGGATTTGCACAAAAGATGAACGGCACATGCTAGTGGATGAGTTGAATCAACTCCACAGCAACTACATAAATTTACTTTTACTGACAATCCTAATTTTGGCTGCGTGAGATTCTCCAGCTTTGCTGTTGTTGAGCATCTGAAGCACAAGCTGTTAAAGCTCCGCCCTCTTCTGGAACGGGGGTCGGGAGCAGCAGCTCATTTGCATTTAAAGGGACACACACAAAAACGGCGTGTTTTTGTTATCACCCAAATAGGGGCAAATATGACAAGCTATAATAAATGATCTGTGGGGTATTTTGAGCTGAATCTTCACAGACACATTCTGGGGACACCAGAGACTTATATTACATCTTGTAAAAGGGGCATTAAAGGTCCCCTTTAAGTCATTATTCATGTCTGTATCTGGGTGAGCTCATGCTTAGGTTGAAGTTTTGTTGTATTAAACTTACTAATAATTCTTGCTGTAGGAAGCATCACTAATTACTATACCACATGTGTTGTGTGCCTAGATATTATGTTAAAACTAACAGTCCTTTCCAAGTGAGGAAAAAAAAAGGCATGAATTCCATCCTACAGCACCCTATGTTTCAATGACCTTGAAGAGCTGTAGAAAATGAGAGAGAGAGAAAAACATTCACTGGCAGAAATATTCTGAAGCTGCTGGAGAAAATGATAGAGAAGAGAGGGCATTGGAGGTATCTATGGTTACCTTGGCTTTATCACTGTTTGTCTTGGATTGCAAGTGCAATAAAGTGAGAAAGAATGTTAAGTGAGAGCTGTTATTGCATGAGCATTCTTTCACACAAAGTCTCCAAGAGACAACATAGGAGGTCCGGCGAGTCTCCTTCTCTCTCTCAGTTCCATCTGTTCTACATTTTTGATAAACTCATTTCTTATTCAAATGCCCTACAATGTCAAAAAAAAAAAAAAAAGAAAAAAGAAAATAAAGTATCTTCCTGTCTCATTATTTAAATTATATGCTATATTGCTAAAGAGTACGCTGGGGGAGTATGCATTTTTAGGTCAACCGGACGTTTGCAACAGCCTTCCCTCGACAAAAAGCAAAAAAGTTTTTTTTTCTAAGCTTCCAACAACTCTTTCATCTTCATTTTGGGTTGGAAAATTTGAGTTATAATAGTTTGCAAGAGCATGATTATTAAGTCTGTGAAAGCGACTATAGTCAATAGATGAGTTTATCTGTTCAGTGTGATGACGTTTAGGAGCTGTTCACACCGGATGCGGCAAAGTGACCGTTGCAAATCCATTTGTCCTTCATATCAGAAGCACATCAGAAATACAACAGGGCATCAGTTTACCATTGGGAATTAGTTGTGTGGCGTCGAGCCACATCCAGTGAAGACAGCATCACTGATTATAATGAATTCTATTTGCTTTTGTCGTGCCGCTCGCGTCTGGTGTAGACACTGAGGCATTACTGGTGTGCATCTTAAGAAAAAACAATGGCACTGACATATTTTAAGATATGTCAGTACAAGCTTTCAGTTGAAACACCTCAAACATGCATTTCAGTCTAGGACTAGCTTAAGCCTTGTCTGTGTAACCGTGGGAAAGTGACTTAATAAATAATATTAATAATAAATGTTGAAGTTTGGCTTAACCACAGACCTTATTTTAGGCATTTAAACAAAAACATATTGAACATTCAAAATTAGTTTCTAGTGTTTTTTTTAAATTATTATTATGTTTCAATTTTAAGCAAATAAAATAAATGAACTTTTGCAGACGTGTGTAAAAAAAGATTATATTCTCTATAAATAATCATATACTTGTAGATCAGGGTTATTAGTTTATTTTAACTAAAACTACAAAAAACAAAAAAAACTAATTTCAGTTTAACTTAATGTAACAAAAACTGAAATCTATAAAATCTATAAAGACATTTAAAAAAATAATAATAAAAATGACAAAAACACAAACAAAATTACTAAAATTTAAACAAATATAAAAATGAAAAATACAAAAATAAAAACTTTTTAAATTTAAAATATTTTTAAAAACTATCCACCTTATTCCTGATGATATTACTATAGTGATATTTATCCTGTCCGTTATTGCTATGGAAATAATCATACTTTTGCCATTATTCATGGTCTTTGAAAGTATTTTGTTGATGCTTTTACACTTTTAAATGTCATTTTAATGTTCAGTGGTTGAAGGGTGAGTAAAATAATGTCATCTCATTGTACAAAGTTTTAAAAAAAAAGTATTATTGCATTCATAGAGTGAGCCTTTCACTGATTGTTTGCTTAATGAAAGTTACACCCATAATTCGTGCAAAGCGTCATGGAGTGTAGGAATAAGGTGGATAATAAATTTCTCAAAGATAGTAAAATACTATGGTGCAGATCAAATGCTAGCATTTGTTTGTCTGAGAGATAGCAAGTCCCAAATCTTATTTTGTACGAACCGCAGAATTAAAATATGGCTAAAAGAGGTATTTCAGAAGCCTTTGTGAGTGTCCTTATGATGCTTTAAAATGCAGTCTAGTAAGACATTGTGCTAGGATTTGGAGCAGAGCAATTGTGTGTTACAGCTGTATCATGCTGTCCCCTCCTGATAAATAACATAAAGACTGAAATGCATTCAGCTTCTCTACCGACCCCCCTCAACAGCTCTCCAGGATCCTGGCCCCACAATTCACAGTGTGATCCTCAAGATGGGGGCCAAATTATTTCCTGTGTTACCCCCTCCTCAAGATGTATCATCCCTATGGTTGCAAACCATCATCACCGCTATCTCTCCCTCTTTCTCTGTCTCCCTCTCTCCCCTCCAAAGAGGCTAGAGAATTGAACACTCAGCTATTATTAGTCTGTGAAAGGACAATGTTTGGAGGAGCCATTTGGCGAGATATGGGGTGAGGAGGAGAGAGCGCAAAGGGGTGCCAGGCTACCTTTTCTTCTCCATTTCTCTCTTCCATTCTCCCTTTCTATTGCCCTTCTATGGAGGAGCACAATTGCTTTCCCCTGCGCAATAAGAATGATGTTTTCACCATGGAATGCTAAAACCAGGAGAGGTCTTCCATGACTGTTTTTTGTCAAAATATGTCAAGATATATTCTTTCTTGGATTCTAATCTAAAATCTTTACTGCTCTGGGAGTCATAGATGTTATTCATTACAGAACTGTTCTCATAAGACATACTGACCCCTTACTAGCGCTCTTATTCAATACACCCTCCAGCGACTGACTTGGTAAAGTGAAAACCAATCAAAAACATCATAACACTCAGGATCAGTACTGACAGGGAGATGTATTTGCATAACAGATGAGGATGCTATTTCAGTGGAGGCATGCTAATTCTCTTGGAACATTTATTGAAAATTTTGCTGACACATAAAAAGTCTTGCCAAAAATGGCAAATGAGAAAAATAATTGCATGAAACTACAGACAGTGTGAAAAAGAAAAAATATACTTGCCACATCTCACTATAAATGCAGTGAGACCATCTGAACGAAAGCTTGCATTATTACACTATGCAGTAAACAACTGAACTGAACTGGGATATGTTTCCCAGAAGTATTGTAAGCCTAAGTTGATCATCTAGACCATTGGTGGCAATTGTTCTATGATTTGGGAAACACAGCTCAGTACAGTACATTATATGTACACCAATCAGGCATAACGATCACTGACAGGTGAAGTGAATAACATTGATTATCTCTTCATCACGGCACCTGTTAGCGGGTGGGATATATTAGGCAGCAAGTGAACATTTTGTCCTCAAAGTTGATGTGTTTGAAGCAGGAAAAATGGACAAGCGTTTAGATTTGAGAGAGTTTGACAAGGACCAAATTGTGATGGCTTGACGACTCGGTCAGAGCATCTCCAAAACGGCAGCTCTTGTGGGGCGTTCCTGGTCTGCAGTGGTCAGTATCTATCAAAAGTGGTGAACCGGCAGCAGGGTCATGGGTGGCCAAAGCTCAGTGATGCACGTGGGGAGCGAAGGTCTGGCCTGTGTGGTCCGATCCAACAGACGAGCTACTGTAGCTCAAATTGCTCAAGAAGTTAATGCTGGTTCTGATAGAAAGGTGTCAGAATACACAGTGCATCACAGTTTGTTGCGTATGGGGCTGCATAGCCGCAGACCAGTCAGGGTGCCCATGCTGAACCAACAGTGGACACGTGAGCATCAGAAATGGACCACAGAGCAATGGAAGAAGGTGGCCTGGTCTGATGAATCATGTTTTCTTATACATCACATGGATGGCCGCGTGCGTGTGTGTCACTTATCTGGGGAACACATGGCACCAGGATGCACTATGGGAAGAAGGCAAGCCGGCAGAAGCAGTGTGATGCTTTGGGCAATGTTCTGCTGGGAAACCTTGGGTCCTGCCATCCATGTGGATGTTACTTTGACACCTAAGCATTGTATTCCCTGGTGGCTGTGGCCTTTTTCAGCAGGATAATGCGCCCTGCCACAAAGCAAAAATGCTTCAGGAAGCGTTTGAGGAGCACAACAACGTTGTTGTGTTGTTTGAAGTGTTGACTTGGCCTCAAAATTCCCCATATTCCCCATTTTGCTTGTATTGTAGAGCTGTCTCTGTAATACTTAAGAGTTCTGACACATAACTGCCTTTCTACTGATAACCTTTCACAACTGTCTTGATAATATTGGGTATGTAAAATCTTTAAATAGATTCCCATGAGCGCAGAATCGAATGTTGATCTCGAGTGACGTAAAAACTGGATGAATTCCGATATGACTGTTCACACTGCGGTCGCATTACAAATCATCTGACCTGTAGTGGATTTAGTACCACATATGGAAGTGACATTGAAAAGATCATTCCATGTGATTTGTACTGTTCACACTGTCATGGGGAAAACGGATATGAGTCACATGATGTGGGCAAAAAAACATCAGATTTGGGCCTCATTTACCTGCAGTGTGAACATAGCCAAAGTAGTATGAATTTATAATGTTGGCCACTTATCAGTTATCAGCCACACAGCATTAAAAATAATTAGCATATATCTCCAAGCTAGAATGCCAGCCCCTAAAACCAAATGGTATTATTTTGCTCATTCTTCAATGCTGGCCTCTTTTGAACCCAAGGCATGTCCTTGTCACCCCAAGGTAGGTGTACTGTGTACAAACAGATGTGTGAGCCAGAGACCTTGATATAGAGCCCAGATCAATTTGAGATTGAGGGATACATTATGAGAAAAATGCTTACAGAATTTAACGCCAAGATTATTTTAGATATTATCAAACCACTTGTCAAAATCCTGCCAACCCATAACTGAGTACTGAGATTTTTGCTCAGTCCATATTTTTTAAATTTAGCAAGTCTACAGAGCAAGCAAAAACCTTGAAAGTAGGAATCTGCCATTTTAATTTTTACCTGTAAACAAAACACCATACACTTCCTCAACCCTGAATCAACATTTCTCTGCCCTTTAGATAGTTGTACTCCCAGAGCAACTTTTGCTTAGGTTGTCAGATTTCGTATAGGTTAGTTGAGGAAGGAACTCATCTGAATGTTTCCTCAAATATCAAAACATAGTTCAGACTCTTCATTAATTTATCATTCCATTACATATTTTTCCCCTCTTCATCTTATATAAGGTTCACAGTACCATTGATTTTTCCACTACATGCTGTAGAGATTGTATCAATATCCTCAGGACCAGAATCAAATCAAGTGTAAGTACTGCTCTTCAGGGCTGGTTAACAATGAAAAGGTCTCTTTATTAGAAATACCGTACCAGCCTAACCATGTTCAATCTCAGGCAGTGCGCTCTCATGACGGACCACGACCAACACTCGAACACTGATCAATACCAAACCTCTCTCTCATCAGCAATTATCACAATGTTCTTCCCTGTAGCTTCACCTACCAATCTTGTTGATGGAATGCCAAGGCAAGGATTACAGGATGATTGTCAAATGGCTTTTATAATCACATGCCATGTCTCATGAAATATAAGGAGATATTCATTCTTTACATTGTGTGCTGTTAAACTCGAAATCAGAATTTCCAAGTTGCACTAGACATGTGCGCCATTCAGAATTGAAATGCCTTTCGTACTGTAAATTTGAAAAAAAAAAAGTTTAAAAATCCTTGAAGTTTGAAAGTTTACAGAGTGCTGCAGAGTCCTAAAACATGGAAACAAAATATTTTGAACATCTGGTGCCATCGTACTGAATTCAATGTGTTTTTTAGTGGGTTTTGGAATAACCCCATTCAAAAAATGTCTATGGTGAACACAAGCGCAAGATATTTTCACTTTTAGTTTCTACAACATAAAATATATCAGTAAAACCCCCTCTTTTGATTCTTTAAAAGTGTTCACTTGTCTTGTAAAAGGCCGGTGTTAACAAGTGTCTAAATGGGACTGCAGAACTCATCTACTCACTAGTAGGGATGCAAAGGTGTGGAAAATTTCCAGTAAATTTCCAGAAACTTTCCAAAATTTCCAGAAAGTCCTGGAAAGTTTCTGGAAATTTACCGGAAATTTTCTGTCCATTCACATCCCTACTCACTAGTCAACTTTTACAGCTTTGTTGTGTTTATAATCGCACTCTTGCAAACTATTCTAACTTTCTGACAAGATTAGATTTTTAAAAAGAAAGAGCTTTTGTTTGCTTAGTGATGGTGACGCTAAAGTCATGCAACTGTGGTATTTGTTTATAGCTTAACTTTAGCTTTTTACTTCTGGCAATTGCATATGGACTTCAAAATTCATTAAGGATTTGTGAAGACTATCTTGATAAACACAACATGTACAAATCATAAACTTTTGCTGCCCACAGAGCTAATCTTCTACAATAATGCAAAATCCATTAGAAAGATTTAACCTGATATGCTGAAAATGCAACGACTGTAGGCTAATATTGTACAAGGTGACTATTTCATATGAATTTTTACAGTGTGATTAATGTTATCATATGATTTTTCAAGAAGCATAAAGGTCCACCCCTAATCCTAACATTCAGTGCGTTGTAAGTAAATCATACGAAAAATCATCCAAAAATGAACTGGCAGGAGAGTATGTTGAAAAAAATCTCATGCATTGTTTTAGAGGGAATCTTACCCTTTCCTTTAGGGGTGGACTGCAAATTTACACCATCCCTCCAGCTATATGTTTTAAGCACAAAGAGAATGGCAGACAGATACCATGCAATCTCGAACTGCAGAACTTTTCTAGCATCAGACAACAGAAAGCCTTCTGAAGCTAGCAAGTAAAAATATCCCACGTCCGACTTTGGATGGAATGCCACATTTGCATTTGACTACCAATCCTTCAACAGGGTAGGGATGGACATATTCCAGGTTGTAGAGTAGCTAACATGGGCACGTTAGCAGTGAACCAACAATCATCCCATGTGACTGGCTTTGCAGTTTTAAGCTTTAGACATGGAGTGAGATAAACGTGATGTAAACTCTCCTCCCCTCACCACCCTTCCTCACGCCGAGCCCAGTATGGCATCTCCAGCCTCATGTGGTGCGTGGACTAATTGCGGCAGGCGAACACTTTAGGCCCATTAAAAGGTGTGAGACCCCCTCTTTGTCCCCCTGTTGGAACAGATGGCTTTGGCAGCCTTCAGGATTCTGTTTAACTAATTGCCAGCACTCTGAGGACCCAGAAAGGGGTCCATAACACCATCACTCCTTCTCGGCACAAGCCAGGCGCCTGAGGGGGAAAGGTCAAGGCCAAGGCTAGAAGGCAGGAGGAGGTGAGGTAAATATAGGCGTGGTGCCTAGCCACCCGTGGTCCTCTCAGGAGGGAGGGAGGAAGGAAGAGAAGATTGTTTCAGGAAACAGAGTGCTGTCAATGCAGGATCTGTTTTACGGAGACATATTGCGATCAGTATGAAGCGACATCGAAGGCAGGGGAAGGATCATTGAGTTCATATTAGATGTGTGCGAGTGGATTTATCCAATCGGAGATGTGAATTCTGACACTTTCTGCTTCCTGTAGTGACGCTTGTTGCTGTGTTTGCATACTTTATCAAAGATTAAATGGTTCACCTAAAAATGAAATTTCTGTCATTTGTAGCGTATGCACACGTATCAGGATAATCAATAAACTTTGGAATGTTCAGAACGCTTTTAGCATGCTGGACTGGGTTGTAAAACCCCCCCAGAGACTGACCAGATCCACATTCCAACACCCCACACACACAGGGACACACAAAAACACACACACAGACAGACACAGAAACACACAATCATACATTTTCAACTGTATTTGTAAACTACCACTATGCTGAAATATATATTTCATATAGTTTTAGGGCCTATGCATGTTTCCTAGTGTTTAAATGAGTGTATTTGTGCTAGTGTGCATTTTAACGATATAATTTTGTCTGTAAACCATAACTTCTCTCCTATGCCTTTCTGACCTATCGAGTTTGGTCTCTCCGTAAAGCTCCGGACACGAGTTATTCACTGAGATATGTCACACCGCTGATAAATGCATTTTTCTATGTGTTTAATGATACTGTGAAGAACGCACTCCATTTGGAGATCTGATCTGAGAGTCATAAATCATGCAGATTAAGTCGTGAGGCCAAACAAAGGAAAAGCTTTCCCGCCAACTTTGCACCCATGTTATTGGCTACCCCACCTCAAGGAGGTGTGTCGGCTTATCTGTCATAAAAGCAAAGACGCACAATTTCTTGGGTGTTCTCTCCCGATTGTCTCACGAGCATCTCGTGCACGTTTTTCCCGGACCCCTCCGGTGACCACGCGCTGCCACCGCGCTCAGCTTCGGGATCGCCATCTTCCAGCGAAACTCACTCTCGTCCTCAGTTCAAACCTTCCCGCTGAACGGAGGAAGCCAACGAACTGCACCAGCGCTAACCTGAAATTCGACACACGCAACCAATGCAAGTATACTGCCGTTTCTCAATCTTAGATGATGAAACTGATTTCCGTGCTGGCTTAGGACTGGTTGTGAGTTTGCTACTTGCCTTCTCTCTCTTTCCTTCTCTACTTCTATTCTTGTACATAGGTGTGTATTTTCTTGTATATATATTTAGAACCTCTGTATTCGTAGTTTGCATATATTAAAACGTTATTCATGCTCGATTGTTCTGTTTGTTCTTTCAGCGGAAAACCCAAGTCACTTTAACGTTTTTTCGATCGCTTTATGCTTTAGTTATTTTCATGGCCAGAGAATAACTCCGTTTATAATATTCTGTGAGGGACTTAGTTTGCTGGACAAACGAGCAGTTTCTCTAAATAATTATTAAACCAGAACTAATCATATATGTAATTGATTATAATTCGTTGTAATTGATTCACAATATATGTTTAATTCCCCATTGGGTCGATATATGAATCATAATTTATTCATAACCTTATGAATTATTATATTCATATTTCATCCATAAATTGATTAATAACCGCTACATTTCGTTACACATTGTTCTCACCCTCATGTCGTTCCAAACACGTAACACCTTTGTTCATTTTCAGAACATATTTTGATGAAATCCAAGTTTGTTTGTTTTTTTTATCTCCCATGGAAAGCAATAAAATTACCACATTCAAGGTCCAGAAAAGTAGTAAAGACATCAGTAAAATAGTCCTTGTGACTACAGTGGTTTAACCTTAATGTTATGAAGCGACGAGAATACTTTTTGTGCGGAAAACAAAAATAACAACTTTATTCAACAAATTTTACTCCACCCTGTCATTCTCCTATGCAGTTTATGTTGAAGACACATTGCAGAGCTTCCGTGTTCTATGTCAGAACGCCGACTCATTATTGGTCGGCGCTTTTCACGAGAGCACCACAGCGTATGCAGGAGTCGGCCAATAATGAGTCGGCTCTGCAATGTGTCTTCAACGTAAACTGCATTGATTTTGTATTTTTGCTTTGTTTTGGCGCACAAAAAGTATTCTCATCACTTCATATCATTAAGGTTGAACCACTGTAGTCACGCTGACTATTTTAATAATGTCTTTACTACCTTCCTGGACCTTGATTGTGGTAATAACATGCTTTGTACTGGGGATAAAAAAATAATAATAATTCTTGGATTTCATCAAAATAATCGTAATTTGAGTTCCGGAGATGAACAAAGATCTTGTACTGAGTGAGTATTTTTGGGTGAACTAAGCCTTTAAGTGGACTAAATGAATGGAGAAGACCGGTATATTTCATCAGAGAGAAGTCTGTCATTTTCACTCGAAGTTTGAGTTTGATGACATTTTGATTAAACACTACAAGCCCAAAAAATGTTAAAAAATAATGAAACATGGATGAATAATTGATAATAAGATCTATATCATGCACTAGCAGAATACAGTACATTGGGTACATTTTAAGGGAATGATTTAAGAGTGGCTTTGCTTCAGGACTTTTATCACGATCATGATCTTTCAAATCGCATCTGTGGAGGATGATATAAAGTTTCAGATGAAAAAGTTAACATGAAATCACAGTAAATCTAAAAAAAACCCCTCAAAATCTAAAAGGACCAACAACAACACAAAAGTGGTGAAAATCAAGTTTTGAATGTTTTTTATGTCCATGTGGTGTTTTTATATGCTTTAAGACAAATCATGTGCAAATTCATGAGTCAACATCATTGCTGAGTATTTTCTCTTTAAAACTGCAGTGATCTAAAGAGAGTTTCACCAATCAATGTGGTACCTTGTAACCAATCACGTAAATGTGCTGGCGGGCATTAGCATATCATTAACTATGACCACTCTGAAGCAAGGGAGTTGTGTAACATTAGCAACACATTATTAGCTGTTTGATAATGTAGCAAAAGGTAATGTAGCATATTAATTAACGTTATGTGTAAAAAAAAATGATACCATTGTGTAACGTTTACCTCAGTAAGTTGACCGAGTGGATGTCTGAGTTGAGTGAGTGGAGGCGGGGCTAATTAGCATATTCATATACCCACATATACTAAATGAAGCAAGAGTGTAGAGATACATTCAAGCTATTTTAAGGCATAGATATCTTTTCACTGAAAAAAACAAACAAACATTTAAATATGTTATTTTGGTGATCAAAGATGAGTTTTAAGGGATACAATTATTGACTACAGTGGGCCTTTAAGAAACATCCTAGAGAGGGATTGAGTGTGCTAACAATCAGATGTCGAGAAGTAGCACCTTTTCATTAATTCCCTTTTAAGCAACCAAAAATATTTCAGGAATCTACATGAACTCACTATTTTCTTGGATGGTTAGTCGACCATTCTGACTCAACCCTACTGTGTAAAATATCATACACTAGTCAAAAAATATCAGTATTCTTACATAGGCGCTACAATAGAGTGTTTTTCAAACACAGTTTTAGTCTATTTGCAGCAGGTACTTGTCAAGGCCTTGAGAGAAATATTGTGGTTATAGTACAGCAAAAGAAATGTTGTGTGGGATTTATATATCTGTGATTACAGTGCCATTTAAAATCAACATCCCATAATAATGCCACTTTGACAGATCAATGTTGATTAAAGATATCAATGTCTATTAAATGCAACTCACATACGCCCACACATACATTAATATAAAACTCGATGTGGTTGCATAATGCATTCAGAAATGGACCTCTGGAGAGAGAATACTAATTGAAACCCAAAACTGTATGTTAGAGAGACAGAGGTTGAGTATGTGTTTGCAAATGTGTCCATGTGTAGCTGGGTGGCTTTGGGGGCACCGAATGCAGAGATTTATTCATTGCCTAATGAATGTGACATTTAGCTGATATTTGCATGCCATGTGCCACTGCTTTTGCATGCAAAACGCTAAGCTTAGATTAAAAAAGTCTTGGCAATTACATACAATGATCCATGCACTTATTTAGTGCAAGTTGCCCGCACTTGTCTGGATGTTTGTCCTCAGCAGCTTAATGTCAGAGAGCTCATTACCCGCTACAAACTGACCTGCGAAACATTCGAAACAAAGAAACACAGATCTGAATTTAATATCCAGCCTTTGCAGATCCCCGAGTGATGTCATTTTGTTCAAGTGTCTATAACCTTGAAAACAGGATGCAGGTTGCCACGGTGACCCTCTGTCACATTCTATTGGCTCGCTGCTCATCACTTGTGTGATGAGGGAAGATTACAGTTAACAAATTTACCCGGTAACCGGGCGAGTTGCTTGGGCGCACTCCCTGCAGATTTGCTCCTGCCGGCGCAAAGGACACATGATGAGATTGTAGGGCTGTCTTGGGTGTCGACTCGTGCCGGATCAGATCAGATTCTGAGAGCAATGGCATTACTTGTCTAATGGATATGTCACGGTCACCGTTTGACTGGCAGCCTACAGAATAACATGTCTGCTGGCTTCATTTAAGAAGTGTTTAACTGTGTAACTGTGTTTGCCTGCCAACCTGAGGCCTGAACAGTCAGTTAATGTTAAATGACAAGGGAAAGAGTATGAAACGAAACAGAAAAGAATATTTTTTTCAATATATATATATTTTTATATTCTTTTCACAAGAAAGGTGTATTTGATCAGAAAATTAAACATGACAAAATGTTTAAATTTATACCGACTCACCCAAGGTGGCATGTCACCTTGAGTCGGTTAAAGTGCCCCAATTATGCTATTTTAAAGGCTCCTAATTGTGTTTTGAAGTCCCCTACAATAGGGTTACATGCATCCAAGGCCAAAAAAACATATTCATTTTCTCATAATATCCATTGCAGCATCAGCCACTGGTGTATTAGGTACTCGAAAACCATACTTGAGTAAAACGTCTCAGGTTACAGATGTAACCCTGGTTCCCTGAGTAGGGAACGAGACGCTGCGTGGTAACGCATTGGGAACCTTCTGCGTGATGTCGTCACTGAAGCACTCATGTATCTAACCAATCGCGTAGCGAGACGTCAGAGACGGGTGACGTCACGGACCAGGAAACTATAAAGCATACCCGGATGCAGAGCACGCTAGCTTCTGGATCAGTCTGAGACAAATGCTCGCAAGTATGCAGGGGGTACGGCAAGAGACGCAGCGTCTCGTTCCCTACTCAGGGAACCAGGGTTACATCTGTAACCTGAGACGTTCCCTTTCGTGGGAACTGTCGACGCTGCGTGGTAACGCATTGGGAACGCTATCCCAACTGTGCCGTAGCGGCAAATACTTGCCAGGTTATCTTGGCAGAACTGATGACCCCGGAGTGGAGCCGACATCAAGGTTATAAAACCTTACAAACGTGTGCTGACATGACCAGCCAGCCGCGTCACAAATGTCACCGATGGAGACACCTGACATCAAGGCTTTTGATGCCGCCATACCCCGCGTAGAATGGGCACGGACATTCAGAGGAGAAGGCTGTCCGGCCGCATCATATGCAAGTGTGATGGCCTCGACCACCCACTTGCTCATCCTCTGCTTAGATGCAGGGCCCCCTTTTTAGGGGACCCATAACAGACAAAAAGCTGATCAGTCTTACGCCACAGGGCAGCTCTGTGGACGTAAGTATCCAAGGCCCTCACAGGGCAGAGCAGATTTAGTTTTTCCTGATCCGAAGATTTAAAAGGAGGAGGGCAGAAAGCCTGGAGCACAATGGGACCTGGAACGTGGGTAGGGACCTTAGGGACATAGCCCGGTCTAGGATGCAGGAATGCTTTCACCATTCCTGGAGCAAATTCAAGGTATGAGGGAGCAACTGACAGTGCTTGTAAATCTCCTATCCTTTTCAGAGAAGTGATAGCAAGTAGGAAAATAGTCTTTAGAGTGAGGAACCTCTCAGGAACCTCCTCTATTGGTTCAAAGGGCGCCTCAGCCAACCCTTGTAAAACCACGGCCAGGTCCCAGGCCGGAACCCTTGTGCGCACTGGAGGCCTCAACCTCAGTGTGCCACGGAGGAAGCGAGTGACCAGGGGGTCTCGACCCACCGAAAGGCCACCTACAAGGGGAATATGAAAGGCAGATATAGCCGCAACGTAAACCTTTAACGTTGAAGGGGATAGGCCCTCCGAGAACTTTTCTTGGAGAAATGTAAGCACGTGGCTAATAGAGGCGTGGACAGGGTCCACATTAATACGTCTGCACCAGGCAGAGAACAGATTCCACTTGTATAAATAAAGCTTCCTCGTGGCGGGAGCTCTGGAGTTTAATATGGTCTCCACAACCTCGGTTGGGAGACCAGCATCTACGAACCTGGCCCCCTCAGAGGCCAGGCCCATAGTTTCCATAATTCTGGGCGGGGGTGTATTATCCGACCGCCCGCTTGTGACAGGAGGTCCTGTCTGAGGGGAAGCTCCATTGGGGAGCTGTCTAGTAGGGACACTAGGTCCGAGAACCAAATTCTGGTTGGCCAAAAGGGAGCCACAAGTATTAGGCTGACCCCCTCCCGGCGTACTTTCTCCAGAACTCCCGGGAGCAAGGCGATCGGGGGAAATGCATACAGACGCCGCCTCGGCCACGTCTGTACCATGGCATCCAGCCCCAGAGGTGCTGGATGGGTGAGGGAGTACCAGAGTGGACACTGGGTTGACTCTCCCGAAGCAAATAGGTCGACTTCCGCTCGACCCGAAATTTTTCCATAGGAGATCCACCACTTCTGGGTGAAGTCTCCACTCCCCGGGCCTCGGGCCCTGCCTCGACAGGGCGTCTGCTCCCATATTTTGGCGCCCAGGGATGTAAGCTGCTCTCAGGGAGAGCAGCTTCCCTTGGGCCCACAGGAGGATCTGACGGGCCAAGTAATAAAGTTGGCGAGACCGCAAACCCCCCTGATGATTTATATAGGCGACCACAGCAGTGTTGTCCATGCGGACCAACACATGATGGCCTCTCAGGTCTGGGAGAAAGTGTTTCAATGCCAGAAACACCGCCATCATCTCCAGCCGATTTATGTGCCAGGAGAGCTGATGGACCTCCCATGAGCCCTGAGCTGGATGGCCACTCATGATCGCCCCCCAGCCCGTGAGGGAAGCATCTGTCGTAAGCATTACGCGACGACCAGAAGTCCCCAGCACGGGTCCCTGGGACAGGAACCAGGGATCTTTCCACATGACCAGAGCACGAAGGCATCGTCGTGAGACTTTGATCATGCGAAAAGGATTTCCCCTCGGGGAGAATCCCCTGGTCCTGAGCCACCACTGTAAGGGTCTCATGTGCAGGAGGCCAAAAGGTATCACGTTGGACGCAGCTGCCATCAGACCCAACAGCCTCTGGAACTGTCTTACAGTGAGTGACTGGCCTAACTTCACCCCTTTCATAGCCATAAGAATGGCACTCACCCGAGCGGGAGACAGATGTGCCCGCATCGTGGTGGAGTCCCAAACTACCCCCAGATAAGTGATAGTTTGAACCGGAACTAGCACACTCTTTTTTGCGTTGAGCCTCAGCCCAAGCCTCTCCATGTGACGCAGAACAACATCTCGATGCTGGACTGCCAGTTGCTCTGACTGAGCTAGAATCAACCAATCGTCGATGTAATTCAGCACGCGGATGCCCTGAAGCCTTAGCGGGGCCAGAGCCGCATCCACGCACTTCGTGAATGTGCGGGGTGATAACGATAGGCCAAACGGAAGAACCTTGTACTGGAAAGCTTCGCCCCCGAAAGCAAACCTGAGGAACTTCCTGTGAGAAGGATGGATGGACACATGAAAGTATGCATCTTTCAGGTCTATCGCCACAAACCAGTCCTCGGACCTGATCTGTGGGATAATCTGTTTGAGTGTAAGCATCTTGAACTTGAGCTTCTGGATTGAGCGATTTAACACGCGTAAATCTATGATAGGACGTAGTCCTCCATCCTTCTTTGGAACAATGGACGGCCGAGGCTGCTCCCGCTCAGCAGCCTCGGAGGGAATAGAGCGGCGGGGGATGAACCTCTGGAACGCCGCTGATTGTTTTTTCGCCTCCTGGAACCTCTCGACGACTGTATTTACAGCGTCGCCGAAGAGGCCCGCAGGGGACAGCGGCGCGTCCATAAGGGCAGCTTTGTCTCGCTCCCTTATGTCCGAGAGGTTCAGCCACAAATGTCTCTCCGTAGCCACCAAGGCTGCCACAGACCGGCCGATTTCTTTGGCCGTCTCCTTGGTGGCACGGAGAGCGAGATCAGTTGCCATCCTGATCTCTTGAATACAATCATAAGTGGCCTCCCCGCTCTCATCAATCTCCCCCAGCAGGTCTGCTTGATATGCTTGAAGCAGCGACATGGTGTGTAGACATGCCACCGCCTGACCTGCTGCCGTGTATGCTTTGCCCACCAAGCTTGATGTTGTTCTTAAGGGCTTGGTGGGCAACGTCGGGGCTTTTAGTGACGATGCCGACTCGGGCGAGAGATAGCCCGCAAGCGTCTCTTCAACCCGGGACATCGCCGCATAACCGTGCCGTTTCAATCCCACTATATTACTATATACAGACGTTTGGGGGCTGAATACGCGGTGCTGCACGGGCCTTTTCCACGACCTCGACACCTCGGTGTGGAGGTCCGTGAAAAACGGCAAACCCCGACGCTGGGGTAGCGACCGAGCGGGCAGAAAGCGCTCATCTAGCTTACTTTTTGGTTTCGGTTCTGCCCGCTCTGCTGGCCAATCAATCTTTAACTTGGCCACAGCCCTGGTCACTACATCCAGGAGCTCCTCATATGCTGGGGAAGAGGATGGCGGGTCCTCTTCCCCAGTCTCGACGCTCACCACATCAACCTCCTCGGAGGAAGAGAGGTGAAGCGCCGGTGTCTCTCTCCGGGGGGAAGAAACCGCAACGCGTGCTTCTGCCGCCTGAGAAGAGACACTGGGGCTGGCGGGTAAAGGGCGAGATAAGGCTGGGCCCGTCTCAACCCCCTCCGCCAGCTCCATCTGCGAACCCCACGACAGTAGCCGGCGCTGCGCCTCAGCAGCAGCAGGACCCGACCCGCGGGGAACGCTCGCCGAGGCACCCTCCTCGAAGAGTGCTCGGCGAGATCTCAACACTCTGAGGGTTAGTCTCTCGCAATGCACACAGACAGCTCCCTCGAGAGCTGCCTGGGCATGCTCAAGCCCCAGACAAAAAACGCACATATCATGTGTGTCCCCGTCAGGAATGTATCTGGGGCAGGGATGCACACACTTCCTGAAACGTTTTTCCTCCGCCATTACAATTGTCTTATTTCTATATATATATATATATATATATATATATATATATATGTATATATATATATATGTGTGTTTGTGCAACTCTTGTCCTCAGACGAAGAGATATTGTAGTGATACGGGACAAACAACACCAAATAAGACAGACAAGATAACATAGAGCGCTTTGTTGAAGACACAGAAGCTAGCGTGCTCTGCATCCGGGTATGCTTTATAGTTTCCTGGTCCGTGACGTCACCCGTCTCTGACGTCTCGCTACGCGATTGGTTAGATACATGAGTGCTTCAGTGACGACATCACGCAGAAGGTTCCCAATGCGTTACCACGCAGCGTCGACAGTTCCCACGAAAGGGAAGTATAGATATAACACCAGAAAATGACTTTGGTAGAAGTTAAAGTCGCTGTTTAGAATGTTACTTGAGTAAAAGTTTTAAAGTATATGATATGTTTTGCACTTAAAAGTTTAGTCCACTTTTAAATAAACCTTTCCTGATAATTTACTCACCCCCATGTCATCCAAGATGTTCATGTCTTTCTTTCTTCAGTCGAAAAGAAATTAAGGTTTTTGATGAAAACATTCCAGGATTATTTTCCTTATAGTGGACTTCAATGGCCTCCAAACAGTTGAAGGTCAAAATTACAGTTTCAGTGCAGCTTCAAAGGGCTTTAAACAATACCAGATGAGGAATAAGCTCAATTTATGCTTTATAAACACAAAATATCACCTTGAACGTATTTCCGGTTTCTGCATTCTTCAAAACGCTTAAGCTGTATGTCCTACACCTTCCCTATTCTACTTACGGAACGAACGCGATGCCAGTTTAGTTTTTTCCATAAGTAGTGTCCCGCTCTGTGCAGCGCACAGCCTCACATCACGTGTCAAAACAAACTCTCTGAGGCATCAGTGTTAGTTTTTATTTTGCCTCTAGATGCCGCTCTCGCACTGTATAATGACAGCACACTCTCAGGTGCTCCAGCAATGGATGCAACCTGGAAAGGCAGGAACACACCAAGCCGACGCCGACAAACTAATGGCGACGAAAGCAGACTGCAGGGTTGGCTCACATCGGCAGCGTCAGGGTCCAAAGTTGGTCTGACACACCAAACCAACGCTCGACAGCCGACGGCCAAGCAGCACATACGTCCTGCGTCTGCATAAGATGAAATGCCTTTCCGAACCAGCAGGTGGCAGTAGCTGAACAACCAATCAGATGGCCCGACGGGCCGACGAGTCGAAACGGCCGGAAAAAAGCCGACGAGGACCAGCTTCAGCCGACGGTGCGGAACTTGCTGAGAAAACTTAGTCAGCCGACGAAGAAAAACTGGCCGATGACCGAACGTCGGCTTGGTGAGTTCCTGCCTGAAAATGAAATCAACTGCGGTTGTGCGAGCACTTGTTTGCTTGCAGTCTGCGTTCTTCCGACTTTATAGTGTAGTAAGTAACGAAAATGCTTTGGGAAATTATATCGGAGTAAAAATAAACATTATATTTAGGAAATGTAGTGGAGTAAAAGTAAAAGTTGACAGAAATATAAAAACTCAAGTAGAGCACAGATTTTCCCAAAAAATACTTAAGTACTGTAACAAAGTATTATTACTTTGTTACATTACACCACTGGCATCAGCTCTTTTCTCACAGTGTCGGTTTGATTAATGATTCGGTCTGTCTAAACCCCTCCTTTCCAAGAGCCTGCTCTGCTCTGATTGGTCAGATGGCCCAGTCTGTTGTGATTGGTCTACCGCTCACAGTGCGTGTTGGAAACGAAACGCCAATTAGCATATCTTAATGTCAGCTCCAGATCTTCCTCAGCACTTGATACACAGTAATCGCGGGCAGCCAATGAAGACCATAGGCATTATGCAATTTATTTGCACTTTGAGCTTTGAAACTTTGCAGACCTTTTACACTCACAAACGGCTCTATTACCCACTACATGAAAGGTAGTATCCGAAAAAGCGCAAGAGGGGCACTTTAATTAATTTTCACACGCACAAATAAACAATATAAAAAACAATGCAGTTGCTGAGCCGGTTGCTATCATTCCTGACATTTGGACCCTATTATGGTGCTAATGCCCATGGCTGTGTTACTTTCAATCTTTCTGCTAAGATCACCCTCATTAATGGAAAGGTCTGTCGTGACAGTTGTAGCATGCCAAGCTGCAAGCAATCACGCTAATAGGATTTCAGAAAAACTTTCTGTGCATAATTAAATGTGAAGCAAAAATCATTCTGTCAAGACCTCAGGGACACATTATTGTTTGTGTTCAGCTTAACTGAAGAAATATTACTCCTCATAGGAAGACAAATTATTATAACTTACTTACAGTCTGTAAAAACAGTGCACAATTTACTCAGTTAATATGAAGGAATTTTCACAGGTGTTTTACACATATTTTGAATTTACACGTGTTGTGTTTTAGGGTTAAAGGAAATGTCTGTAATGGATAATGGCAGGGAAGAAATTACCTTTTCCATTTTTCTACTGATTTTTTTTCTTTTCTTACAGTATAGGGTTATGTATAAAATTCCAGTTAAATGTATTTGTATAGCACTTTTCAAATACACAATTTCAAAGCGGCTTTACAGAAAGTCATCCTTTTGTGTCTATAATCCTATAGTGTTTTACTAAGTTTTAGAGCTGAGTGATATGATGATATATAACAATGATACGAGTGATCCTCCGGATTTAGATCTAACTATACATTTATAGTATGTGTACTTGGGCAGGTTTGAATGTGTCTAGGCAATTAAGAGATTACAGATATACATTGTAAGGTATATTCAGTGCAATTCATGATTTAAACTTCTGTTTCAGAGAGTGATATAGGAAATGTTTTTTGAGAAGACCAATAAATTTTATTTTTTGCACCATTTTTCACTGATGATGAAAATTGTTGAACCAACTCAGTGAAATAGTCCAAAAATGAAACTTCTTAATTTACTAATGTAATGAGGTTTAAATCAGAGACTCTATTTCATATATTTCAGATATCGTCTTGGCGTGTCGTAAAACTGGTGAAAAAAGAAAACTTAACACTGTAAAGACAGACATAAGAAATAATAGTCAGAAAAGTCATTTTTCGTTCATTGAACCTTTTAGACAAAACATTTTATTTTATGTTTTATATCACATTTGATAGAATACGATGATATTGTATCAAATAATACAATACATGATATTCAAAAGCTTAGTTTTATTATCAAAACTCTGTAGGTTTAAAACATATAATGCAATGCAATTGTAACGAATGCGGACTCATGGTAAGATCCATTTGCAGCTTTATTAAGAATGTCGTAGTCATACAGGCAGGGTCAATCAGGATCAGACGAGAACAGCAAGGGACAGGCAGAATCGTAATCAGGAAACAGGCAATGATCAGGACAGGCGGATATCATTCACAGAACTGTATAACAGGCAAGGGTCAGGACAGGCAGCAACGTGTCAAGAACGGGTAACAGACAGGAACAGTAACAACAGGTAAACGGGATATAAATGCTCAGAAATGACACACAAGGTAATCAAGACTTTGCGGTGAGGTGGTGTATGTGACAGTCCTTTATAGTCCTGTAAATGAGCTGCAGCTGGGTGTGGTGATCAGTGTGGTGTGCAAGGGTGGATGTGGCAGATGATGAGAGGAGTGTGAGGATGTGACCGGAAGAGGGGATGATGGGACATGTAGTCCGAAACTTGACAGGGGCCGACGGTGATCGTGACAGCAATACAATGATGATTTAGAGATGAACAAATAAACCTTCTTCAACCTGACAGATCATATTTGATTCTCACATTTGAACATGATTTTTCTAAAATATTCGTATGGATAGTCAAGTAAACCTAAGCTGCTTCAGTCCAGTAAGTGTTCATCTTGAAATATTACTAACAATATAAATTTCATTATTACATTTTCTTTATTAAATTCAGTAAATATTTCACAGCAAAATGACTCAAGCTAAAGGTGGATGTTTGTACAATTGTGCTAAAAGACCTTTTACAAGCTAAAAAAGTATAAACTATCAATCAAATGACAGAAGGCATGTAGTAAATTGTGTGCAACAGGTTTATCAGCAAAGTTTTGGTCATGTTTATCATTTAGAAATTTGTTTATCATATATGATGAAGTAGGCTTATATAAAAGTGTGTTAAAGTATTCATGATGTTGACTAATATTATATAGCAAACAAAATATATCATAAAATTATGTATACACTGTAAACTGGATGAAACAGTGTATGGGCATGGTCTATTTTAAAAATTATAGGTAAACTATTTTAAGTAAACTTTTTCTTGTCTATCTTTCATTCACATTTCATTCACATACTATTGCTTTCCTAAGCAACATAATATATTACCTAGGTGCCAAAATAAATGGGTGTCTGTTGGAGAGAGTGTTGCACTATGGGCGCGTGCATGTGTGTGTGTGTGTGTGCGGGCGTTTTTGTGACATATCAGGACACAAATTTGTATTATGATATGGGTATGACAAAGGTATTACAAGGAGCGGGTGACTTATGGGGACATTACCTCATGTCCCCATTTTTCAAAAGGCCTATAAATTATATAGAATGAGTTTTTTTGAGAAAGTAAAAATGTGCACAGTTTTCTGTAATGGGTAGGTTTAGGTGTAGGGGGATAGAAAATATGGTTTATACAGTATAAAAACCATTCCGCCTATGTAATGTCCCCACAATTCACAAAAACAAACCTGCGTGTGTGTGTGTGTGTGTGTGCGTGTGTGTGTGCGTGTCCTCGTCCTCCGGGTGCTGCATTGAGTCTTAAAGTGTCTCTAATTATCCCTGACCTTCTGGGACGTTCTCCACTTTCAATCCTCACCCCTGTGGCTTTTTTCAAATGTCCTCTTTCTTTCTTTTTGTCTCTCTCCTCTTCCTCCTGTTTGTCCCTTATCCGTAAAAATAACCCTCCAATCCCCAGCATCCATTAATTGGAACCATTTTTTTTGGGAGACAAAAGAAAGGGGTTTAGGTAAGACCGTCCCTCCCAAGGTCAAGGCAGGACATGGGCAGAAAAACACCTGGCTGTTTGGGTGAAAAGTGCTTTTTAATAACACTACTGCTAGTAAATTGTTTGCTACCGAATCAAAATCCATAATTAACAGCCACTCAATGCAAATGAATGTAATTACATTTTCAAAAGATTCCAGACTTTTAATATTTCCTCACCAGTTATTCAGTCAAACATCAAAAGCTTTTGGATTCAGTAGTAAATAAATCAAGATGACTGAATTGAATGAAAGATGCTTCCTAGACTGTTTGATCACATTCAAAGCACCTGAAAGCAGATGCACTCTCCAAGACACCCGAATGGCTCAACAGACTAAACATTAGCTTCAAGTGCTATAAACAAACAGTGCTATTGTGTCTACATTTACCCTTTGCCCTTTGTACAGGGTTCAAAAGTTCACAAAGTCAAATAGCCAGAATAGTCTGTTGTCCACACACAACAGGACTACAGGCAAACACTTCTGCACTAGCTTGGTAAGAGCTGAGAGTTGATTAATAGAACATTTCTTCAAAGTTATCTGGTCTTTACAAATGTTATAAAATATTAGCACAAACATGTTATTTATGGAATGTTTTTGTGAAACATTTCAGTCTAATGTTTTTAAATGTTACAACTTTTTTTCTGATGGTTCAGAGAACATTCAAAAGTAACATTCCAATAATACTTGCAAAATGATAAAATAGAGAAAACATTCCCTTAAAGCAATGGTTCCCAAACCTGTCCTGGAGGATCCCCAACACTGCACATTTTGTATGTCACCATTATCTGACACATCTACTTCAGCTCATACTCAATGGCATCGCTCACTGCCATTATAAAGCTCGGATGCTTCAGGATATGCATTAAAATATCTCTGTGTACATCAGAAACAAGAGAATCATATACACCTAGGATGGCTTGAGGTTGAGTAAAGCTCGGGGTAATTTTCATTTGAAAGTGAACTAATCCTTTAAACATTCAGAGAGAAACAACTTTTTTTTTTTTTTTTTTTAAAAAAAAGGACATTCTGAGAACATTTAGAAATAACCTTTTCATAGCAAAAGGTTCTTGTTGGGATTGTGCGCAACTTGATGAATTCAAAGCAAAAGGGCATGTATATTTATGTAAAATTCTGGATGTTTTGTGTTTTTTAACCAAGTTGCCATTTTTAAAGTTTACTTTTTGTTTCTGCTGCGGTTAAATAAATCTGAAAACATTGAAAATTTGTTGTAATCAACACAAGCTACAGTGCTCTGCGTAAATAAGTACATTTTAAACAATATCTCAATGAACACAAAAACATTTTCTAAAATGTTGACAAGACTAAGTTTAATATAACATCTGTTTAACTTATGACATGAAAGTAAGATTAATAATATAAATTAGATTACACATTTTTCAGTTTTACTCAAATTAGGGTGATGCATAAATGAGTACACCCCAAAACAAAAACTACTACATATAGTACTGTTTATGGCCTCCATGATTTTTAATCACAGCACCAAGTCTTCTAGGCATGGAAGGAACAAGTTGGCAATCTTTTTTCCATTCTTCAAGAATGAGCTCTTTTAGAGACTGGATGCTGGATTGAGAGAGATGCTCAACTTGTCTCTTCAGAATTCCTCATAGGTGTTCGATTGGGTCCAGATCAGGAGCCACTGAATCACTTTCACCTTGTTCTTCTTCTGAAATCCAACAGTGGCCTTAGATGTGTGTAGGATCATTTTCATGTTGGAAAAGTGCACGACGACCAAGGGCACGGAGTGATGGTAGCATCTTCTCTTTCAGTATAGAGCAGTACATCTGTGAATTCATGATGCCATCAATGAAATGCAGCTCCCCGACATCAGCAGCACTCGTGCAGCTCCACATAAGGACACTTCCACCACCATGTTTCACTGTAGGCACCATGCATTTTTCTTTGTATTCCTCACCTTTGTGACACCATACCGTTTTGAAGCCATCAGTTCCAAAACATTTATCTTCATCTTTGTCAGCATGGGCCCTGGCACACTCTAGGTGGGCTTTTTTGTGCCTGGGCTTTAGGAGAGGCTTCTTTCGTGGACAGCACCCATGCATGTCATTCCTCTGCAGTGTACGCCATATTGTGTCACGGGAAATAGTCACCCCAGTTGGCTTTCTACTTATTTAGATAACTGCAGTGAACTTGCATGCCGATTTTCTTCAACCCTTCTCAACAGAAGACGCTTCTATCGAGGTGTTAACTTCCGTGGATGACCTGGACATCTCTGTGAGATGGTTGCAGTTCCATCTTATTTAAATTTTTGTGCCACTTTTGCTACAGTATTCTGACTGATAAGTAAAGCTTTGCTGGCTGATCTTCTTGTAGCCTTCACCTTTCTGGTGTAAAGAAATTATTTTCTTTCTCAGGTCTTGTGACATTTCTCTTCCGTGTGGTGCCATTGCTGACAGCATGAAATGCGAAGGGGTTTTAACACCCTTTTATAGTCAACTGTCTGCTAGATACTTGTGTAATGAATAATTAGACTCACCTGGTTGAATTCTTGTTAAATTAGACATTTGTAGTCTAAAATTTAGCTGTGCTCCAGAGACTTTCAGTGGGGTGAACTCATTTTTGCATCACCCTAATTTGAGTAAAACTGAACATTTTGTTCTCTAAGTTATATTATTTAACTTACTTTTATGTTATAAGTTAAACAGATGTTATATAAAACTTAGTCTTGTCAACATTTTGGAAATTGTGTTCATTGAGATATTGTTTAAAATGTTACTTTTCAAAGGGAGTGTAGTCATTTACGTTGAGCACTGTATGTTTCCATCCAAGGTTGTGAAATTAACTTGGAATGTCGCATAAAACATTTGCATTTAAAAAAAAAAGTGTTTCCATCCCAAGTGTTCAAGAGAACAAAATTGTAAGTTACAGCAATCGTGGAAGAAACGGTGGCTCTTTTTTCCTCCATAATAAATGATGATGCGTCTCAGAGCAGCATTCGAAAAGCATTAAACCCTGTCATGTTCTCTTGCATTCAGATGCTGATGTTTGGGAATGCAATCGAGAGGGAAGGGAGGGAATTAATCAAAATCATTCTGATGACAGACTTTGGCTGAGGCACTTCAGAACCACCAAACCAACATTTGAGATGCTGTGATTCAATTGGTCCGCTGATTAGTCCAGTTATCCAATCACAGCCTCTACTGAGGCAAAGGCCCTGGGTATACTTCATGTCTTTTTACGCCTTAGCATACACACACAGTCGAATCCACAGCCCTGCAAAGTATACTTCATTTGACTCATACGTGTACACAGACATTTGACACGTGCAGTTCCCTTTCATGGCAAAGCGTCTCATTCCCTTATTCGGGGAACCATGGTTACACAAGTAACCCGAGACATTTTATGGAATCTCTTGCCACGAGTTACAACATATTTGTATTCTTTCATGCTAGAGTTGACCAAATGAGGGTACTTTCTAACCTCTTTCCACAATCTTTCGTGTATGTAGGCCTCCATCATCACTGTAGCTTGCATGTGTTTCGGTCTGTTCTGTTTATGCAGGTTTTCTTCGACTACCTTGTGAGTTGTTGCCACCAATATTTCATCCAGCATTTTTTTAAGCGATATACCAAAATATGCATAAATCAATACAATTGAAGTCAATGATCACCAAGATTCTTCAAAATATGTTCTTTTATATTCAGCAGAAGAAAGTCAAACAGGTCTGTAATTCAGTAAATGATGACAAAATTTTCGGGTTAACTATTCCTTTAAAGGTGATAAAGAGGATCTTTTCGTCGACTGAGAAACCAAAGACTGTTACTGAGTTTTTGAAATGAGCGCATGCGTAAGAACAACCCACTGATGTCTGATATTTTTAAGGCCCTACCTCGTGCACAGATGATGTATATTAATATTATTCCTTTCAGTGCACCTAATAAATAGTCGTTTATCAGTTAGTAAAGACAGTTTCAAGTAATATTGCAAAAATGTATATAACAAAACATCCTCTTTAGCATCTTTAATTGATTTCTCATTATTCTCATTATCTCAATATTTAACTGAACTATAAAAACTATAAACTCATAAAAGTCCAATTTGGATCGGTACAGATGTCTGACATTTCATGTAGATAATATTTGCGATATAACATTGTGATATAATATTTGTGAGACATAACTATTACTAGTGTTAATGTAATGTTCATTTTGAGCAGATTACAATATCTTCATATTGATTTGGTTTTCTTTAAACATCAGCAGTACTTGAACATCAAATGGTTTATATTACCCAGAAATAAAAGTCTAAATCCATAATTAAGGTTGACCAATATAAATGAGCATATAAATGAATAAATAAATACATTTGAACGGGACTGAAATCACAAAGCACGCCTGTCAAACCTCCTCAGGGAAAACAAAATCTGCCCAAGTGTTATACAGGTAAGATTATACAGCTGCAAAAATGATCATGTGAATATAAACAGTGCAGATTATTCAGTCATGGTTGCATTTAATGAAAAATATTTGAGTTCATACTGTTATCTCTGAGTTCTGATTGCAGACTTGGAAAATCTGATAACAGTTTGAGATACTGAAATATTAAAGATATCTCATTTGGGATTTTGACTGAAGGATGGTGTGGTGAAAACTAGTGATTTAAAATGTAATGGCTATTGCAGAAAAAGAAAACAGTTCTTGGTTTGTGGATTTGAAGCCAGTGTCTGAACCGTAAAGGTGTACGTAACCATGATATAAACATCTGAACGGATGTTTTCTGAGAACCATATCCATTATGAATGCAGCCAGCAATCCATTAAACACAATTCATAGGAAAATAAATAACAAACGAGAAAAATACAAACAGACTGCAAATTGCTCTACACAGATGCTATTTTCTGATGTCCTTGCCTATGTGAAAATTACATCTGAGGGCACATGAAGGCAGATGCCCTGTTGAAGATAATAGTCATAACTACAAATGTTCAATTCCAAAAAAACAGAGAGGAAAAAAATTCATAATGGCATTGCCATGGAGACTGTAATTATCGTGGTCTGTCTCCACAGATGTGAGGAGAGCGAATGAGTGAGGGCGTTAACACACACGCTGGCGTAACAGTGGTGAATATAGTAGCCCTCGCTGCCAGTAAACAAGTATTTCCATGCAGCCAGCATCCCGCTGCAAAGTACACATCTTTCTCGCTGGGTTGTCATGGAAACCAGGAAGGAACAGAATGCTGTTGAAAGTGTGACGGAACTGCTGCTAGACAGGCAGGTCATGGTGGAAAGTGTGAAGTTATGTGACCTTGTACGCTGGAGTGTTAGTACAAAGATATGGCTGTTTAAGTTTAAGGGTATATAAACACTAAAGCTTTTAATTTATTCATCAGGAAATTAGAAAAAATGTTAGCAAATGCACTGCTTAAAAATCTATTGCTTTCTCAGAAAAACATCAAAGACAGACAAACATAAGTTTCATGGTGCTTCAGAGTGGCGTCTTTGAAAATGTGCTGTGAAATAATATAATAAATGTGTCTCTACCACAGTGAAACATGGAGGAAGAGTCTTTTTAGCTGCTGGTATCGGTGAGTTACTTCACTGTGAAAAGTCATTTAATGCTTTGGAGTACAGGGAAATATTGCAGGATGGCTTGCTTTCCACAAATGAAAAGTTGTTAGCTAAAGAGGAATGATACAATGTTCTTGCCCAAATTGCAAAAACAACCAAGAAGTGGCTTGAGAACAAGTCCATTCTTAAGCAGCAAATCAGCATATTTCTAAATGATCATGTGACACTGAAGACTAGAGTAATGATGCTGAAAATTCTGCTTTTGTGTGTTTTTGCACGAGATTAACATATGGAGATATAAGTGGATGTTTAATGTTGTGTTATGTTGGGATTCAGGGGGGTTCTGTTATGTTAGTACCACTGTGGTGAAGGGTAGAGCCTGTGGTTAGGTTGAGGATGAGCTGCAAAACATTTAGACCACATATGTTGTTTGATTACATATATGCAAGTATGTAATGTAATGTCTCTCTGATAGTAATAGCATGTGTTATTTGCTATGTAACAATTAACCAAGATCTGAATGTGATGTTTATGTAAATTAACTGTATGTAATTAACATTATGATGAGTTGGGAAAGGGATGCTGGTGACGGGATTGTTAGTGAGAGACACCTGTGCATCACACTGGCCTTGATCTCAGCCCCGCCCCACTTGTCACGAAAATTTTAAGTTCTACCAACTTTAAAAAAATGAGTTACATTACTTAAATGTTTTGAGGTAATAAGTTTCCTCAAATGTTTTGAGTATTCTGAACTTATTGGGTTTTACAGTGAATAAGGTTAAAGGCAAAATATGTAATTTGTCACCGCTAGAGGTCGCTTATTCAAAACAAAGGCGTATTTTTTCACGGAATAATGGGATGTATTGTCTGCACATCTACAGCAGGGTGAAAAGAATCTGACTAGACTCGGGCAGAAATCATATTCATGGATGAGCTAATGTATTAAAGATTTATTAACATTACTGTAGTATGAAGCAGGATGTGGCTAAAAGCCGTTGGAGCTGAATGAGGCCGCTGGAGCGATTTCTAATGCGAGACAAGCGCGACACACGGCTCGAGAGCAGTGGAGCTTTTATTATGCCTCTGTCGCTGCTTCTGCTTCTTCCAGTCAAGCGTATGTGGGTAACGCAGCACTGTTTATAATATTAAATACTTTTGTGTGTTGAAAGTTGTTATAATGCTACTCATTCAGCAGCTGCTATGAGACACTTGTTGCACACTGCAGTAAGCTAGATTAGGCATGTTAAAGCATGGTACAAGCAGTAATAAATCAAGAAAACGAGTTTGTCTAGATTAAGAATGTTCGATCACAGTCCTCTTTATTATTTATATTCCACTCCTTGCTCACATTTTTCGTACTTTTGACATCAATTTCCATTTTTACACTGATGACACAAAATTGTACATATCTACAAAACCTAATGTTTCCCATCCTCTTCAGTACTCACTTAATGTTTGCAGGATGATAACATATGAATGACCAACAATTTTTTAAAGCTAAATACCAGAAAAACTGAAGCCATTCTTGTAGGGACTACGTCTGTTTTATTTAAAACTCAATCCTTCTCACTGCTTATTGACAACAGTCCAGTAGATATTTCCACTCAGGTGAAAAGTCTTGGTGTTTTATTTGATGGTTTGCTTTCTTTTGGTTCCCATATTAATACTATTTCAAGTACTGCATTTTTTTTCATTTACGCAATATTGCTAGACTCTGTCCATCACTTTTTCAGCATAGCACTGAAGTCCTTATTCATACTTCGGTTACATCACGGATTGATTAGTAATTCTCTTTTATTTGGCCTTCCTGAAAAACAACTCCATCGATTACAGTTAATTCAGAACTCAGCTGCTAGGATTATTACCCATTCAAGTACATCTAATCATATAACTCCAATTATTTTCCAGCCACCTGTACATTGGCTTCCAGTTCATTATTGTATCATTACAAAATGTTACTGCTTACCTATAAAGCTCTTCATAATTTTTATCCTCCTTTTTATCTCTCAGATCTTCTTCATTTGTATACTCCTTCACGTTCATTGAGATCATCTTCTGCAGAATTATTGACTGTTCCAAATTTCAAGTGGAGTTCATTTGGTGGTAGGGCTTTCAGCTGTGCAGCGCCAAAATTATGGAATTCTTTACCATTCCACAGATCAAAACTCTGTTATAACTCTGGAATAGCTTTTAGTGGCTTGATAGTTTGATTGAATGTTTGATCTGTAAGTGTCACGGGCACACAAGAACAAGATGTTGAGATCCAGTTGCAGCATAAGTATTTATTGGGGAATCCAGAAACGTTAATCCAAAGGCAGGCAAGGGTCAAAATCCAAAATATCCAGTCCACAAAACACAAAGCCAGAGAAACAAAACGGTGCACGTAACAATACAATAAACCACAACCAAGGACAGAAACAACTCAGTATAAATAGACAGACACTAATAACATAATACAAAACAGGTGTGTGTAATGAAGTGATCATGAGATAATGAGTCCGGCAGTGCGTTATGGGTAATGTAGTGAATGCAGTGGGTGGAAATGAGAGTCCGGGATGGAGTGCCCTCTAGTGGCTGATAGGGCCCTCTCACTGGTGATCGTGACATTACCCCCCCTCAAAGGAGCGGCTACCAGACGCTCCACCAGTCCAAAAAAAACAAAAACACAAAAAACCCAGGAGGGAGGTGGACAGGTGGAGGATCAGGGGGAGGGATGGTGGGCCAGGACCAGAACCCCCAACCGAAGGCCAGGGGGGAGCCGGAGGAACAAACCACGGGGGGGCTCAAGAGAGTCAGGGTCCTGGCTGAATGCCAGGGCGGCGCTGGAAGAACTGACCAGGCGGGTTCCCCGGGGTCTGGAGTCCTGGCTGGTTGCCAAGGCGGCGCTGGAGGAACTGACCAGACTGGTTCCAGCGGGTCTGGAATCCTGGCTGATTGCCAGGGTGGTGCCGGAGGAACTGACCAGGCTGGTTCCAACGGTTCAGACGGCCTGGGCAGTGGCGGCAGGGCAGAAAGCCTGGGCGGCGGCGGCAGGGCAGAAGGCTTGGATGATGGCGGCAGGACAGAAGATCTGGGCGGTGGCGGCAGGGCAGAAGACTTGGACGGCGACAGGGCAGTAGGCCAAGGGTGCTTCATGGCCATATCAAGGGGAGCGGACAGCTCGGTGATGGTACCAGGCTCGGGCTGCTCAGGCGGCAGGGCAAGGCGCTTCGGTGGCGCCGGCAGGGCAAGGCGCTTCGGTGGCGCCGGCAGGGCAAGGCGCTTCGGTGGCGCCGGCAGGGCAAGGCGCTTCGGTGGCGCGGCCTCCGTGGCCGTATCAAGGGGAGCGGACAGCTCGGTAACGGTCTCCGTGGCCGTATCAGGGAGAGCGGAGGACTCAGGGATGGCAGCGTGCTCAGGCTGGGGCTGCTCTGGAACGGCAGCGTGCTCAGGCTGGGGCTGCTCTGGAACGGCAGCGTGCTCAGGCTGGGGCTGCTCTGGAACGGCAGCGTGCTCAGGCTGGGGCTGCTCTGGAACGGCAGCGTGCTCAGGCTGGGGCTGCTCTGGAACGGCAGCGTGCTCAGGCTGGGGCTGCTCTGGAACGGCAGCGTGCTCAGGCTGGGGCTGCTCTGGGACGGCAGCGTGCTCAGGCTGGGGCTGCTCTGGGACGGCAGCGTGCTCAGGCTGGGGCTGCTCTGGGACGGCAGCGTGCTCAGGCTGGGGCTGCTCTGGGACGGCAGCGTGCTCAGGCTGGGGCTGCTCTGGGACGGCAGCGTGCTCAGGCTGGGGCTGCTCTGGGACGGCAGCGTGCTCAGGCTGGGGCTGCTCTGGGACGGCAGCGTGCTCAGGCTGGGGCTGCTCTGGGACGGCAGCGTGCTCAGGCTGGGGCTGCTCTGGGACGGCAGCGTGCTCAGGCTGGGGCTGCTCTGGGACGGCAGCGTGCTCAGGCTGGGGCTGCTCTGGGACGGCAGCGTGCTCAGGCTGGGGCTGCTCTGGGACGGCAGCGTGCTCAGGCTGGGGCTGCTCTGGGACGGCAGCGTGCTCAGGCTGGGGCTGCTCTGGGACGGCAGCGTGCTCAGGCTGGGGCTGCTCTGGGACGGCAGCGTGCTCAGGCTGGGGCTGCTCTGGGACGGCAGCGTGCTCAGGCTGGGGCTGCTCTGGGACGGCAGCGTGCTCAGGCTGGGGCTGCTCTGGGACGGCAGCGTGCTCAGGCTGGGGCTGCTCTGGGACGGCAGCGTGCTCAGGCTGGGGCTGCTCTGGGACGGCAGCGTGCTCAGGCTGGGGCTGCTCTGGGACGGCAGCGTGCTCAGGCTGGGGCTGCTCTGGGACGGCAGCGTGCTCAGGCTGGGGCTGCTCTGGGACGGCAGCGTGCTCAGGCTGGGGCTGCTCTGGGACGGCAGCGTGCTCAGGCTGGGGCTGCTCTGGGACGGCAGCGTGCTCAGGCTGGGGCTGCTCTGGGACGGCAGCGTGCTCAGGCTGGGGCTGCTCTGGGACGGCAGCGTGCTCAGGCTGGGGCTGCTCTGGGACGGCAGCGTGCTCAGGCTGGGGCTGCTCTGGGACGGCAGCGTGCTCAGGCTGGGGCTGCTCTGGGACGGCAGCGTGCTCAGGCTGGGGCTGCTCTGGGACGGCAGCGTGCTCAGGCTGGGGCTGCTCTGGGACGGCAGCGTGCTCAGGCTGGGGCTGCTCTGGGACGGCAGCGTGCTCAGGCTGGGGCTGCTCTGGGACGGCAGCGTGCTCAGGCTGGGGCTGCTCTGGGACGGCAGCGTGCTCAGGCTGGGGCTGCTCTGGGACGGCAGCGTGCTCAGGCTGGGGCTGCTCTGGGACGGCAGCGTGCTCAGGCTGGGGCTGCTCTGGGACGGCAGCGTGCTCAGGCTGGGGCTGCTCTGGGACGGCAGCGTGCTCAGGCTGGGGCTGCTCTGGGACGGCAGCGTGCTCAGGCTGGGGCTGCTCTGGGACGGCAGCGTGCTCAGGCTGGGGCTGCTCTGGGACGGCAGCGTGCTCAGGCTGGGGCTGCTCTGGGACGGCAGCGTGCTCAGGCTGGGGCTGCTCTGGGACGGCAGCGTGCTCAGGCTGGGGCTGCTCTGGGACGGCAGCGTGCTCAGGCTGGGGCTGCTCTGGGACGGCAGCGTGCTCAGGCTGGGGCTGCTCTGGGACGGCAGCGTGCTCAGGCTGGGGCTGCTCTGGGACGGCAGCGTGCTCAGGCTGGGGCTGCTCTGGGACGGCAGCGTGCTCAGGCTGGGGCTGCTCTGGGACGGCAGCGTGCTCAGGCTGGGGCTGTTCTGAGAGCATCCTCCAGGCACGCAAAACCGCCACAACAGAACGTGAGGACAGCCCTCTTGGCCATCACTGGACTGATAGGGAGAGCATGCCGTACTGGAGCGGACTCACTGGCTGGAGCGGACTCACTGGCTGGAGCGGACTCACTGGCTGGAGCGGGCTCTGTAGTAGACCCACTGGCTGGAGCGGACTCACTGGCTGGAGCGGACTCACTGGCTGGAGCGGGCTTTGGAGTGGACTCACTGACTGGAGCGGGCTCTGGAGTGGACTCACTGACTGGAGCGGGCTCTGGAGTGGACTCACTGACTGGAGCGGGCTCTGGAGTGGACTCACTGACTAGAGTGGACTCACTGACTGGAGCGGGCTCTGGAGTGGACTCACTGACTGGAGCGGGCTCTGGAGTGGACTCACTGACTGGAGCGGGCTCTGGAGTGGACTCACTGACTGGAGCGGGCTCTGGAGTGGACTCACTGACTGGAGCGGGCTCTGGAGTGGACTCACTGACTGGAGCGGGCTCTGGAGTGGACTCACTGACTGGAGCGGGCTCTGGAGTGGACTCACTGACTGGAGCGGGCTCTGGAGTGGACTCACTGACTGGAGCGGGCTCTGGAGTGGACTCACTGACTGGAGCGGGCTCTGGAGTGGACTCACTGACTGGAGCGGGCTCTGGAGTGGACTCACTGACTGGAGCGGACCCTGGAGTGGACTCACTGACTGGAGTGGACCCACTGACTGGAGTGGACTCACTAGCTGGAGCGGGCTCTGGAGTGGACTCACTGGCTGGAGCGGGCTCACTGGCTGGAGCGGGCTCACTGGCTGGAGCGGGCTCACTGGCTGGAGCGGGCTCACTGGCTGGAGCGGGCTCACTGGCTGGAGCGGGCTCACTGGCTGGAGCGGGCTCACTGGCTGGAGCGGGCTCACTGGCTGGAGCGGGCTCACTGGCTGGAGCGGGCTCACTGGCTGGAGCGGGCTCACTGACTGGAGCGGGCTCACTGACTGGAGCGGGCTCACTGGCTGGAGCGGACTCACTGACTGGAGCGGACTCACTGACTGGAGCGGACTCACTGACTGGAGCGGACTCACTGACTGGAACGGACTCACTGACTGGAGCGGACTCACTGACTGGAGCGGACTCACTGACTGAAGCGGACTCACTGACTGAAGCGGACTCACTGACTGAAGCGGACTCACTGACTGAAGCGGACTCACTGACTGGAGCGGGCTCTGGAGCGGACTCACTGGCTGGGGCGGGCTCTGGAGCGGACTCACTGGCTGGAGCGGACTCACTGGCTGGAGCAAGCTCTCTGGCTGGAGCGGACTCACTGGCTGGAGCGGACTCACTGGCTGGAGCGGACTCACTGGCTGGAGCGGACTCACTGGCTGGAGCGGACTCACTGGCTGGAGCCTTTCTCCTCCTCTTCCTCCTTTTACGTGAGATAGACGATGTACCTGTGCCCATCTCCTCGGTGGACTCTGGAGCGAACTCACAGGCTGGATCGGACTCACTGGTTGGTAGATCAGGTGAGGTCCTCCGACCCCGATCTTCGAGGTAGTAAACGAAACCCCAAAAATCCAGGGTCCGGAGCCCCTCCAACTCACACTGAGGAAGAGGGTCATCAAGGCATCCATTGAAAATCTCCTTTTGCGCTGCATCATTATAACGCAGTCCTCTTGCCATTGTCCAGAAAAACTGGGCAAAACCTCCTACCTCTGCTCCCTCCTGTCGCAGAGCCAATACTGCCCGAAACAGAGCCATTCGCTCTCCAATGGAGGCTGGAGGACGAATCCGAACACTCATGCTGCTGGATCCCTTGGTGGTGGTTTATTCTGTCACAGGCACACAAGAACAAGATGTTGAGATCCAGTTGCAGCATAAGTATTTATTGGGGAATCCAGAAACGTTAATCCAAAGGCAGGCAAGGGTCAAAATCCAAAATATCCAGTCCACAAAACACAAAGCCAGAGAAACAAAACGGTGCACGTAACAATACAATAAACCACAACCAAGGACAGAAACAACTCAGTATAAATAGACAGACACTAATAACATAATACAAAACAGGTGTGTGTAATGAAGTGATCATGAGATAATGAGTCCGGCAGTGCGTTATGGGTAATGTAGTGAATGCAATGGGTGGAAATGAGAGTCCGGGATGGAGTGCCCTCTAGTGGCTGATAGGGCCCTCTCACTGGTGATCGTGACAGTAAGTCTTTGTTTTTGCATAGCTTTGTATTTTACTGATTTACTTTTACACTGTACAGTGTCCTTGAATGCTTTGAAAGGCACCTATAAATAAGTGAAGTTCCTAAACGTAATTTAGGGAGTAGCGAGCCCATCTAATCTTCCAATCAACAGCCAGAGTATATAAGCAGCTGCTTACCTCTCTTCAGTCTCAGCTGTTTCAGCATCCCTCCACCTCCCCAAACTCCACCTTCATTTCAGGTACCTTGCCCTATGTAATCACATCCTATATTTATTCACTGGGGGGTGTATCAGAGCTCGAGTTGAAGATGCTTCATCGAGCCCCTCCTCAGTGGACAGTAAGCCAAATTAGCTTAACTAATACCCTAAAGATTATATGGGCAAACAAACTCGTTTAAATTTTTTATTATTATTACTATTATTTAAACAATAAGACTTGCTGTGTTGAGCTACATAACAATGATTAGTTTTCTACCAATGAATGTATCCAAACAGTTGCTCACCTGTGTAATAAAACACATAATATATTTAAGCATCTATAAAAAGCATGTTTCTACAAAATAAAACTGGAAATCGAGGGTAATGCTGGTATGATGTCATTGATAGGCAATTTCTCTGGATTTAAACATTCTTGGAAACATTTGGGATAACAAGTATAACAAAATATATAACATTGTTTTTGTGGTTTTTGGATATTTTTAATCCAAAAATCTGACATATTGTGCATTTAAGAATGAACAGAAACTATGGGCTTTGTTTGTAAAATGTTCTTTTTTTCTTTTCTTTCTTTTTGGTAACAACAACTCTGATTTAAACATTAATTTGGTGAAATGAGAAGTGTGATTCATTTTCAGACTGTCCATTCCAATGAATCGGGTCAGTGATTAATTTGCATAATCAACTCAAAATGCAAGGGCCTATAAATAAAAATGATCAGTCTTCATTTTCTTCATTAGTAAAAAACAACCCAATCTCATGAGAAAACACATTATTATATATTTTGTTGAATTGGTGGCGAATTTGTAAGCATAGAATTTTTAGGGGAAAAAAGAAAAGAATAATTGTATGAAAACATTTGAATGAGATTGAACAAAATCATAAGAATTCACCAAAATGTAAACAAGTAACAAATTGCAGTAGGAGTATACCCATATTATTATTAACAACATTTCACTGTATTTTACATTTAAAATTTTCACAACACATTGACCTGAGGATTTGACGATTAATTTAAGAATTCCTGTTCAGTGAACATTTTTACCCAACATTCAGTGCGGCATTACAACACCAAAGTGTGTAGTCAGGGAAGGAGACGAAAGGTGCCATTTGGAAAAGGGCCAGCCTGTCAGACACAATCTTGCATATATCACGTATGTATAAACTGGCTTGTCTTCCTTTTCTGGTCTCAGGTGCAATCACAGTTTTGTGAAAGCACATCTTCATGGGCATCATCTGTTTCAATTTTCACAATTTCATTTGACAAAAGTGAACAGGCTTACCCAACTTGAGTCTACTGCCATATCTTCAAGAGTACAAACTCCATAAACAGATGTGAATTAAGTGCTATTCTCAGTTAGTCTGAAATAATATTTCTGAACATAAGTCTGAGCAAACTCAGCAAATATGTAATTTCTCATAAACTATGATTATATTGACAGTGGAGGAATATTCCTGTCAGCCGCTGCTATTGTGTCAGGAGACGGCTGATGGCTGGGCTTTTTTAATTGACAGGTTGAAATCTGTGGCCCTTGTGTCCTTAATCACTCCACCGCATTAATTAGCCATTTCTCCTCTCTGCCAATTAAGCATGCACAAAAAGAAAGAATTCAAATAAATCATCCAGTCTGGGCCCCATATGTCTGCTATATTCACAAAGCCCAAATACAGTTCTTGTTTTCACTCTTTTCACCAATTAAGAACTGATCAAAGAATTGCTTGATTTGACAGAATCAGATCTGGCAAGGAAAAAAGCAACTCTGCTGTATAATTTATTTCCACACAATAAATAAATGTATAACAAGATTAATAAGTAAATGAGCACAACTCAGTGTGATGGCGCCTTCAAAGGAATTTAAAAACGGGGGGGGGGGGGGGGGGGGGATTGTGCATATTCTAGTCTAAAAAGAAAAATGCGATGCAAATGCAAAAATGCTAATTATTCTGTTTTAGCATTTGTATTTATACATTTGTTTTTCGCATTTTTGGATACTGACATGAATGATTATTTTGACATGGTCCACATAGACAGCAACCATACAGAAATGCTCTAAAAAACATTTAGAACAAATTGTCATTAGAAGAAAACATCTAGTTTTACTCTTTAAAGGATTAGTTAAAGAATTAAAATTTCCTGATAATTTACTCATCCCCATGTCATTCAAGATGTTTATGACTTTCTTTGTTCAGTCGAAAAGAAATTAAGGTTCCCTTTCGTGGGAACTATCGACGCTGCGTGAAACGCATTGGGAACCTTCTGCGTGATATCATCATTGAAGCACTCCTGTATCCAACCAATCGTGTAACGAGACGTCAGAGGCGGGTGACGTCACGGACCAGGAAACTATAAAGCATGCCCGGATGCAGAGAACGCCAGCTTCTGTTATCTTCAGCAAGCGCTCTATGTTATCCCGTGTGTCTTATTTATTGTTGTCTGTCTATATATATATATATATATATATATATTATTATAATATAGGACAAGAGCTGCAGCAACAAGTGTGTGTGTCTGTCTAAGATCGCTGTTGTGCGTCTTATTGTTTGTGATTCATCTCTCTTTGTCTGAGGACAAAAAGTGTCAACATACATACATACACATCATAAGACACAAAAAATATAAAGAAATGGCGGATGAAAGCAGCAAGTGGTTCAGGAAATGTGTCCATCCCTGCACTCGCTTTATCCCTGACGGGGATACGCATGATATGTGTGTTATTTGCCTGGGGGTTGAGCACGCGCAGGCAGCTCTCGAGGGAGCTGTCTGCGTGCATTGCGAAAGGCTCGCCCTCAGAGTGCTGCGATCTCGCCGGGCACTCTTTGAAGAGAAAAGAAACGGAGGGTGCCTCGGCTGATGTTCCCCGCGGATCGGGTCCCGCTGCTGCCGAGGCAGAGCGAAGGCTCCATTCGTGGGGTTCACAAATGGATCTGGCAGCGGGGGTTGAGAAGGGCCCCGCCCTATCTCTCCCTTTAGCTGCCAGACCCACTGTCTCTCCTGCCGTGGTGGAAGCACGCCCAGCGGTTTCTTCCCCTCGGGGAGAGACATCGGCACTTCATCTGTCTTCATCTGAGGATGTTGACGTGATGAGTGTCGACGCAGTGGAAGAGGAACCGCCATCCTCTTCCTCTGCAGATGAGGAGCTCATGGAGGTAGTGGCCAGAGCTGTTGCCAAATTAAATATTAGCTGGCCAGAAGCAGAGCGGGGAGATGTAAGACCCAAAAGCAAACTCGATGAGCGCTTTCTCCCCGCGCGGTCATTACCTCCACGTCGGTGCTTACCATTCTTTCCAGATCTACACACTGAGGTGTCTAGATCATGGAACAGACCAGTTCAACACAGAGTGTTCAGCCCCCAGACCTCGGTCTATAGCAACATCGTGGGGCTGAAACAATATGGTTATGCGGCGATGCCCCGGGTTGAAGAGACGCTCGCGGGCTATCTCTCACCCGAGTCAGCATCGTCCTTAAAAGCACCGACGTTGCCCACCAAGCCCCTTAAGACTACATCTTCCTTGGTGGGCAAAGCTTATGCGGCAGCAGGGCAGGCAGCAGCGTGTCTTCACACTATGGCGCTGCTGCAAGCTTATCAAGCTGAAGTGCTGGGGGAAATTGAGACCAGCGGGGAGGCCACATTTGGGTGCATCCAGGAACTGCGCATGGCGACAGACCTGGCTCTCCATGCCACCAAGGAGATGGCTAAAGAAGTGGGCCATTCTATGGCAGCCCTGGTGGCCACGGAGAGGCACTTGTGGCTGAACCTCTCCGACATAAAGGACAGAGATAAGTCTGCCCTTATGGACGTGCCGCTGTCTCCTTCGGGCCTCTTCGGTGACGCAGTCACAACTGTCGTCGAGAGGTTCCAGGAGACCAAGAAACAATCTGCGGCGTTTCAGAGGTTCCTCCCCCGCCGGTCTAAAATCCCCGCTGAGACTGTTGAGCGGGAGCAGTCTCGGCCCGCAACGAGCTCCTCAGCGCACCACAGAGTGCAACAAAAATTTAGTGTGGCCGCCCGTGCTCCCCCACATAGATTCTGGGGACAGGGGCGAGCTGCACAGAAGCCTTCTCAGCCCAAGACAGACCTGCGGGCTGTTATTGTGGCGCGGAAGGCTTCTAAAAAGCGGTCCTGATATCTGTGGATCAGGACCCAGGAGGGCGGCCCCCGTCTGGAAGAAGCGTGGTGTTGAAACACCTGGCTCCCGCTTCCATCCAGCGCCCTCCGGGGACCACGCTATTTTTACCATCCAGTGTGCGTCGGGTCCCCGCCAATCCTCTGAGGAGGGTTGGCCTGCACTTGATTCGGCTAACTTCTGCCGGCACGCCGTTTCAGAGCGCCGAGCCAAGTGCTCAAGAAACACCAGAGACCAGTCTCGAGAGACTGGTTCCCTTAGTAGATTTTCTGGAAGAATGGAAAACGCTACCGAATATATCAAATTGGGTGCTGCTCGTGATAGAAAAGGGGTACAGAATTCAGTTTGGGTCTCGCCCGCCCAGATTCAATGGGGTCCTTCCCACAGTGGTGACCCACGAGCAGTCTCTGGTTATGGAACAGGAAGTTATGACACTTTTGCAAAAAGGAGCTATAGAAAGGGTTCCTCCTCCCAGCAAGCTGTCAGGGTTCTACAGCCGTTACTTCATAGTTCCGAAGAAGGATGGAGGACTTCGTCCTATCATAGACTTACGGGTGTTCAATCGGTCGGTGCAAAGACTAAAATTCAAATGCTTACACTCAAACAGAAAAAATCATTCCCCAAATCAGGTCCGAGGACTGGTTTGTGACGATAGACTTGAAAAATGCTTACTTTCATGTATCCATCCATCCTTCTCATTGGAAGTTCCTCAGGTTTGCTTTGGGGGGCGAAGCTTACCAGTACAAGGTTCTTCCGTTTGGCCTATCATTATCACCCCGCACATTCACGAAGTGCGCGGATGCAGCCCTGGCTCCTTTGAGACCCCAGGGCATTCGCATACTGAATTACATCGATGATTGGTTGATTCTAGCTCGCTCAGAGCAACAAGCAGTTCAACATCGAGATGTTGTTCTGTCTCACATGAAAAGGCTTGGGCTGAGGCTCAATGCCAAGAAGAGTGTGCTGATACCGGCTCAGACCACCAATTATCTAGGTGTTATGTGGGACTCCACAACAATGCGGGCACGTCTGACTCCTGCCCGTGTGAGCTCTGTTCTGTCAGCCGTAAAAGGGGTGAAGTTAGGCCAGTCTCTCACTGTGAAACAGTTTCAGAAACTGTTGGGTCTAATGGCAGATGCGTCCAACATAATTCCTTTTGGCCTCCTGCATTTGAGACCCCTACAGTGGTGGATCAGGACCAGGGGGTTTTCCCCGGGGGGGGAACCCCTTTTCGAATGATCAAAGTCACACGGCGATGCCTTTGTGCTCTAGCCGTGTGGAAAGACCCCTGGTTCCTGTCCCAGGGTCCCGCGTTGGGAGCCTCTGGTTGTCGCGCAATGCTTACGACAGACGCTTCCCTCACGGGCTGGGGAGCGATCATGAGTGGTCGCTCAACTCAGGCTTTTTGGGAGGACCATCAACTCTCCTGGCATATAAATCGGCTGGAGATGATGACGGTGTTTCTAGCACTAAAACACTTCCTCCCAGACCTGAGAGACCATCATGTGCTGGTCCGCACAGACGATATGTCAGGGGTCTCTTATATAAACCATCAGGGGGGTCTACGGTCTCGCCAACTAAATTACTTGGCCTGTCGGATCCTCCTGTGGTCTCAGGGGAAGCTGCTTTCGTTGAAGGCAGCCTATATCCCCGGGAGTCAGAATGTGGGGGCAGACGCCCTGTCGAGGCAGGGGCCGAGGCCCGGGGAGTGGAGACTCCATCCAGAAGTGGTGGATCTCATTTGGAAAAACTTTGGTCAGGAACAAGTAGACTTGTTTGCTTCGGGAGAGTCAACCCAGTGTCCGCTCTGGTACTCCCTCACGCATCCAGCACCCCTGGGTCTGGATGCCATGGTACAGAAGTGGCCGAGGCTACGTCTGTACGCATTTCCCCCGGTCGCTCTGCTCCCACGAGTCCTGGAGAAAGTACGCCAGGAAGGGGTCAGCCTTATACTGGTGGCCCCATACTGGCCGACCCGAATATGATTTTCGGACTTGGTGTCCATGATAGATGGCGCTCCGATGGAGCTCCCCTTGAGACGGGATCTTCTATCTTAGGCGGGCGGCGCGATAATACATCCCCGCCAGAACTATGGAAACTAGGGGCCTGGCCTCTGAGGGGGACAGGTTCATAGAGGCTGGTCTCTCATCTGAGGTTGTTGAGACCATACTTAGCTCCAGGGCTCCCTCCACGAGGAAGCTTTACTCTTATAAGTGGAATTTATTCTCTACCTGGTGTAGACAACATGAAACTGACCCTGTCCGTGCTCCTATCAGCTTTGTGCTATCTTTTCTCCAAGAAAAATTCTCGGAGGGCTTATCTTATTCAACCTTGAAGGTTTATGTTGCGGCTATATCAGCCTATCATGTTGGGGGGGATTCCTCGGTTGGTCGAGACCCCCTCGTGTCACGCTTCCTCCGTGGTACACTGAGGCTGAGGCCTCCAGTGCGCACAAGGACCCCGGTCTGGGACTTATCAGTGGTTCTACGTGGGTTAGCTGAGGCTCCCTTTGAACCACTGGAGGAGGAGTCTGTAAAGTTTCTGACTTTAAAGACAATATTTTTACTTGCTATTACTTCTCTAAAACGAATTGGAGATCTTCAGGCCCTTTCAGTGGCCCCCTCATATTTGGAGTTCGCTCCTGGAATGGTGAGAGCATTTTTTCATGCTAGACCTGGCTATGTGCCGAAGGTCCCCACCAATGTCCCGGGTCCTATTGTGCTTCAAGCCTTTTATCCTCCTCCATTTATATCTTCGGATCAGGAAAAACTAAATCTGCTTTGCCCAGTGAGGGCTTTGGACGCTTATGTCCACAGAGTTGCCCTGTGGCGTAAAACAGAACAATTGTTCGTCTGTTACGGTTCTCCTAATAAAGGTGGACCGGCGTCCAAGCAGAGGATGAGCAAGTTGGTGGTTGAGGCCATCTCACTTGCATATAAAGCAGTCGGACAGTCCTCCCTTTAACGTCCGCGCTCATTCCACAAGGGGTATGGCGGCATCGAAAGCTTTGATGTCTGGCGTCTCTATGAGTGACGTCTGTGATGCAGCTGGATGGTCAAACCAGCACACATTTATCAAATATTATAACCTTGATGTGGGCTCCACTCCAGGGTCCTCCGTACTGTCGAGCTAACATAGCAAGCATTCGAAGTACGGCACAGTTGGGATTGCGTTCCCAATGCGTTTCACGCAGCGTCGATAGTTCCCACGAAAGGGAACGTCTCGGGTTACAGATGTAACCCTGGTTCCCTGAGTAAGGGAACGAGACGCTGCGTCTCTTGCCGTACCCCTGCATGCTTGCGAGTGCTTGCTTCAGATTTTCCACATGCTTTATAGTTTCCTGGTCCGTGACGTCACCCGCCTCTGACGTCTCATTACACGATTGGTTGGATACAGGAGTGCTTCAATGACGATATCACGCAGAAGGTTCCCAATGCGTTTCACGCAGCGTCTCGTTCCCTTACTCAGGGAACCAGGGTTACATCTGTAACCCGAGACGTTTTTGAGGAAAACATTCCAGGATTTTTCTCCATATAAGTGGACTTCACTGAGGTTCAATGGGTTGAAGGTCCAAATTGCAGTTTCAATGCAGCTTCAAAGGACTCAACATGGTCCTGGTGTAATAAGAGTCTTTTCTAGTGAAACGATCGGCCATTTTCTGGAAAAAATTAAAATATATATTCTTTTTAACCACAAATGCTCAACTTGCACTGCTCTGTGCTGTGCCACTCATTACATAATCATGTTGGAAAGGTCATGCGTGACGGAGGCAGAAGCACTGATTCAGTGTCTACAAAGCAAATTTGCAAAGATTTTGAAGTTGGAGGAGAAAATTAGAGTTTTTAGCCCTAGCGTGGTACTTCCGCCTATGTCATACCCTGGTGAAGTCCACTATATGAAATCCTGGAATGTTTTCCTCAAAAACCTTGATTTCTTTTCAAATGAAGAAAGAAAGACATAAACCAATTTTAATTCTGAAGTGAACTAATCCTTTAATCTAGGAGACAGTCGATCAGATCTGCATTTTGATTTCAACTGGTGATAAATTCAGTCATCCTGTTTTTACCAGGAACTAAATAACGTGTAGACAGCATTTAGACAAACACATGGTGCTCAAAAGTTAAAACATTGAAATATTGCCAACAGTACATTCGATATCTGCCATAAAATCCTCAAGTAGCTCCCTGAAGCCTTTTGTAACGGTTTCAACATGTTTCAGAATTCTCCCTTGAATCATGAACTCGCACCAACATATAAACACATTGTTAAATGTAGATGCTTGCACACGTCTGTTTCAGATCAAGGGCAGGGAAGCGCACACTTAACCTCAGAATGTAGATGCGCTGCCGTCTTTTGTTTATCTGTATGCAGATGAAAGGAAAGACCTCTGGAGGACCTTTAAGATGCAATAGAACTCCTCGAGGTTACCTTTAATCAAATGCGCCAAAGCGAAACGTCTGAAGTTCAACCTCAGCCTCATGCTCTTCTACATTCTGTATCCTTCATCATAAATAAGTTATTTATGGGCTACTCAGTCAAGTAAGATTGTTATGTCTGTCAGTCAAATGATGCAACCAACAGTCTATCGCAGGCTTTTTCTTTTGTGTACTCTTTCATATGTGCCATGAATTCACAGACCTGAAATACATTCTAGAATACAATAAAACCCCATATCATTGCAAACATGTTCACATTTATGATAAAAGATTCGATAAGCCTGTCATCATCTTTCATGGAATGAAAGCAGAGGAGTTCAAATGCATTTCTATAAATTGTCAGAAACTGTAGGGTGGAGGGTTAATTTCACACAGATCATTTCAGGGACGATTATTTAAGCAGGTCCAACAACAAAAATGGACAGCAAATTCCCAATTCTCTGAAGTACAGTTCTCTCGTGGAATTCCTGTGTGAGTGGTTTCTGATGGAACGATTGATTTAATCAAAAATGTAATAATATTTTAATATTATGAATATTGTTTTCCCTAGAAATAAGCATAGTACATCATTAAATATTTGCTTGTAGTCAATAATTGTATCCGTTAAAAGTCATCTTTGATCACCAAAATTACATATTTCCTACGTAAAACCTTAAAGGGATAGTTCACCCAAAAATGAAAATTTGATGTTTATCTGCTTACCCCCAGGGCATCCAAGATGACCATGACTGTTTCTTCAGTAGAACACAAATGATGATTTTTAACTCCAACCATTGCGGTCTGTCAGTCGTATAATGCAGGTCAATGGGAATTCCATCTATAAGAGTAAAAAAAAAACATGCACAGACAAATCCAAATTAAACCCTGCGGCTTGTGACGTCACATTGATGTCCTAAGACAGGAAACGATCGGTTTGTGCGAGAAACTGAACAGTATTTATATAATTTTTTACCTCTAATACACCACTATGTCCAACTGCCTTGAACATCCAGTTGTTGAGGTCTGAATGCACTCTGATGTCGAACGTGATCGCTTGCGTGTATCCGTCAATGAATGCAAGAGATCATTTCTGGCATCAGAGTGTACTCAGACCTCACACACCATATGCCCAAGGCAGTTGGACATAGTGGTGTATTAGAGGTAAAAACTTATATAAATACTGTTTGGTTTCTCACACAAACTGATCGTTTCGTGTCCGAACGTTTGGAGTAAAAGTTAAAATCACCTACATCTTGGATGCCCTGAGGATAAGCAGATAAACATCAAATTTTCATTTTTTGGTGAACTATCCCTTTAAAAATAGATTGAATGTAACTCTACACCCTTGCTTCATTTAGTATACGCAGAACAATGAATATGCTAATAAGCCCCTCCTCCACTCACTCACACCAGCTCAGAGATCCACTCGGTCAACTTACTGAGGTAAACTCTGCACAAAGGCATCAATCTTTACAACGTTGGACACATAATGGTAAGTAATATGATTAGCCTTCTGCTTGACTACGTTATCAAACAGCTAATAATGTGTTGCTGATGTAACACAAACCATGTTCCTGTTTTTCATCTCAGAGTCAGACAGCTGTTTTCTAAAAATCAGTATCCTTAGAAATGCTTTGAACAACTCAGAATGTCAGTGGAGAAAGACATATATTTCATCATAACATTGTTATATACATCATACACCTGCTATAGTGCTAAATCTACCCAATTTTTTATATCAACAGAAAAATATATCAGGATAACCTGGCTTCTCTTGAGATTCCCTTGCTTCAGAATGCTTATAGTTAATGATATGCTAAAGCCCACTGGCATGTTGACATGATTGGTTACAAGGTAGTTTGTGATGTAAGAAACACCAGCGATTTCAAACCATGTTTTTGAGACTGTCTTAAGACAAAGGCTACATCCAAAAACTGATAAATGCTACCTTTGGAGGACACATTCCAAGGTAGAAAGGCAATAAAGGTACATCCGAAACCCATGTTAGTTTCTCTTCCTGTCTTATGAGATGCCTTCATCTGATTAATTTTTGAAGGCAGCATTGATGTATCGCTGCCTTTGATATTCTACAATCCTGTGCTTTCCATTCTGTGATAGTTAAAAAATAATGATGGTGTCTAAAAGTTGCGGTTGGTGGTCAGTTTGTGGGTTCATGTATGTTTTTGACCATTGTTTTCCACTTTTGATGTAATTTCTTGCAAGATATTACTATTGTAGTACTTAAATGCTTAGTTATCACCAAAGCTCACTCTATTTTGTTGTAGATAATTAAACTGTTATGTTGCCTCAGAAGTCTGTCCGAAATCAGTTTCGTGAGATGCCTTTGTGCGCAAATGCTGCCTGCAGAGTCATTGCCTGCAGGGCAGCGAGGCCACAAGTCAGCTGCCTAAGTTTTTGGATGCAGCCAAAGACTATAGATATAGAAAGATGGTTCACTCCTATTAGTTATGAATGGGAGAAACAGCAATGCGCAATATGACAGAATACGTCCCACCTTCTAAGTAAAAGAGCCAATCGCAGATTGATAAGTCAATGTGTCACTGCAGCTGCCGTTCCCATAGAAACCCGAGACTCGTGCTTAGGACTGCACATGCGCATTGGCTCATCTAGTCTAAAAAAAAAGCTTTTTTAACACTATTTGTGCATAAAAAAACAACATTTATGGGAAAGTTCATTGAAATATGTTAATTGTGAGTTTGCCAAGCAGTTTTTGAGATTTCAGGATTCCCCCATTCATATAGACTGGACTTGGTCTTGGATACCAGAAATAGCTGCCCAGAGGCGTTGCAAATATGGTCGCCAAGTGAACCGACTTTGCTTTAGATCACTGCAGTTTTAAAGAGAAAATACTCAGCAATGGTGTTGACTCATGAATCTACACATGGTTAGTCTTAAAACATATTAAAAACACCACATAGACATATAAACAACATTAAAAGCTTGATTTTCGCCACAGGGGGACTTTAAAACTGGCGTATATGGGCTGTAAAGCTGTTTAAATAATTTTTACAGTTGTTTTAGGTTCTTAGGCATTGTCATGCAACAAAGCTGTAAAACTGGACTTGAAGGTTAGTATGTTTTTTTTTTTCCTTTTATTTTTCAAAAGTTTAAAACATGTTAAAACATATTGTTCATGTCTTGTGACAATAGTATTAAAACAGTGAGCATTTTAACATTTACAAATTGGCCTCATTGTCTTCTGTAAGTGTCTGAAACTCAGACTTTGGGGGGGGGCATTTTGATTTTTTTTTTTTTTTTTTTTTTTTTTGTAATCAACAATATGCCACAAATACTGTACATTGAGCTTAACTTTTACTGAACCTGGAATACTGGAATATTCCTGTAAAACTTAAATGAATTTGCTTTAGATCACTGAATGAACATTATGGTGTTTGAAAACCAGTTTCCTAGGACGAACCTTCTAACAAAATGCTTCCTGACTGGGCAGCAAGGCAGTAACTTAACTGCTTTCAGTTTCAAACACAGCTTATATTTCTCTTTCTCTCTCTGAGTTTACAATACAGGTCCATTCATCACTAGTTTTTCTCATTTTCAAGAAGGAAAGAGGAACCACAGTCATCTGGCAGAGGCCCTAATAAGAAGCAATGGTTTCCTTTATTACTCCCATGTTAGTGGCCCAACTTTATAGCATACTGGCCCCTTCTCTGTGATGTACTGTCATACTGACTGAATCCTTCATTCTGTCCGTTTATCTACATGATGGAAGACAGTTCCTCAGCACCACAACATCTGTGGAAAACAGAGTTAACTGCACCTTAACTGAACATAGCACTTATTTTAAATAGCAAAAGCACTCTGGACCGCAAATTTTTGATTAAATTTAAAGGAATAGTTCAAGCAAAAATGTTGTCATCATTTACTCACTCCCACCTTGTAAATCTCAAATCATATTTATTGACATAATTTACATCATCCTGTTTCTTTGATGCTGCCGCATATTCTCTCACTAATCCTCTTCCTCTGTCTTTCAGATGCCTGCAATCCACATGTCCTTCTCAGGTCAGACACTGCAAATCATCAAGGGATGAACTGGATAAAGTGCATGATGCTGAGGGAGTTTAACAGGAGAAATGCATCTGCTCCATTATTGATCTCCTTTGTGTCGTGCAGCTCTGCCCTCGGTCAGACAAGCAGAGCTCCATCAGGGCAAGAGGAGAGACCATAAGGCCACATGGCAGAGACGGGGAGTTGCTCTGTCATGATGCGCTTCTTACACACATCCACATGCACACACAGGGGAATGAGAACAAGTGCAATAAAAAGCCTGCTGAACATATTGCATTTGGGACCAGATTTGAGCGCTCTGTGGCAGGTTGTTCATGGACAATTGCTGACCTTAAGTTGTGATCAGATTGTCTCACACTTACTGGCAGGTAACAGTGAAGTTTTTAGAGAGAAAAGTTGGTGCCCAATATTTTTTTATCAGTGCAAGAAATTATTCTATGAGATCATAGGCATTTGCATTGACACTGAAACATGTAAGGAATAATTGATGACAGGCCATTGAATAACTAGGAAATAATGCACACCTGAGGTGGTAATGGGGCCACAATGTGCATTATTTTCCAATAATTCAATGGTCCGGAGTCAATTATTCCGCTTATACTACAGTTACCACACCTCAAGACCGATGTTGTATATCAAGACATTTATTAGATTTTTGTCCTTAAAGGGGTACTTCACCCCTGGTAAGATGAATGTGTATTTAAAATTGGTCATTTATGTAAAAGAAATGTGAAATTATTTTTGAATTTGGAGCTTTCTAGACTGTGAAAAGGCAGAAAATGTATTTTTGACTAATGTGGATGAAAGACAACAACTCCCAGAATGCACTTGTTTTGCTACCCTTGCGAGGCCACGCCCAAACCACGCCTATCGGTTACAGGCGGCATTACCAGGAAAATTCAAACTAGGCTTGCTTTGTTACATATTAATTCTATAAATCGTGAGTTTGAAACATTTACAGCGAAATGGTGCTAAATTGCTTTGTACCTGGATGTACACCCAAAACCAGGAAAGGACAAGTAAGTTTCCATCATTTTCAGATTAAGTTAAAGATTTGGAGTGATGTAAAACCGTGGCTGCGGGCCATCAAACACCCGAAGTTTGGAGATGACACCGTTATAGAAAACCTAAAAAAACGCAGAATATGTAGTCTCCATTTCAAGCACGGGAACTACGAACCAAATATCCTTGCAATGAAGAGAACCATTCTGAAGGACACCGCGATACCATCGATATTCACTTTCCCAGAGGACGAACAGCCTGGGCATCTGGTACTAAGCGTATTCGCCCAGAAGTAAGACTCGCTGATACTAGACTGATAACACAGTAGCCTATATGTAGTGTTGTACGTAGCAGTAAAACTGCAAACTTAGCAAAGTAACGTTAGATAGACAATTACATATAAGTTGCATATAAGTTGACTGTTATCAAAGTAAGGCCACTGTTCTGTAAAACTAGTTAGTTAGTCTATTTATCTATTTATGCTAACGTTACCACAAAAGGCTGTTGCTGTATTGGTTGAGATGACTGCAGAGACCGATACATTTGCGAGATGAACCACTGATGTAGTGCAGACAAAATAAAGTTAATTACTGTAAGCTTAAAAATATAATTGACACCCACTTTTGATAAAATCTTTGATCTATGTCCGTGAGTAACCTCAAACGCGCATATGTATGGGCATGGTGAAAAAATGCGAAACTACCTGCTATTACTGGCTGTAGTTTTAAGCCTCTGGCCAAAAAAGCATCCGATGACGAAAATGACGGTTTTGCATCATCGGAGGCTTTTTTACAGAATAAAAATGCATAAATCTCTCATCTCGGGCTGATATGAAGGGGGAAAGCACGGTAATTTGAAAATACTAGTGATATTCTACTAATACAAAGCTTAATGCTAAATCCTGAAGTATCCCTTTAAAACACTCTAATTCCAAAGTGTCTAATTCCAAAATGAAATTTCAGAACTATAACAGAGGCTTGAGCCTGTGATAGCAGACTAATGCAATTATTAAAGCAGTTGAGAGAGAGAGAAAAAGGGAGAATAAGCATATGTGAAATAGCCTATCTGAGTCTGTAGTTCTCTCACAGCAGCAGCGTCTCTACTAATAGCGAAGCTGTAAGTTTATCTACCTCAAGAACGGTTATTACACAGTTATTACCTCACTCTTGAGAAATGTCATGTATATTTTAAGTTGCTAAACTGTTTTATTGATTAATTCATCAGAGCAGTGTGGACAACACACCTATTGAGATAACTGAAATCATTTGGTGAAGTGATATGGAACTGCAATGCGGTCAAGACCTGCTAGAGCTACTTTAGCTGTGCGTTTCCCTGAAAATAAATGCACACCTTAGAATGTTTGTCAACCAATCAGATTCTAGCATTCAACATATAAACATTATTAATGTATTGACAGCATGTATGTATACCAGAAGCATTTTACATATTACATATTTACATTTTACATATTTACATTGAATTAATAGGTTGATATTATAGTATTTAATCAATGAGATTAATTGAATATGTTGGAGGAAATCATATTTATCAAATTTACCTAATGTGTCATTATAATGATTTATTTTTTGTGCGATTTCTGTACTACGCAACTAATTTTGAAATTATATATATATATATATATATATATATATATATATATATATATATATATATATATATATATATATTTAAGATTTATGTAATTGAATAGTATATCAAATTTCCACTGATTCAAGATAATAATGATGCATATTTGTCAGTCATAAATGATGAAACATTAAAAAAATGTTTATCAACCATTTGCATCTTTTTGACTGTAAATAGTCATATTTTCAAATTGCTTAAAATCAGCATAAATCTGTTCATTGTGAAAACAATTGTATTTATTCAGTTAAAGAGTACGAAGATGTTGGCGCCGATAGCCTAGTGGTTAGTGCGCCGACATATGGCGCAAATGCGTTCACGGCAACCCAAGTATGATTCCCGTCATGAGGTCTTTTGCTGATTCTGCCGAATGCTTTCCTGTCTGCTCTCTACCATCCTCTCCAAATAAAGGCACAAAAAGCCCATAAATATAACTTAGCATGAATTATCATTTCTGGTTTATAATAATAAGCTCTAAGCTGTTTTATGCTTGTTACACTGAAAGACCAGCATAGTCATATTGGTTGCCAGCAGAAAATCTTGCATGGTGAAGTTTTTAGTGCTAATTTTTTTTTACCCATTTTGGGTACAAAAAATAAATAAATAAATAAATTTTGAAGTAAACATGAGAATCTATTAATATTTCTCCACGCTTTTGAACTAAAAGCCCAGAGGGCTGTTGTTTAGTCAAGCACTTTCATGACATACACAAGTTTTTTCTCAGTTGATGCGGCTGAGGCTCATATATCCTATTAAAGGTTTTATTTTTATTACTCCTGGCATAAAATAAGAAATTACTGTCACTATAATATTTTTATAGTAAAACCAAGGTCAAAAATAGAAGCTTAGACCATTTAAATGATGTATAGTTTGTCAAGTTAATTTACATTGAAACAAACAGTACCTTTATATTAATGTAAACAAAGAACGCGTCCTCCCGTAGGTAACGGGTTAAGAAGCCTGGTAGAGGCACCAGAATACAACATATGATGGTGACCAGGGATGCCGTTACATGCTCAAATCCCTGTCTGGCTATCAAACACAAGCACACATAGCCGCAGGTGTGCTTCTTTAACAGTCCTACCCTCACATCTCTATGGTGCTGTGATGATGGGTAACAAGCATTGTATAGCTGTCGGTGGCATAGGCCATGTCCTTTTCTCTCTGCCTCTAACGGGCCACAGGCGCTCAGGGCGACACAGGGTATCTCCGCCTGGCCATCTGCTGCAGCTGTCAATCATCTCAGACAAAACCTCCTCAGCAGGAACCTCAACCAGCCACAGCGCAGCCTCGTGCTAGTTAGCATGCTAATGACTGAAGTCTATGAAGGTTTTCCTACCTCATTATGAAAATGTATCATTTTTCTTGCATAGTAACCATAGTTTAACTCTGGTATTTTTATAAATACCACAGTAACTAAGGGTAAATTAATGGATGGTTCCATATTATAATGGTTACATAGATTAATGTCACTATGGTTTCTATACAAAAACCCTGTAAGCTCTGGATCATTGCAAACATTCTATGTTAAGCATTCAGTGGGTGTACCAACAATAGATACACATAAAATGAGTGCATGGCAAAAAAGTCAATGGTGGTTTAGGCTAGTTAATACGGAGCCCCGCACATGACAGGCAAGACAAAAAAATTAAATCATGCACATGATTTACTAATTCGTTCCCTTGATTTACTAAATCGTGCGCATGATTTATAAATCGACAGAATGAAATAGTAAACCGTGCGCACGATTTTGCCTACTATTTTTTTCCTGCATGTAATGTCCAGGGCTCCATAAGTTTATGCTGATTAGTGATGATTTTGTTCTGGTCTGGCAAATTAATCAGTTAGTGAAGCTGGTCAAACACCATGGTCTTTAAAGCCAAGAAAGTATTACTGGTTAAACTAGTCTTTTCAGCAGGAAAAGTGTGTGTGTGTGTGTAAAGGCAAATGTTTTATGTATTTGAGGAGCAGAGAAGAGTGTCTATCTATTTGTCATTGAGTCATAGCCAGTTTTAAATAGCCTGTGCATAGCACATAGGGCCAGATTCACTAACAGCTTGCGCCAGAGCAAACCCTTTTTTGACGTTAAAATACTACTGTCAGGATTTACTAAAGACACTCAGTGAAAAATTAGTGCTGAAAAGGCATGGACACAGTTATTTGTGCAGTTGACATTATTACATATGCATTTGTAGGAGTTTCCCTTTCAGACACAAAATTTATGGGATGAGAGCATTTAAAAGAATCATGCAAGGTGATTAACTAAGGTTTGCACTAGTCAATTTACTGGTATTTGTGCCATTATTTACCGCCCCAAAGAAGCAGTCTTAAAGCTACAGTCTGTAATTTTGCTTCTTTGTTGCCATCTCTGTTTGAAACATGCAATTGCAGTTATTTGCGGAATTATCATCTTTACGTGGGTTGTGCATCGGCACGGCTACTCAGCGTGGATAAATCTAATGTTTGCTGTCAGTCACCACAGCGGTGTGGATACTGTACTTTGTAATCATATATTCTACGTCTTGGAAGTATGACCAAAATAAGAATTTTCACCAGAAAACCTCAACTAAACAAGTAACATGTCTGTCACTTTTGTTCTGACCAACTGAGGAAAAAAAGCATTACAGTAAATTGCGCTGCCAATGGTGATTAAATCTAATGATCACTTAGCTTGGATCACATCAAACCGTGCAAATTATTATTACTGTTATACTTTGTATAACTACGAGTGAATCTCCAGTTGTCACTGATGATTGTCATTTTGACCTTTCTGGATTACAATTGGCCATCAAAATGATAAGTTTAATTATCTCACTTGCTGTGATAAAAGGCTATAAATGATACGCCACCTGCAGCATCCTCACATGCCATATAGCCTACTAGCTCACTGTAAAAAAAAATCCCAGTAAAATTTACAGTAAAAAAGAACTTTACCGTAAAAAATACAGTAGCAACATAAAGAATAAACTGAACCGTAAAAACTGATATAATGTTAATTTACCAACCTAATTAAGTACTAATATCTGTTTTGTACCTTTATAATACATTGACAGTCACCAAACACAGTGGTGATAAGAGTCACATGATGAATCAAAGTTCATCACAAGCAGCTTTTCCACAAGCTGAGAAGGACAACACTAACATATAGAAGGTGCACACAGTGTCATTTACACACACACAATAAACACCATCATAGTAACATACATGAAATTTTAAAAATGCAATAAACATTAATATAACAACATTAGATGTAACATAAAACACTAATGTACATAACTGATTAGAAAAAAATGAGAAAAACTAAGAAGAAACAGAGTTCAGCGAAAATATATCAAATGTGAAGTGTCACGCAGGGAATTGTGGGAATGTCAATTTACATTTTTTCACTGTAAATTTTACAATGAATTGTTATTTTTCACTTCCATTACAGTTATATACCATATATAGTACGGAAACTTTCTGTAAACCAATTGACAGTTTTTCACCGCAGCATTTTTACAGTCTTTTACTGTTAAAATCACGGTAATTTTTTACAGTGTAGGACTCGCTCTTTATGTAAACAGACGTGATGTAATGATGCAAAGATGAACGGCGGCATGCTCGAATTTCCCATGGAAACCTACCAGTGCCACCTGAATTAGAAAAAATTATTACAAGATTACTGTTGTGTATCGGGCTAAGATAAGGAGATAGTTTTGAACACTGGCTGGTTATGTACTTGCTCAAAAATGGATTTTGGATCATTTTTAAACAAAAAAAGTTTAAACCAATTTGCGCTGCTCTTGGTAGATTGTGTTGACATTTTATAAATGATTTGACTGCGTCTGTGTTCTTTAATTTACGCGTCGTAAGTAGATCATGCATAGAACTTTCCACTCCCATTGGAGTTTTTTTGGAATTGCGCTCTTACCCTAATTTTCCCTGTTTAGTAAGTCTGGCCCTATATATATTTAACATAAATATATATTATTTTTTTAAACAACATGCTCTTATGAAGTAAGTGGGTCCTTGGTCAGCTCATCATCATCATATTTGGGGTTCTTTGGTGTCAAGAAATCAACTAGACAACTTAGTGATGTATATGGTATATAAGTTTGGTCTATTGAAGACGTTTTCCCTCTTATCTTCATCGGTGAAGACACTTTACTGTAGCTCCAGTAGTTCTGTAAATGTTAGCAGTTTGAGCGGAATAAACATATGTGGTATCAATGCACTCACAGGCAGATGAGGGTAGTATGATTAATTCTGGAGCTGTCAGTCAGTGCTGATTGGACTGATGACATTTTCGCTATATATTAGGGTGTTTGCTGTCAATCTGATGAAGCCCATCAATATCGTTAGCCTCTCCATATGAACAGACAGCGTCTTACCAGGCTATTTGTTTTGCTGCTCATTTCATTAAAACAGAATACAGGTTTTGTATGTTTGTTCCATTTTTTAGACCTTTTATGACATTTTCTTTGACATTAGCAATAAATCAGGAAAGCATGAAGCTTTTGTCTCTGGACTAGTGCTATTGATCATGAGTTCACTGAGTTCTCATGAAACTCGTGTTCCTTTGATTCCAAGAAAACATCCTGAAGTGACTCAACATTGTTATTCAGTTTTCATAGGTAAAGTGTCTCTCAGTGCTTGAAAAAGGGATGTCACAACCAGAAGCTCTTCATGGTAACAATAAAACACTTAAATTAATGTGACTAAAAGTAAAAGGATCAAACTTATCCAACTTACTTTGAAACGCAGATGTGAGCTGTTTTCTGTGAATGCGAGCTTTCTGATCCATTAGCCAATATAGGTAAATAACTAGAACAATAAAGTGCACTAAACAGAAAAAACTGTATGCGCAACCAACCAGTTTCGATGTCAAGTTTATGATTGCGTCAATGAAATAAAATAATACAATAACAACATTTTTTTGTATAGCTAAAATAACTGGAAGCAAATTATGCTGGAAGCCTCATACATTCATGGCCATACTGCTCTTACATTGAAAATAATGTGAATACAAAGCAATAGGTGACTAAGCTATTCATTTTAGAAAGCAGAGTTTCTGGACTTGACTTCGGGAAATGACAGCAAGATGAATGTTGTTGGCTATGCTAATTCTGCCTTTGTGTAAGGGTTGAACCCGAAGACAACATGATAAATGTCTCATGAAAGACCACTACATCCCTCCAACCAGAATTCTCCTTTATGTGAACTGCTTGTTATGTTCCCACTTTACTCCTTGCTCTTTCTTTCCCCCATCCCGTCTCTTGTTATCAAATCATCCTGTTTTTATTCTAGTCTTCAAAGCAAGGCGCTGCATGAGGCCTATCATCCGCTACGCTAAATGTCTCCAGTAATGCACAGGCTCTTTCTAGCGCAGTCTGAATTCAATCAAAAAGATTTAGGAATCGTCCCCGACCCAACCCATGGCATGCATCAAATGTGTCTTCAGTTACACTTTCCAGCTGTTTCAAGAGCCCATAGTGTGTAAATGTGCGATACAAAAGAGATTTAATGACTCAGTTTGTCTGCTTTCATCTTGAAGCCTGCGGCAATACAGCCAGGAGCTGCAGTACAGAGTTCAGGGAAGAAAAAACAGGTTGGGTGGCCAAACAGGTTATGTTGATTCCCACCAACTAAGTGTAGGTAGTCTATTAGCTAAAACAGTTTAGACCAAGATGGTCTTTCAGGTCAACCTCAGCCTTACCCAGGGCTCAGTTAAAGATGATTAGCAGAGAAAGTCATTAGCCCCTCCTGGTAGATGTTGTAACTACACCATCTGGTCCTAAAACGCATTTTCTCCAGTGATGGCCAAGTTTTACAGTGCTTGAGTTTTTGTGGGAGGTCTCTGAAATGGACATATTTGTGAGGTCATAAGCATTGTCATGATGTATTTTACCTGCGGCTCCAAAGTGAATAGTTATAGTTCAGATGATTGGCCTAAAAAGTTCTGTCGTCCCATAGATAGCAGCATGGAGTTTGATTAATTCATTTAGCATTTGGGTCGTAAATCAAATCATGAAAGCCAGCACAATGACATAGTTATGAGTGGGAAACTCAGGAGTCTGAGGGTACGTTTAAACAACAACAATATACTAAAAACAGAAAAGTTTTTTCTTTGTACAGATGACAACGTTATCAAAACTACCCCCGTTCACACGGATCCGCAAAAATGACTAAAAACGCTGTATTAGGCATTCCAGACAGTAGTACTGAACACTCGCGCCAAACGAGTGCCTATCCACCTTATTTTTACAGTTTACTGCACTTTGATATTCTTCTCGTTATTTCCCTATAACGGCTAATAAATGAAGTCTTGCACATTCAGAGAAAATACATTGAAAAATAAGGTTTATAGACAAAACGTAATACGTAATGTAATACGCGTGTGCATTATGTCACCGTTTTGACAGATTTGTGTTTAAGCAGTTTACACAGAGATGACAATGGTATCATTTTCAAATTTCCAGGCCACCAAAACCCCATTGTCGTGTAAATAAAAGGCCAAAACGCATAATCAGTGTTTCTACCATGTTTCGAATCGATTCGCCTCTTCCAATTTCACAACTCGAGTAGCATCTAGAATTCAGAGTTTCTCGCTTGTAAACATGAATTCGCTCAGTCACTCATGTGTCTGGAACTCGTAATTACAATATTTCCACTCTACTTGAAGGGCACGCAAGTCCTCCTGGGAAGCTCCTATTTACAAGTTGGCAAGTCGTATTACTTGTTTAGTCTACCCACCTTATTATTCAACGCGTTTTCTGTGAATGTGTGAGACGTGACACTGTTTTCATCTAAAAATGGAAAACTTTTTTTGTGTAAACAGCCCCCGAGTTTCCGATTTGGGGGCGTGTCAGTGAGAAACATGGTGGATACAATGGATGCGACGTCTTTAGTTAACAGTAAATTTGATTAAATTAAAGGTGCAATATGTAAGATTTCTGTCCGCTAGAGGTCACTAGAAACAAAGGCGAAGTTTGAGCGCAGAATCTTGGGACATGTGGTCTTCACATCCCAGCCAGTGGAAACAATCGGGATAAGACTCAGGAAGAAATCATATTCATGGATGTGATTATTAACGTTACTGTAATATGAAGCAGAGCAGGACCGATTGTTGTGGGAGCTGAACGAGGCCACTGGACTGCAAGCAGCGGAACTTTTATTATGCCACAGTCGCCGGCGCCGCTTCCGCTTCAGCTTTTCCAGTCACGAGTATGAGGTAACGCAGCTCTGTTTATCATATTACATACATTTGTGAGTGTTGAAAATTATATTATAACATTACTCTGTCAATTAGTTTTCTGTCTATAAATATATCAAAACAGTTGTTCCCTTGTCTATTAAAACATGCAATATATTAAAGCGTCTTTGGTGTTTCCATGGTTTTTACAAAATAAAACCGAGGGTAACACGGGTATGACGCAATTGACAGGCAACTCCTCACACGTCCCGGAGCCATTGCAATTTTCTCACGATTTACAAATAGTTGGAAACATTTGGGATATTGTAAGTACTCAAGTGAACAAAATATATAACACTGGCCTAGTGGTTTTTGGAAATGGATTTACTGCAAAAATCTTACACATTGCACCTTTAATTAAATTATTATGTTTTTATTTACAATAAAACTAGCTAAGTTGCATGTGCAAAACACGAATACAATAGAATATATAACTACTTAGTTTACAGCATCTTCTTTATTCATCATTTTGTAGAAGCAGAGTTAAAAACCTTGCTATACATTTTCATTTCGTGGAGAAGGTACATCGCCATCTTGCTCCAACCAAAGTAATTTTGACCTGACATTGTAATTACGACTTGCCAACTTATATATACGAGTTTCCCTGGAGGACTTGCGTGCCCTTCAAGTAGAGTGGGAAATAGTGAAATCACATGAATGACGAAATGCGAATTCGTGTTTAAGAAACTCGGAATTCTAGATGCTACTCAATTGTGACAAACTACCACCAGAAGCTATATAGTTTCAGCCGGATTTTCCAGCAGGGACCAAAAGTCAATCCATATGTTTCAGAAACAACACAACCACGTTTATGTTCAAAATGACACGCTTGTTTTTGCTCTCTCATGTGTGCATACATCTCATTTAGAACATCACTGAAGAAACTTTAGCCTCTTCTAGTCTGCATTTCATTTCCACCTTGATTTTTTTCTGCTGTTCTAAACACTTACAGTACAGTATCTCCACAGCAGAGATAAAGAGAGAAGACATACGCAGTAAGATAAATGTCACAACTCTTCCCATTTTCCTCTCTGTGCTCAGATAAGACCCGGCACAGATGAAAGCCCATGCTGAAATAAAACAGAGAACCGCATTTGTTCTGTTCCAGATAGCATCGGCAGGGATACACACAGAGGACAGAGCCGTTTTAAGATGAATGTGACAACTCCAATGGAGATTCTCACACATCTATTAAAAGACGTGAGATGTGACGCCTCGTATTTATCAGTCCTCGTTGTCAAAATACACTCTTCAAATCAGCTCAAACGTATTTGCTGTTCAGGAAAAGAAGAAACGCTGCTGAAGGGAGGAAGGAACAAAAGACAATCCTACGAAATTAAACCATCCTCTTGTTTGATCTATATCTAAACAAGCACATTGATCTAAGAAATGGAGATATGGAAAGAGATCCTCTTCCTTTTATCAAAATGGCCAAGGGGGGATTATTTCCCAATTTCAGAGGAAGCACAGGAACAATAAAATGGAACCACCCAATAGAAAATTTTGCCAGAAAGTTGCTTTAAAAAGTGTTGGAAATGGCAAGAGTTTCCTTGAGGTGAAAAACAATCTCTGGTGATTTATTGCTCTTTTAATGTAGACTTTCAACACGACTGCTCTGCAGCTGAAAGAAAAAACACTTTCCCTTACATAAGTTACAAAAGGAGAAAGAAAAACACTAAAAAAACCCCATCTGGGATGTTTTCAGAAAGTAGAGTCTCACTTCTATGTGTCGTTGACACCATATTAAACTAAGTTTAGTGTATATCCTGCTAAGAAAAACAGATTAAACCAGTCTAAGCTGGTCTCTGGTCTGGCTAAGCTGGATAGGCTGGTCTGTTTTGCTCTTTTTGAAGGGGATTTCAGTCAGCTTGTCCAGGACAGGGAGAACTTCAAACCTCCGTTGGCTGATTCAGCTAGTTTTTTCAGAACAGTAACTGCCAGAATGTTATCTTATCCCGGTGATTTGTGGTCTGGTGTTGGTGTTGAACTTATTAAACATTGGGAGGGTTTAATTAAAAGTGTTTGACTAAGAGGCTGGAGAAAAGAAAGAGAGATAGCAGGTGTTTGGTCAGGCTGTAATTATTAGTTTTGGGAGTAAAAGTTTTTGAAGGACAAACATTCATCTGTTTCTTACAGCACCGCTGATATGAATAGAGCACACTGTGTCAAGCCTGTTCTTCAAAGTTTATATGGGATAACTGTGCTGTCTATTAATCTTTTTCCTTCTTTTATGCCTTTTAAAGTGATAGTATACATGAAAATGAGAACAGGCAAGGTAATATAGTTAAACATTGACTTAAATTGGTTTCTTACTGGATGCATTTTCCAGAGCAATTTACATTACATTCAATGTATGCTTTTTAAAATTTCATGCATTTTCTAGGAATTGAACCCATGACCTTGTGTTGCTATAGTTACATTAACCTGTCATTTTTAGAGCTTCATAATACATGATCACTGCAAGGGAAAATGCAGTGTGAATATGCTTAAAAATATTTTAGATGTGTTCCACAGAAGAAATAAAATCATATGGGTTTAAAACAACATGAGAATAAGCAAATGATGATAGAATTATTTTTGAATGCATTGCCCTTGGGAAAAGGTATAGTACACTTTAGTATCATTTTAAAAAGAGTGCTTATTACAGAAATAATATACTTTCAAATAATACACTTAAGTGCAAAATGTTTTCAGACAATTAATTGTACGTTATTTACAATTAAATGAAAATGCATTATAGTTGAAATTTATATTAAATGGCTTAACTTAAAGGGTTAGTTCATCCAAAAATGAAAATTATGTCATTAATTACTCACCTTCATGTCGTTCCACACCCGTAAGACCTTCGTTCATCTTCAAAACACAAATTAAGATATTTTTATAAAATCTGATGGCTCAGTGAGGCCTCCATTGACAGCAAAATAATTAACACTTTCAAACAAGGCTGGGTATTGACACAATTTTCACATTTTTTTCAAAATTGACAAGATTTCTATTTACATGCTTGCGATTCAATTCGATTACGATTTCAATTCGATACGATTTGTAATCGATTATTTTGGATGTAGTATATCAGTTACAGTACATGGCAAATTTTCTAGAGGAAAAAAAATCTCTCAACTAATGCTGTAAACTACATATGGGAATCAGCTGGTACTATACTATAATATTGAAGGTTAAAATTAACTTATTTATATACAAACACTTAAATTACACTCAGTTATGTTTTTTTATAATAAATAAAGTTTAGAATTACATAATCATATTTCTACTCCAATTCGTTTTTTTTATTATAATATCATTTAAATCGTGTCATAACTGATTTATTCAAATATTCATTAAATATTGAAGAACATTATTATGAATATGTAACATGCATAGCTATATTCATCAGAATGCTATTTTCTAGAGTTTCTATTTTCTTTTCTAGCTGACTAATGAGTTTATGTTCACTGTATATGTTTTTCTGAGGTAAATGTGACGTTACTTGACATTATTTACATGCTGTTTTAATGACGGCTTTCCGAGGTTGAAACACTGATTGAGCGATTACACGAGACATGATACAGATTTCGGTAAAATGTATTGTATCTTTTAACATACCTTCAGATGTTTAGTCGTGTTTATTTTGCACTGTACCCGGTATTAAAGCGGAGAGGATGTTCACATGCGCTCTGTGCTGCCGCTTCTCTTTAATTGAGGCGCTACAGCGATCTGTCACGTATTTATTTTTTGAATCTCATAATAACATGGATGTCATTTGAAACTGAGACTTTGCTTCATATCAAAAGTAACAAAGCACAAAGATTATTGCGATTTATTGGATGGGAGGCGCGCTACATGTTCTGTTCATTCATCAACTGAAAACAGACTAGACTAATCGATTCTTGGGATTTAAGAATCGATATTGGTTCGTAAAAATGAGAATCGATTAAAATCGAGAAATCTTGTTTACCCAGCCCTACTTTCAAATGCCCAGAAAGCTACTTAAGACATATCTACTGACATAGCTAGTGTCTTTTGTTTCGAATCAGTGGTTCAGAGCGTGTATCAAACTGCCAAAGTCACGCCCCCCAGTGGTGAACCATTGAAATTTCAAAACACTAATGGCATAAGGAAGCCTCGTTTACTAAAATCACATAACTTTGGCTCAGAACCACTGATTTAAAACAAAAGATTCATAAAGCTTTGAAGCTTCATGAAGCAGTGTTTTGAAATCGCCCGTCACTAGATAATGTTGAATAAAGTCGTTATTTTGTTTTTTTGGTGCACAAAAAGTATTCTGGTCGCTTCATAACATTAAGGTTGAACCACTGTAGTCACGTGAACTGTTTTAAATATGTCTTTAGTAGCTTTCTGGGAATTTGAAAGTGTTAATTATCTTACTGTCAATGGAGGCCTCACTTAGCCATCAGATTTTATCAAAAATATCTTAATTTATGTGTTACGGGTCTTACGGCAGAATTTTTGGGTGAACTAACCCTTTAAGTGTGCTTTTTGAGCCACTTAAGTACATGTTTATATGTAATCTCATAATTATTTGTATTGTCTTTGAAATACGGTCAACACATCAAAATTTGTGTACTTCTTTAGAACACAACAAAAGTGTGTTAAGAAACACAGTCATGAAAGTATACTCTTTAAGTACACTTAAGTGGCCTTTTAGTTCATTAATATTATATCACCTGCAAGTACAGTTTTTAAAAGTATACTTTTAAGATTTGAAGTACACTATACAAGTGCAACCACATTTCTTTTTCACAAGGGTACATAGTCTGGATCCTGCTATGTCTCATGTGTGGGATATTTCAAGCTAATTCCTCACTACTATTACTGTACATTGTTTACTCACAGTTGTAGGAGGGAGTAGGGTCCTCCCACTGAATTAGACACCATCTGTTTTCTAGTGCCCTAAAAAGCTCTCTGAACAACAGAGAATGATTCAAGATGTACTGCTTGACAGTATAACATCACATGAGATGATGCCATATTAACTCGTTGGTCTATGATCATCTCCATGGCAACGACAACAAATCCACATTGTTACACTCCCTGCGTGAATCTTCAGGAATCAAAAGCTGCATTAAAAAGGCACAGTGAATACAATGTGCCAGAGTTGAATAGATTAATGGTTCTGGAAGTGAAGTTAATTGGTTAAATTGCTCTTGTACTTTTATGTGTTTTATGTTAAGTAATTTTTTTCTTTGTGGAGTTCCAAAAAGATTTTAAGTCGCTGAATGCATCTAAAACTCAATTTGAATGAAGATATTATTGTTACTGCACAGTAGCTTAACCTTGTTAACCTGTACAGGGTAGATGAACAATAAACAGAATGTTATGGATGGATTAATGAATGGCAGAACCTGATTTCATCAAGTGCAACATGATCCTGAATCAAAATCTTTGTTAATCCTGGAACAACATTCCAATCAGCCAATCAGATTTGAGGGACAAGTTTACAGTTTATGTCAAGTTTAAGGATTACAACCAGGGTTAGTGCTTCTACATCAGTGTTTTTCACCTGTCATTTCCCTCTGATTTTATGCATAGGCCTATCTTTTGGGTAGGGTAAGGGTAATGATATTGTTAGGACTACATTTTCAGACCGTAATGTTGTTCTACGATTAGTCTCACGTAGCCAGACCTTCAGACTGATGGCAGAAGGTCTGGACTCTATCGCAGCTTTCATTGGCCAAGGATCGCCAAAGAGGACATTTGACTGACACGTAATGCAACCAATCACAGTTCGTTTTGTTTCGCGTCATGTTTAGGGGTGTACAAATGTAAAGTTGATGTCCCTGCAATAACAGACCGGCATGCATCTATAAATGATTAATTCAAGAACGTTGTGCAAGTTTACAGCAACAATGGAGCCAAGAACTTCACAATCCAGCGTTTTGTTGATCCAGCGCTTGTAAACACGACCGTGTTCTTCTTCCACATGGGGGTTAGACACACGCGTCTCCCGGACACCCTGTATAAATCAACCAACCAGATGACGACTTCAAAACTACTGAAGTGTTTCCAGATAAGTGTGCCATATCCATTACACGTTTAGCCAATGGTCCGTGGGTTTGACGTCTGAGTCTGAGACTATTCTACGATCAACAAAATATGTAATTCGATACATATTTTGCAACAAAATATGATAAAACAAAATATCTAACTCAGCAAAATCAGGATGGATGGATGGATGGATGGATGGATGGATGGATAGATGGATGATTGAATGGATGGATGATTGGATGGATGGATGATTAGATGGATGGATGGATGGATGGATGGATGGATGGATGGATGGATGGATGGATGGATGGATGGATGATAGGTGACTGAATGGGTGGATGGATGATTGGATGGACGATTGGAAATGTGTGGATGGATGGATGGATGGATGGATGGATGGATGGATGGATGGATGGATGGATGGTAGGTGATTGGATGGATGGATGGATGGATGGATGGATGGATGGACGGATGGATGATAGGTGACTGAATGGTTGGATGGATGATTGGATGGATGGATGATTAGATGAATGATTGGATGGATGGATGGATGGATGGATGGATGGATGGATGGATGGATGGATGGATGGATGGATGGATGGATGGACGGACGGATGGCAAACATTTAAAAAGCTGTGATGCACTAAATAGTTAAATAATCATAAACCATTTCAAAGATGTATTGTGGGGGGAAATACATACCCTACCATTCAAAAGTTCGGGGTCAGTATTTATTTATTTGAAAGAAATACCATTATGCAGCATGGTTGCATTAAATTGATCAAATATGACAGTAAAGACATTCATGTTACAAATATATATGTATTCCAAACAAATACTGTTCTTTTAATTAAATAATCCTGATGAAAGTTCACAGTTTCCACAAAAATATAAAGCAGCAAAACTGTTTTGAACATTATTAAGTCAGAAATATTGGAATGAAGGATCATGTGACACTGAAGACTGGAGTAATGATGCTGAATATCCAGCTTTGATCACAGTTTTCATAATATTATATATTATATATAATATTAGTGCTTTTACTGTATTTTTTATCAAATAAAGCAGAAGATTACTTTTGAAAATGTATTTATTAAAAAAAAAAAAAATGTGTTGGAAAAGATGGTTTTAGAAATGACATTTGTTTATGATGGTTTTCGAGAAACCGACAAATATATTCTTGTTCCTCCTCCCCGTCTCATTCTCAAATCACACTATGGCCTGGAGGATGAACAATCTCGTAGAGAGGCTATGACTACAAAATCAGCCCACTTTGATGATTTGCCTCTCCTTCCAAATGACAAACAGATACAAAGACACATTGGGTAATCATGTAATCATGTGAACATGCTCTTTAGATGAGCCAATTTCCTCTGTGTTTTGCTTCTGTCCCTGTTCAGCGTCTCAACATGAGCTCCATCATACCTGATTACCTTTAAGCCAAAGAGACAAATAGACTCCACTGCTGAAGCCAGCTAGTATTATGGGATATATTCTACAGCTCCCTAAACAATTTGTAATTGTATGTGAACGTATGTAACCGCCTCTTTGTCTAAAAGAGAGACTGTAACCAATACAAAAAGAACTTCACAGATTTTGAAACGATTGGGTCCATTACTGTGATATAAAAGCGAGCAGCTCTTCATAGAGTGAAGAGCCACTAGTGTGGCAACACTGTAATAGCGCTTAACAAAGCACTCATTAATACCTGCTGGATGTGGTTAATTAGCTAACGCATGGAAAGTCATTTTCAATAGAGAGATATGGAATAATTGTTTCTTTTGTGTGTACTGTCATGCCAATGAGGAAAAAAAATATTTCGAGGCTCAGGGAGCGAATAACCTCCACACTTTCGAATTTAACTGCTGTGGATCTATGATGACAAAAAGTAAAGTAAAGGTGAAGTAAATATTCTTACTTTTCTTTACACAAATTATAATAATAATAAAAAAAATAACCTGCAAGTTTAAAGGGCCTGTTTTTTCCAACCCAGACTTGCATTTCCTCACTGGTAACATGTGACAGGTCCAGATCAAAAACAGTCTTGTAGATTCTATTCTACAAAAAACATCATAATTTTAACAACAAAAATAAGCGTGAGTTTGTCAGTTGGAGATGAGTTCTTGAGAGAGACTGTGAAAATTGTTAAGTAGAGGGCAGATAAGAAGTGAAACAGAGGAGAACGCTAATCAAAGTGAGGATTATAGCCAGCTTTAAACTCACGACTGTTTCCAGCAGATAATTGTGCTCCGCTAAAGACTTCAGGACATCCCTGAACACCTCCTAAAGCCTCTTTCCTCCGCAGGTTTATGCCTATTGGCATAAAGAAGCGAAATCACTGCAGACCACTCAAAACTCTTTTAAGACAAGCCTAGTCTTTGTCCAAAAGCATGATACACCCTTAAATATAAAGGTTCTTTATAGAGTGCGAGAACGAGGTGAATCATAACACTAAAAACTTTAATGATTTTTTTTTTTTTTTTTTTTTTTTTTAAATCTGACAAAAATGCAAAGGTATTTGTATACTTAAGTATTCATATTTTGCAACACACACACCTATATATATATATATATATATATGGGTCTTTGACGAATAAGGTTTTTAAAAGTTAAAAAAAAAAACATAATAGAGATATAATAAGTTTTATTATTAAGTGTTAACAATGAGATTATGTGGGTTTTTATAATCAATTAACACTGCTTTTGTCATTGTTTACAAGATGGACGAAATTTGTCACCAAAAAAGTCATTCGGTTTAACCAAAATTTAACCAAAACTTTTGGTTATACGGAATGACAATATTTTCAAACAATACTAACAGGCTGATATCTAGCTAACTAGTTGGTTAGCTTGCTAGCTACCTAACAAAAGGACATTTTATATTTAGTACAATTTTTTGAAAATATTACCACATATTCCATGTTTTTAAGGCGGTTGTACCGAATGACCCAATGTATTGGGAAATGCGTATGAGTGAATGAAAACATAAATTTTTCAAATTCTTCTCTTCTTAAAAGAGAGTTAGTTACTTTGCTTCATGACCATGTAGTCCTTTGCAGGTGTCTGAATGATGTCACATCCTGTCACATGATATTGACCGCATGACTTGATCCAAAATGATCCCTTTATATTGGTTACTCCGAATGACATCAATGAAATTCATTTTACCGGACATTTTTTCTCATAACAAATCAACGACTTCTACACATAATATTTTGCACTATGTTGATATACAGTGCCCTCCACAATTATTGACACCCTTAGTAAATATGAGCAAAGGTGGCTGTGAAAATAAATCTGCATTGTTTATCCTTTTGATCTTTCATTCAAAAAATTCACAAAATTCTAACCTAATGTAAAACTATTGAAAATGGGTGGAAAATCTCATTATAATTTTTTTTTTCCTCTAGTTCACGTTGGCCACAATTATTGGCATCCAATTATTGTAACTTCCTTTTCCCAAGATAACAGCTCTAAGTCTTCTTCTAAAATGCCTGATGAGTTTGGAGAACACCTGATAAGAGATCAGAGACCATTCGTCCATACAGAATCTTTCCAGATCCTTCAGATTCCCAGCTCCATGTTGGTGCTTCTTCTCTTCAGTCCACTCCACTCATTTTCTTTAGGGTTCAGGTCAGGTGACTGGAACAGCCGTGGCAGAAGCTTCATTTTGTGCTCAGTGACTCATGTTTGTTTTGGACCATTGTCCTGATGGAAGATCCAACCACAGCCCATTATTGGATTTCTAGCAGAAGTGGTCAGGTTTTGATTTTTATCTGTTAGTATTTGATAGAATCCATGATGCCATGTATCTGAACAAGATGTCCAGGACCTCCAGCAAAAAAAACAAAAAAAAACAGGCCCACAACATTAAAGATCCTGCAGTATATTTAACTGTGGACATGGGGTACTTTTTATCCATGTGTGCACCAAACCCATCTGGTGGGTTTGCTGCCAAAAAGCTATTATTTTTTGTTTCATCTGACCATAGAACCAGGTCCCTTTTGAAGTTCCAGTCTTGTCTGATAACTGAATATACTGGAGATTGTTTCTGGATGAGAGCAGAGGATTTTTTTCGAAACCTACCAAACAACTTCTGGGGATGTAGGTGCTGTTTGATCATTTTTTTAAGCTTTCTGAGACTCAAGACTCAACTAATCTCTGCAATTCTCCAGCTGTGATCCTTGGAGAGTCTTTGGACACTCAAACTTTCTTCCTCACTGCGCATTAGGACAATTTAGACACATCCTCTTCCAGGCAGATTTGTAACATTTTTAGTTGATTGTAACTTCTTAATTATTGCCCTCATGGTGGAAATGGGGAACTTTAAAATACCTTTATAAGAAGCAAAATATAATTAAAACCTTTTGGATTAAATAAAAGAAATCTAGTTGTACTACTTTACATATTTTGGATGTCATATCTTTGTTTTTTATTATTATTAAGGCCTTTGGACAAAAAAATGACCCGTCAGGTCATTGACCCCATATACATTTCATAGGCTGTTGAGTGAATAATAAATAGAAACCCTTTTCATTTCCTTAAAATATCCTAATCAATTTGAACTGGAACACCATCCCCCCTCAAAATTCACCCCCCGGACTCTGCATTACCTCCCATTTCTAATATTATATATATATATATATATATATATATATATATATATATATATATATATATATATATATATATATATATATATATATAATGTATATATATATAATATATATATATATATATATATATAATGTATATATATATATATATATATATATATATATATATATATTTTATTGCAAAATATGCATATCTACACAAACATTTCAGTATTTTGAGAGCGTAGGGAGATTGACTCAATTACACAAGTGCTTCATGGGTGTGGGGGGATCTAAAGAGCTATTTTGGGGCATGTTATTTTTTTCTACTCTCTGATTGGTGTAATTTTCTGTATAGCATCGTGGATAATGTAGTTTTTCATCAGGAGTTCTGCTGTTAAACACAATTATTTGAAAAATAAGCTGAAATAATGCGGGCTGACGGCTTCAGCCGAAGCAAATACCATTGATTAACAACCTTGTATCTCACAGTAGGACTGTCTTTAAAGGTGTATAAGTTATTATTCAAAATCAATTTACCTATGGAGAAAATTAATGGAGTTTTTACTTCTGGAACCCAACTGTTGCACTCTATTGGCATTGATGGTTTCATGAATAACTTTTAACATCCATGCAACCTTTCCATTGCACAAAATGATCTTTATAGTGGAAAAAAAAAAAAGGTTTTATTTCTTAAATGTTCTACACACTAAGAAAAAAAAAAAAAAAAAAACAGCTCTTTTAAGAAGTGATCACTGAAAGGTTCTTTGGGGAACCAACAACGAATCTTTGATGGCATCACTGGTTTTTGGAGCCTTTATTTTTAAGTGTGTAGCTGGAAACAAGTGTCTCACACTTATGCACTAGTCTGTATGAAGATTCACCTTCTCTTCTCTTCTCTTCTCTTCTCTTCTCTTCTCTTCTCTTCTCTTCTCTTCTCTTCTCTTCTCTTCTCTTCTCTTCTCTTCTCTTTTACCTTGTTGTTAGGAAGTCCTAAAGGCGTTGCAAATGGAGGTCAAGGGTTAAGCTTGAGAGTAGAAGGGGGATCCCTGATCCATGACCCATGAACAAGAACTCCGGTTCTCTGGTTAGCTATAGGAAAATGGTATTCCTGAAGCCTGTGATGGAGAACATTAGCAAGAAAGTTAGAACTCAGAAGAGGAATGAAAAGAATGTGGAGTGGATGCAGGTGCATTGACTGTTCTCCGAGCGTGTGTGTGTGTTTCTCAGGCATATCCCAGTTCACAGCTGCTGGAAAATGGCACAGATGGGCTGGTGATTATTAAAAACTCATGACACAACATTTTTTATCTGGTCAGCTTCACAAAAGTGTCTTTCAACTGTTCCTCAATGATAGCATAATTAAAAAACTGATGAAAATATATTTTCAGAAGAATATGTTAGTGGTGCTTGTCTGCACAAAAGTTGCCTCCATTATGCTATAGGGTGGTGTTGGTGGTTTCTGTCGCTGTTGTGGTGCTCTTTGGTTTTTCCTTACACTTTAAAAAATAATTTTTCAAAGAAGATGATTGGAGTACACTCAAATGCTGGGTTAAAAACAACCCCAGTTGGGCTGAAAATGGACAAACCCAGCAGTTGGATTAAATGTTTGCCCAATGTGTTGGGCAGTTTTATTTAACGCAATTATTGCTTAAAAATTACTATATAGCTGATTTAAGGTAATGCAGTTGCAAAGTTACTTATAGTTAGTAGAATGCTTAAAGTGGACCATTGTAATAGTGTCAGATATTTATTTCTTACAGTGGAAGTTGTAGACACTTTAAATGAGATAAGCTGAAGTGTGTGCCTCCCTTTTTGAAGTTGCAGGTAAAAGGCAAAAAAAAAGAAAGAAAACAAAAGAAACAAAGACATACAAATTCCAATCCCTCTTATTCAAATGATTCCAAGTCCCAGTGATATTTCTTGAGAACAGGAGAGAAATAACTTGAAATGAATTGCACATTAACAGACGATCCGAGCCCATTTGAATGGGAGGCGGTGAAAAGAGGAAGAGATTAAGAATTTTAATAATCTGCTGGAACGAACCACAATTCATGCCTAATGCCACAACACAACAGCACAGGCCTCCAGGGGCGAGAAAAATTATCTCCATCAAAACACCACCTCACCCAGCTGAGAGAGACAGGGTAGGGAAATAAGGAAATGAGGAATTATTCTTTTCCTCTGCCTTTATTAAGTCTTTGTATCTGAGTGCAGAGAATAACGTCTTATAGAGGGAAATATGGTGTTACGGGTAAAAGTTCAACATGAAAGCCGAAGTTTGTATTAAAGAATTAAAAAGATAAATGTAAATTATGTCACAGTTTACTCACCCTCATGTTGTTTCAAAGTTCTTCCTTGGAACACGAAGGGAATGGAAGGAATTAGGCAGAATATTTATGCTTTTCTATGCAGTGAAAGTGAATTGAGAAGGATGCAATTAAGCTCCAAACTGTCAATGCTATCATAATTTACTCACTCTCATGTCATTCCAACTCCATCTGACTTCTTTTCTTTCCTGGAAACAAAAGGAGACATTCTGAAGAACGTCCAAGCTGTTCTATTCCATACAGTGAAGTCCTATAACCATATAAAAATACATGTGACCCGTGCAGGCAAAGTAAATCACAATAAGCAAATTTTCAAAAATGTTATTGTTATTTTCACGATCTCTATTAAAAAAACCCTTCAAAACGATGTATGATTTGTTGGAATCAGAGAACAAATAACTGAGCTAAACCTGTTTGAAATCAATAGAGTCAGCAAAGTCAATTTTGAGAAAAATCGAGTTAAAATTTTCTGAAGCTTCCAAAACAAAATCACCTACCAACCATACCTACCTTAAAATCCCTGTTAATAACACCTAATTTGACCTTGCCAAATCCAAATATCCATAGGAAAATATATACATTAAACTTTTTTTTTTTGCAATATTTTGAAGTACTGTAATTCTGTTTATACATGTACATCGGGATCGTGAGCTGTCTGAGGTGTCTTTGTGCGCACGCTTCGGATCTGTCGGTCAGATCGATTTGTTTACATCAGCATGAGTTTGAAAATCACATTTCATTGGTTCAGACTCATGCCATCAAAAATTCGCTATGAATATTCACAAAGTTGTAATGCTGTGCTTTAAAACGATAGCAAACTTGGACTAATGATGAAGTTGCTGAGGGGAAGTGCGAGTGGTGAAGCAGCATAGAAAAACGGCATTCATGGACAAAGATACATACAAACAAAGATATTTTTAGATGTTTAATTGCTCTTTGAAGCATTTAAATCGCTAGATGAGGGCTTTTTGCCTGTAACTCGTAATTAGCCCATGAGCATTCCAACTCATTTTGCCAGCACGGGTCAAGTGAAATTTAAACTGTTATTTGCACAAAAACTTTCCAATATGGCCCTCAAATCTCATTTGCAATTCTGCATATTCAAACTTGCCTGTTCACATTTAGTTATGAGACATGAGAGAAATGATTGTGGGAATAGAAGTACATTTTCAAAAAGAGTTCTTATCATGGAAATAATATAGCCTAATTTAAAAGATTTTTAAACGTCATGAGTGTACTATGTCGCGGAAGTTAATGCTTTTTGTAGATCGAATATTAAGAATATTTGTCTTACACAAATGCATCGATTCACTTCACTTTTTTTTTTTTTGTCTTCAAAATCTAGGCAGCCATTCACAACCATTATAAACCCTGGAGGACTATGGATATTTTTAAATACATCCCAAATTGTGTTCATCTGAAAGAAGATAGTCATATACACCTACTAGGATGTCACCTAGGATGGCTTGAGGGTGAGTAAATCATGGGATAATTTTCATTTTTGGGTGAACTATCCCTTTAAGTGGAAATGAATTACATTTTAAATGTATATTAACCCTCTACCGCACACATTATGATAAATCTATAAAAAAAAATATTTGACTCTTTTTCTTTTCTTAGAATGGCTTAACTTAAAGTGCTGTAAAAAAAATTTTGGAAAAAAATATTATTTTAAGGTACTTTATGATATGTTGCCATATGGCAACAACGTACAATAGTGGAACAACTTAAAATAAGTGTAAGTGTATATAGTTCATATTTTTCCTCAGAAATGTTGTTTGTATTGAATCAATTAGTGCTATTATAAGTTTTAGCAGTAATTATAAACAATACCTTATACTTATTTTCCAACATCTTGTGTTTTTCCATTCTCTTTTGCTGAATAATGCTTTATATTCTTTAAATTTCACCTTTTTTCTGTATGAAACTTCAAAAAGCATTTTTTTTTTCCAAAAGTGAGACACATGTAGACATCACATTTGGTGCTCTTCACCCTAACAATACACTTACAGCCACTTGCACCTGCCTTTCTGAGACACCATGGTAGGCCAGTGGCTGGTCTGGGCCAGTATACATGGCTGTGATGGCAGATCTCTGATGTTGATTTAATCCATAATACAAATGCCATGGCAGTCCTTAACATACGACTAATCAACATTATATCACTAGCATTAATGTTTTTATTGTTATAGCTTAACAGACTGCAGCTGATCTTTGCTAGCTATCTAACCTATTATAATAATGTCATTTCATTATTGTGCAGTGATGCCATATGGCAACACAGACATTTTCTCGATTTACCAAAAACTAATTTCATAAAAACTTTTTTGAGTGGTGAATATGTCATCATACCTTACCTGAGATGATGTTAACATTTTTTTTGTGAATGTGACATGGGCAGGTCCTTGTTTGTTACTGACGTTTTAGTTTGCTTTCAGCAACTACCGACAAGAGATGGCAGTCTGTCAGATATCGCGTCACAGAAAAAAAATGCATGTCATGTGACTTAACCAAAGCACATCATTGGCTAAATTAAGGTCTTGTCTTACCAATAAACAAAACTAGAATGTTCTCTTAAAGAGACGGTGGCAAGGAAATGAACATAAAGAGTATGTTGCCATATGGCAACACTATGCGGTAGAGGGTTAAATGTAATTGGCTCAACTTTAGAATGCTTTTATGTCCTACTTAAGTTAGTCAACACATCAAAATAAGTGTTCTCCTGTAAAGCACAACAAAGGATTTTAAAAATAATGATTAAAAGTGCACATTAAAGTAAAATGTTTAATATGACATGATTACAGACGTTTACTTGAGTGTGTTAAGAAACAAGCCATGAAACTGTACTCTAATGGTACTTTTAAGGTTTGAGGGCTACTACAGGTGCACATTCAATACTATTAAGTAGATGCACTTTGACATTTGAACATGTATGAATGAGATTTGAGAGCTTAGGTGGAAAGGAAGTTTACTTAGGAAAATTGGAGTATGCTTTTGTGATGCTTTTTTCTCATTTTTTGAGCTTGACAGCGCCATTCATTTTCACTGTATGCAGCATGAATATTATTTAAAACATCTCTTTTTGTGTTCCACAAAAGAAAGTTATAGAGGTTTGGAATGACATGAGGGTGAGGAAATGATGACAGAATGTTTTTAGTTCTGATCACTATTCCTTCCAGTGCCAGTGATAAGATAGAAGCCATAGATATAAATCAGAGAGCGCATTTGCATACGAGGGGTGAGCTTTAGATATATACTGTAATCAAGCATGCATTTCTCTCCCTGCGACACTTCCCAGAGGAGTCAACAGATGTGTCCCATTCACAGTGGCACATCGCATTACGCACACAAATGTTATGGCTCCACAAGATGCATGATAGCTATTTTCTCTCTCTCTCTCTCTCTCTCTCTCTCTCAGCTTCCAGGGAGTAAGTGAAGCGGCTTTAGCTGCTGGTTGATTGGATGTTGAACATACTGTGGTGAACTCTGGGCTGTCACTGTCTGACAGCTATGGGGCAGAGAGAGAGGGAGAAGATGAGAGGAGAACATCTCGGGGGTATATTGGAAGGTCAGGCCAGCTGTTCCTTCTTTATAGCATTACTGAAAAAGACTGAGGAGTCCAGGAGAAAATTGCAACAGACACAAAGCAGCAGTAATTCGGTCCAGTCCACTCCGCTCGCTATGTATACGGCGCACCAGTGAAATACAGTTACATCATTGCATCATGTCTACTGTGAATGACACTACAGAGACATACTAGAGAAACACAAGTTCAGTCTCTGCCACAAGTGGAAACCGACAGAGAGATTAGTCTTCATGGAAACAAAATTCAAATGATCTTTCAGAAATCATTCTAATATGCTGATTTGCTTCTCAAGAAACATTTCTGATTATCAATGTTGAAAACATTTGTGCTGCTTGTGGAAACTGTGATGTATTTTATTTTCAAGATTTTTTGATTAATCAAAAGTTAAAGATGAATAGAACATTTATGTAACAAAATAAAAGTCTTTACTGTCACTTTTGATCAATATGCATCCTGGCAGAAAAAAAATATTGATTTTTCATAAAAAAATTATGTCATTTTTTCTGTTTTATCCTGTTTTTCTGGATGTTTCTACATGTTGGTTGGACCACATGACTTTAATTTGGTGGATAAAACTTGCTCAAATATCAAAGGCACAATATGTAAGATTTTTGGATTAAAATATGCAAAAACCACTAGAACAACGCTATATATTTTGTTGCCTTGTGTACTTAGATTACCCCAAATATTTCCAAGAATGTTTAAATCCAGAGAAATAAGCAATTTTAACCAGGACACGGACCGTGTCTGTGTGTCGCATATCAATGACATCATACCATCGATTTCCAATTTCATTTTGTAGAAACCATGGAAAAACCAAAGACGCTTTAATATATTATATGTTTTATTAGACAGGTGAGCAACTGTTTGGATACATTCATCGACAGAAACTAATCATGTTATATAGCTCAACACAGTAAGTCTTATTGTTTAAATCTTGTTTTCTTGATTTACCGAGTACCATGTTTTACCATGATTAATATCGATCTAGCTTACTGCTGTGTGCAGCAAATATCACATAGCAGCCACTAGGAGAACACACAGAGTAGCATTATAACAACTTTCAACACACAAATGTATCTAATATGATAAAACAGTGCTGCTTTACCCCACATACACTTAAGCGGAAGCAGTGACAGAGGCATAATAAAAGTTCAGCTGCTCTTGTCTGTCAGTTCAGCTGCTCTTGTTTCTGCTCTCACAGCACTTGACCCCGCACTGCTTCATACTACAGTAAAGTTAATAATCTCAACCATGAACATGATTTCTGCCCGAGTCCCATCCCAGTTCTTTTCCACCGGCTGTAGACGTGAAGACAACACCTCCCATGATTCCATGGAATCAAGCTACGCCTTTGTATTGATTAAGCGACCTCTAGTGGTGAAAAATTACATAGTGTGCCTTTAATGTGCACCCACAGATTAAAGAAATCATACATTTTTGGGTAAACAACTACTTCAAAATATTATATTTGTTGCTTGCATACATTCAGGAGAAAGAAGAACGACAGATCCTTCTAGAAGAAGAGTGAGACACCAATATTCCCCTAGAGCGCTGATAGATTGAGTCTGCCACCGGCTCTTGATGACACTGTGTGTTTGCGTGCATGTGTGTGTGTGTGTGTGTGTGTGTGTGTGTGTGTGGCTCATCAAAACAAAGACAAACAAATTGACGTAATCATGAAGTTGCCGGCAGGGTGTCATTTGTGTTGCAAAAGCAAATGGGAACACTTGGAGTGATGAGACCTCACCTCCTCATCTATCCATTGCCTTCTTCACATACACAATCAGGCATATACATATACAGCCGTAAGCACTCTACATATGTGAATTGATTCATTTCTGTGGCTCTGCTGCTGGGCTTTGGTTTTCAGCACCGCATCATTGGATAATCTTGTTAGATTTGTTAGACAGCAGACTTGATTTATTGAACAAAATTCATTGTCGATACCTGTCATTTTCAAAAATTAAATGACCATTTCTGTCTAAAATCTGATTAGGTAACTTTCATTGCAAAATAGCTGATATACACCCATTTGTGATCACCAAACACCAGTTTAATTCTGTACTAATGCTGTTGCTTAAAAACTGTAAATATAGGCTTAAACATCGATTTAGAGTTGATTTAGTGAGTTGCCTGACCAATTCAGTCCATGATTCAGACCAGGTTTTATTATTGTTATTATTATTATTAAAGGTGTCCTTGTATATGATTTCACTTTTTAACTTTCAGCTGTTTGAGCATAAACAACATCTGCAAAGTTACAAAGCTCAAAGTTCAATGCAAAGGGAGATATTTTATTTTACAGAAATCCCTTTTTAAGGACTACAACAAACGGCTGGTAGGGACTAAAACAAGTTCTTCCCGGGTGAGTGGCATCACAAACCCCAAAATTTACATAAACTCTGCCCTCAGGAACATGAAAGAAAGGGGGTGAGGATATGGGCCGGGAGCAGCAGCTCATTTGCATTTAAAGGGACACACAAAAATGGCATGTATTTGCTCACACCCAAATAGGGGCAAATTTGACAAGCTATAATAAATGATCTGTGGGGTATTTTGAGCTGAAACTTCAGAGACACATTCTGGGGACACCAGAGACTTATATTAAATTGTGTAAAGGGGCATTATTGGTCCCCTTTAAAGGTAATAATCACAATAAACAATTTTCTACAATGCCTTACAATTCCATAGCCTATTTGTCTGACCTTACAATGATTGCAGTAGTGTTCTTCTGAAATGATGCTGTTAAATTTACAGTGCCACGGAAAACAAACTGATCTAAATATATACATGCACACAGGCTGTGTCACAAAACTGTGTAAAACAGGTTTTACTTAAGTATTCCTCATACAACAGCACAAAATGGGGGTTGCAGTTGTAAAGCCTGCATTGAGTCAATGTGTTACCATGCTTATCCTTTCTTCTGGCACTTTCCCAGGCTGGGTTATGATGGAGCTGCCCTTCTAGCACCATAAAAAGTCAGATCTCTGTCCCAAAGGCTGCTGGAATGTAGGGAGAGCCTAATAGTGTCCTGAGGGGGCTCTCGCTAACACTCTATTAACCATTAACTAGTGACTGTGTGATGTGGAACACGTTGGAACATGTTTACGAGAACAAGATAGTGCCGATGGCCTCCTCACAGAAGCTGAGAATGGCCTTAGATAAGGACACAGACGCTGCTCAGAGACGTTAAAGATACGGCATGGGTAAACAAAGCTAATCACCTTGCATAGCTAAATCTGTCACTAGCAGATATGAGTTCATCCATGACTGTTACGTTTCAAGCCAGAGCACAATTACTGTCATCTTATCTGGGAATGAAAATGTGTCTAACTGCTGTGAAAAGATTTCTGTAAAAATTTGACAGAAGAAGCCTTCTAAAATATACTGTATATCTCATACTTGCAAACTCAAGAGAAAAAAGTTGACATGTTTAATAAGTACATTGTAGGGGGTCTGGGATCATCAAATTTTTTGACATTTTAAAATGGTAACAAAGTATTCTATTGATTAATTTGGTGCCTATCAGGTACAGTACATGGCAAATTTCCTCAAAGAAAAAAATATCTCTCAAATAATGCGGTAAACTATACAGGAAACCACACATCATTATAATATTAAAGTTGAAATTATTATTTGTAAGCTAGGCTGCTTATTTAGTTTTACATTTAAAAGTTTTATATGATCCATTTGTATGCATGTACATGTAAGTGAATGCGACACAATACCTAGTACTGAATACACACACAAAAAAAATCTTCAACTACTTTTTCTGTGTTCTAATGAACACCTTATGTTGCCAATGGAAAGAAAAAAAAACCTTTCTGAAGTTGTCTCTGAAGTTACATTACACTAATTTCTTCATCTTATTCCTAGATTCCTTTCAAAGCTTAGTCTATGTAAATAAATCTAGCTCATATCTGTTTGATTTGGCTCCCCGTCCATCTAATAGAGGAGCACTGCTGCACTTTATTATTGCATTGAAAGGAAGAAGTGTTATTTAAAATGTGTTTGTGGAAAGTCATTATTGCTCTGTGGCATTTAAACTGAATGAGAGATTGTGTTATTGTGAAGCTCCCAGTGCACACAGGAGAATCAATAAGAAAACAGTATATTGAAATAAAGACTTATTAAAGAGAAAGGATCAAATGAAGGTATCTTGCATGCAATCACACACACACTTGATTGGCTTATTTTTTTTCTCTTGCCTTGTCTCCTGCCCGGCTATTTTAATTTGATCAAGTTCAAAAAGTTATATAAGTATATATATATAATATTATTTTTTTTTTTTTTTTCAATCATGTCCAAAAATGTAAAACAAAATTTGTCATTAATAAATTAACACAATTTAAAATAACTTTTGTTCCTTTTTTATGTCCTTGGTGTCATGATTGTTAAAAACTTTCATATGTTAAAAACATATTTTGAAAGCAAAAAAGATTGAGTAAAAGTACTTCCAAGGGCAAAGATCAAAATAAGAAGTGTTCAAATGTGGGTCTTAAATTGAATTATTTTTTTTCTCTTTATAGTTTTACAGTATAGCCTATTGTTTGATGTTTGTTTGTACCCTAACTATATATTTGTATGTCTAATCATAATTAGTCTGGTCATTGGTGTGTTTTGAAATGATATTGTTGCCATTTTATAAAATTTATGTCACTGGTCTTATTGTCACTGATGTTACAAAGCTTTCTTAAACTGACCCTTCGCCGGGAGTTTGACTGACAGGCGATCTAGCCAATCATAACGCCGAATTCGCTGTTTTGTCTGACAAAGCAGTCAGGGGAGTTAGTAGATTATGTCGGTGGACTTGGACTTGAAAAATGGTGTGTACTGACATCTTTCCGCAGTTGAAACAACATTACTTCTGATGCTCATTCATTATTTGATGCTATTAATTAAATTTAGGGAGAGATAATCGGTTGACTGAGGAGCTAATGTTACAGTGATCTGTCACAACACATTAAAGCCACAAAACGGTATTAATTGTTTAAATCTCTTTAAAAATACAAATTGTGAAATTTGAGACTGTTTCATATCAAAAGTAACCTGCACGTCTTGTCTTTCGACGCATTTTCAGTGTCCTCTTTACGATGTACTTTTCACTGTGTGGCTTGTCCGACGTAGCAACAGTAACTGAAGGGGGCAGGCTGTTGATGTTTGATGTCATCAAATAATGATGTTGAGACCAAACGACTGTTGTGGTTAATAATACTAATGCCAAAATGCAAATTCTTAAAAGTCATCTTTTTAGGAGAAAACTGAACTGAGTTAACTGGTAAAGGCCCCAATATACTTCAAACAAAATCAAAGAACGAACTGATGTGATGTATTTCAAACTAAATCAGGCTAAATCAAAGTTTCGTTTTGGGGAGTTCGAAATGGCTTGCTAAAGCACTCCAGCTGCAAAACACCTTTGTACTACCATTCGATCCATTCGAACTATAGCATAATAGGAATAGTGATCGACCGATGTATCGGTTTACTGATATTTTTCCCGATATTTAAGCATTTTTCCATAATCGGGTATCGGTTTTGTAATATCGGATTCGCCGATTTACGGCGCCATCTTGTGGCCGTTTTGAGACTTCTTCCGTCTGAGGAGATCAGTCAACAACAACTCAGTGCACAGGTAAAGTATATGTTCTACTTGGTTTGCTTTAATTAATCAACTTTATTTAACATAACAGACATGCACAAATGAGATCTGAGACATAAATTCCTGATATAGTTAATTTATGCAGCTTGTTTCTAAACAATTGAGACGAACTCATTGAGTCACGTAGTGTAATTCGTCATGTCCTGCCCCAATAAAGACGTAACTTTACATGAATTAAATAAAACAGACGTGAATGAGTGCATGTTGAAAAATAAAAGCGCTGAATTTAATTCTCTATCTGTTGTATTTGCTCACCATTAGTCTAGAAGAAAAAGTTTGTTCATATTGCTTAGCAACTGACGGATGATCAGGAGGCTTAAGCACGGCCACTGAATGAAACTTTTGACAAGATTATCTTGTTTAAACACCCTAGATTATATTATCATTTACTACATAACAGTTATTTCGCTAATACACATATAAATATAGCCTACCGCTTTGTGGAAATTAATTTTTTATTATCTCCATGCGCGATCGTGGTTGATTAAGTTATAGTCAAACAGCACTTTGTCAGTTTGGCATTTCATGATTTAACGTTAGATTAAATTTAGATCATAAAATGCCAACTGACAAGTGCTGTTTAACTTTATTAGATTATATAATCATTTGATTTACTACATAACCATTATTTAGTTAATACAAATCTAAATAAACGCAGCTCTGTGGAAATTATTTAGTATCTCCACGCGCGATCGCGGTTGAGTAGCCCAATTTATAGTTTTGTGTAAATGCATAGATAAGTTACAGCACTTTGTCAGAAAGCATTTCATGATTTAGACCGACAAAACATAATAATTAATAACACTAGTTGGAAAATGCAATGATGTATGCTGTTTTGTTTGTTACTTTCCTGACAATGTTATATATTCCAGCTAATATTATTCAGTAAAGTTTTTCTTTTTTTTTTGTATGCAAGGAGGGAGTGATTGTTATAAATAAAATGGTTTGTTCAGCTCATTTGTGTTGTAATAATTGTCAAAAACAGAAGTATAACAGTAAATAAATATCGGTTCTGCATATCGGTTATCGGGTACATAAACATGCAAATAATCGGTATCGGTTATAAAAAATCAATATCGGTCGATCACTAAATAGAAAGAGTGCACTGAGGCTCCACCTTCTTTCACATGGAACTCTGTGACACTGTCACATAAAATACATGTTTTACCGCTCTAATTGTTACAATAATTTTATGTATAATAGAGTTTTAATTAGTTTACATGTTTTTTTTAATCCATTTTATTCCTTTTAACATTTTAAGTGTGTATGTCTTTAAGAAATTAATGGTTGGCCTGTCATGTGACCAATCACATGACAGGAAGCAGGAAATACATCTGTATAAAGGGAGCAGCATGGCAAACAAACGCAGACTCACTAGCAGTCAACTCTTTTAGGGTATTGTACTTTGTATGATTTTAACAGACTGAGTTGTGTTGTTTTAAAGTTTCATGTGAATATTGTAAATGCACAATTCTTATTTAAACTTATCACTGTTTTATGTCTCATTCTTTTAACAACTAACAAACTCACACAGTAAAATCTGACCCCGTTTTGAATCTTGTGACTCAACCGATTTGGCTGATCATTACAACTCTTCTCTGACGCATTTCATCTGTTGAGTTCATCGAGGAAAGGTCAGTGTTGCCAAGTCTGCGTTTTTCCAGCAGAACTGGGCAACTTTAACACTGTTGCCATCGGTTGATTTTCATGTTCGCGGGTTGATGCGACCCCAAATAACATGATATTTATCCCCTGGAGTGTGAATTTTACCAGGGGATCCCCTCCACAAATGTGGATTTTACCCCCGAAATAAGATTTTTACCGAGGGATCCCCCTCCCCCTTTTTGCATTTATTTTGTATTTTTCTATATTCATCTAAACGACACTCTCAGCAGTGTGGGTGGCGTCTGATATTCGCTAACAGTAGGCTATATTGCTGCTCACGAAAAAGAACGGCGTGAATATATCGGGTCCTTAAGTTGGAAACCCAATATTTTTTGAGAATGACCTAGAAACTGCTTCTGCTGTTGTTGTAACTTGAGATCTATCTTTGCACTTGACTTTCATTTGTAGCGTTTAATTATCACCCAAGCAAAATATGCACATGTTAGTAGCTTTGGTTAGAAAGTATCAGCCCAGAACACTAAACATAAAAAACACACATCCCTCACAGCTTTCTTTGTCACTTTCAGTCTGAGTTAGCATCACACCCTCCATCCAAACCTCCCATCCACCTCACCTCTTTATCTGCTTCTTTCAGCAATGTGGTTTCGCCCACCAGAGCATCACACTTTATCGAGGTCCTTTGACAGCGTCTCGGTCTCAGACTCTAAAAGCATGAGCTGAAATGCAGCAGGAGTCACTCACCGCAGAGTAATGTGGTCTGACTCATTAGTAAGGGAGGATGAGTGAGACAGTCAGTCTACACGCAACCCATGTGAAACACACACATACATAGTCATTCTTATCCTGAAGCTGTTTTTATACCTCAACTTGTGTTATTGTGATAAAAACCAGGGGCCGGAGTTAAGAGTTCAAGAGTTAAGAAATGTATTTTAGGAACAGTCTTAAACTTTTATAATTTATCTTAAGTGCAATTCTTGAAAAAGTCTCAAATATTTTCTTACATCATTTTTTGAAGCTTTGGTGTTTATCTGATGGACCGTTTTCAGACGCATTTCCAGACATCATAAATCAAAGTTTTTAATCTTTTTATTTTTAATGTAGCCTAGATTAATATCACTATACTTGTTTATTTTTTTACCATATGGTATTACATTACAGAGAACAAATTATATCCGTTGTTGTTTCCAATCATCACCAAAGAAGTTTACACATCTTTCACAACTTTAACTTCTGGGAAATGTGAAAAGGGTTCAATGTATTGACTCACTGATTAAATTCAGAGAACTTGTGCACAATCCCAGTAGTAGTAATTGTAACACTTTTCACGTGTGCACTAATATGCATTAATTCTTGCTTAACTAATAATCACAGATAATCACAAGTTAATTGTATGACTCATGAAGAACTAAACCATTCATTAATGATTACTACTGTACATCAGCAACTAATAAAGAGTCTATATGATTAATAGGTTAAGTAGTATATGAATTATGAATTAAATGTGTCTATGTATTAATTCCTTAATAACTTAATAGTATAAATTAATGTATTAATTACCACAGTTGGTCAAAGCCATGTATTTAAACTTCCAGTTGTCTGCTTTAATTAATCATTAAATCAATGTTTCCCAACCCTGTTCCGGGAGGCACACCAACACTGCACATTTTGCATCTCTCCTTTGTCTGACACACCCATTTCAGGTTTGGAGTCTCTACTAATGAGCTGATGACTTGAATCAGGTGTGTTTGATTAGAGAGACATGCAAAATGTGCAGTGTTGGTGTGCCTCCAGGAACAGGGTTGGGAAACACTGCATTAAATAATGCTTTGAAAATGTATCATTATGTTATGACTTTACTTGTTGAGGCACATGACTATTAACTAATTGTTAAGTAATACTATATGTCATTTATGGGTTTTGAAAGTTCCACATTCAGTAAGTGTAACGTCAGAGAATGGGTTTGAAGGAAGTTGGGCTGCACACAAATATCAGCACACCAGAATCTGAACTACTGACCGCTGTTACACTGTGTTTAAACTGGACGCGACGATTATCGATTCATGCCACAACAGCTGTTTACACTGGACATGACAGACAATTGCAAGTCCATTTGTCCTTCATAACAGAAGTAGCGTTGTGTTGTGTTGTGTTGTGTGCTGTGTTGTGTGCTGCCGCTTCCAGTGTAGCTTCACTATCACTGGTTATAATGGGTTCTATTGTCTTTGTCCAGTCTTGACAAAGTGTTACAAAATAGCAGTGCCTGGCCACATGTTCTCAGTGTTCTGCCTTTGAATACTTGAACTCAAGCTTAACCTGACATATTCATACACCATGAACAACAAAGTTCTGGATATGGCAGTTCATCTGGTACAGTAGAATCCCGGTTGTAGATGGTTGTGGACGTCAAAACCATAATGACATACTACTTAACAATTAGTTAATAGTCATGTGCCTCAACAAGTAAAGTCATAACATAATGATACATTTACAGATCATTAGTTAGTGATTAGTTAAAGCAGACAGCTGGAAGTTGAAATGCATAGCTTCAACCCATTGTGGTAATTAACACATTAATTTACACTATTAGTTAATAAAATATGTTATTAAGGAATTAATACATTATGACATATTTAAATAATAACAATTCATTTATTACTTAATTTATTAATCATATATACACTTTATTAGTTGCTGATGTAGTAATCATTAATGAATGGTTTAGTTCTTCATGAGTCATACATCAACTTTCATTTACTAATCTGTTCGTTAGTTAAGCATGAATTATTGCATATTAGTGCACCCGTATTGTAAAGTGTTTCCATAGTAATATATACCATATGTAGCTAGGGTTATGTTATAATTCTTAATATTTGAAACAACCCAATATTTTTTTTTTTTTTTTTTTTCAAGTTGGAGGTTATCCTAACTGTAAAGGTCCCGATATACTTCAAGCTAAATCGAATAACTAACTGGTGTGACATAATTTCGAACAAAATTATGCCAAAAATGTTGTTTGGAGCTCAAAACAGCTTGCCAAAGCAAACTTTTTGGAAAAGTTTGCTCCAGCCGGTAAACACACTTTCACACTACCAATGGTCTGTGGCGATGACGTAATAGGTAATTTGGCTCTGACATGGTTAAAAGGCTTCTTTGACATGTAAATCTTCTCCAGTTCATTTCTTCTATTCAGTGTGTTGAGGTCAGATGTGAGTAAAAACAAAAACACACCGGAGAACTGCTTTATAGTAGAAACTAAAGTTGTAATTCTAATTGAAAGCGATACTGGCCCTGTTTTTAATGTTTAATTCTGTTAATTCTGTGCTTGTTTAAAGTGCATAAAGTGCTATAAAAAATATACGTGAGGTGACTGGAATGATGAATTGCAGAGCTGGTGCAAACATATCCACATCACTATGATCAGACGCTTTCTGAACTGCTTTTTTCTCACCGCTGTCATTTTTGTTGTGTTTATTTTATTATTTGCGAGGAAAGCATGCAGCACATATTTACATCTAAAATTTTCATCTAAATGTCGCTCTCAGCAGTGTGGGAACCGTCTGGATTTTTGCTAACAGTATATCGCTGGTTAAGTATTTCAAACTTCTTTTTACCCCTAAGAACTTTGCTGTAAGTATATCAGGCCATAAAGCCCAAAGTATACTTGACTTTTTATATGTATGCGAGTGTCAGCGTACAGTGCGTGTGACGCGAATTTCATCATCAGAATAGTAAGCGCATACTGTTCGCACACCGCCAGATTTTTGTAACCGCAGGTCACACATACGTATTTCTTTTTTGCAGTAATTAGTTTATCCACAAGGTGGCAACCATGCCCTAGTAGTTGAAGAAAAACTGCATAAAAAGAACACACCGGATCGCATACAAGCTACAGCGACAATGGAGGCCTATACGGACGAGAGATTATGCGAAGAGGTTAGAAAATAACATAATTTGTACAACTCTAGCATGAAAGTATACAAAGATGTTTACATGGGTTTTAACTCATGGTGAGAGATTGTTTAAAACGGAGCATGCGTCGAACACCTGTGTATGCAAAGTGCGTTTGACTGTGCGCGTACAATGGCGTATACCATACGCCTAAAAAAAACTAAGTATACTTACTGCTTAAGAGGTTCTTTACCATGATTTGTAAGAACAATCTTTTCAGGAATTAAAATTCTTCTTAAGTTTTGTCTTTAAAGCAGAACTCAGTAAGATTTGCGAAGCTCCCCCTACAGGTTCCTTCAGTGAATCACACTGTCATAAATACTCCAAGCGCTGCTCTGGACTACAATGACTAACGCTCACCAGCGCAGTAGTTTTGCAAATACAGTACAAGAAATCTCAATGGAAGTGGGTAATTTTTGAAATTGTCTTATGAAGTCATAATATATACATTGTTTTTGAATTACCATAAAGCATTTTGTCACTCTCGCGTGAACGTGAACATGAGGCGAGATTCTGTCGGGTCGGCGAAGCTCAACTTGCAAGTGCTGTTTTCTGGCGTAGACGTTCCAGAGGGGGTTAGTGCACATCTCAAACACACCACTACAAATCAATTAACCATCGTAAAGACTTAGAAAACTATTTATGAAGGTAAAAAAAGTTACTTAGTTCTGCTTTAAAACAATCTTGATAATAAAAAAAAGAACTTTATTAAGATATGTTTTTGGGAATAGAAAATATTTTTAAATATATTCTTAAAAGATAGAAAATAAGAACAGTTAAGAATAATTTTATCATTAAGAATGTTTTGTGAATCCTGCCAAATAAAAAGTTATTTGTCATTATTTCTGCATTTCCATTTCATGATGATTATGGCACAGAAATAATACATTCATCTTGAAGGTGTTTAGTCTGCTTTTTGGAGTATGATATTTAGTTTGTTGATGGTTCACGGTGGTCTGTCAGCTTTAACCAGCTTTGAATCTCATCCATGAGCTGTTACTCCACATAATCCACCTGTTGGCCCAGCTTCGGACTAGCTAAAGACCCATTTGGACCAATGTAGAAACATCTACTGTACCATCACAGAGTGATTTTGTGTGGATTTTCCAGCAGGGCACTTTGTGATTTATGAATGAATTCATTTTCCAGAGGTACCACATCTGCTATTTTCCACTTACTTTGTATATGGAATCTGCCAGTCTGACTGAGACGTGTTTCCAGCAGCTCTGGGTGATTTTCATCATGTACAGTAATTATGACAGCACATGGTAATTCGCTGTAAGCTGTAAGAATGTAGCGCGCCATGCCGTGAACAGGACTTGAAAGGAGTAAAACTTCACTGCAAACTGTTGGGTGAGAGACTTTCACACTCAATTAGCAAATGTTATCTATCTTTCAAAACTCATTTATGGTTTTGCAGTGGATCTAGTGTTTGTTTTTGAAACGCTCTAGTCTGTCAGGCAAACATCAAATTTCGTAAAGAACATAAGGTACGCAAACTAGCAGATAAAAATATAATAGAAAACTAGTTGCATAAACATCTTTATGATGTTTGAATTATATCATCCAGCAGTTTGTCTAGCTATTGAAAGTGTACATTTGGTTAATGACCAGCTATAGCTTTGTCCTTTAGTAGAATGGCACAGTGTAACAAAGTCATGTTCAATTTGAGTTTTAAGGTAAGTTAGTTCAATCCATCTGAAATCTTTGACCAGAATTTCCATTGTTCAAACATTTTTATCCCTCCATTGTCTTTCATACACATTCCCAAAACAATTACTGTCAGTTGAAATTGGCACCCTCTTAAAATAATGTTCCAGCACAGTCAAGTTTTCATACTAATACCACCTAAAGAACTGTAGGATATCAGACATTTGACTGGGAAACCATTTAAGGACAGGTGAAAGCATAATTCATTCTGACATTTTAACTTTGAAAAAAAGCAAATAATGTTGGATTCGTCACCTCAAACACATCTTTATGCATTTCACATTGCATTAGGCCACTAAGGTGACATCTGAATCAAATTACGCATTTATAGCTTGGCCAAAAATCTCATGACCTTTCGACTTCAATTCCAGGGAAGACACCGTCTTGAAGGTCTCGCCTCTCCCACTGGTTCTCCACTGGCGCACATTTCTGACAGCGAGTTTATTTCGGCACCGTCGGGCAAGAGATAAGCAGGGCCAAGTCCCTGGAAGGCTGACAATAACAAAAGCCCTCTGTCAGTCAGGTCCCAGACTGGCCCGTGGCAGTGTCAGAGTAAAATGTCCAGCAGATAAGCTGACTGAATAAATGTAGCCGTTGGACCATCCGACCAACTTCCTCTCTCAGCCATTCCTGGAATTGTTCAGTGCCAGGTAACTGCGAGTGAATTGTTCGCAGGGAACGTGTCCAGTTGACATTTGGGTTTCCACTGTTTCATTTCAGTGTCAACATCCCAAATGTCATTTTTAATTGTGCCAAGCACAACATTCAGCGTTTCACAAAGCCAAAGGATGTTTGAAGAATACTACTGGTCCTCTTTTCCATTTTACCTCGATTTCATTTTAATTCTTGAAGGATTAGTTCAATTCAGAATTAAAATTTCCTGATCATTTTTTCACCCCCATTTCATCCAAGATGTTTATGTCTTTCTTTCTTCAGTCGAAAAGAAATTAAGGTTTTTGAGGAAAACATTTCAGGATTTTTCTCCATATAGACTGGGGTTCAACAGTTTGAAGGTCCAAATTGCAGTTTCAATGTAGCTTCAAAGGACTCTACATGATCCCAGCTGAGGAATAAGGGTTTTGTCTGGCGAAATGATTGGTCATTTTCCAAAAAACATAAATAAAAATGTATATACATTTTAACGACAAATGCTTATCTTTCACTAGCTCCCCGATGTGCCACGCATTACGTAATCACGTTGGAAAGGTCACGCGTGACGTAGGCGAAAGTACCGATCCAGTGTCTAGAAAGCGAACGTGCAAAGACTAAGTCAAATGACCTTTACAAAAAAAGCCCATTGAAACTGCAATTTGGACCTTCAAACTGTTGAACCCCAGTCTATAGGGAGAAAAATCCTGAAATATTTTCCTCAAAAACCTTTATGTCTTTCTTTCTTCAGTTGAAAAGAAATTAACATCTTGGATGACATGGGAGTGAGTAAATTATCAGGAAATTTTAATTCTGAAGTGAACTAATCCTTTAAGTGTTATTCTGCACAAACAGTCTGTCAGAATGTCCAGAGCACAGTTTTAACGATTAGCAGGCGATTTAGCTTATAAAAGCAAAGCGAGGTACTGCCAATTAAGTCTTTTTTAAAACAAAGGATACAGTGTGGTATTTCTATCAAAATAATGTTTTACTCGCATAACCCGCCGACAAATTTTAGTAGAAATCTTTCATCTTGAGAAAACAAACTTGCATGGCTAGTTTGCAAGTAATGTGCTCAAGTTTCATTTATGTTAGGAAACCAAGACACTTTATCAGACATTGTGCTTCTACAGTCTTTTAAATATCCTTTAGCTGTTTAACAATGAAAATAAAGCGAGATGAGTCCATTGAGCACTGTATCAGCCACACAGTGGAAAATGAAGCCATATCCATACCGGCTGGTCTGGATTGGCATGGAATGGAGCAGTTAAGCAATGAGAACGGTTTGGTCAGACGGTGAAAAAGCAGCTATTGATTTTGAATTTCTGGTCACCAGTTATGGCTCAATTGGTTCCCTCCTTTAAAGGGTTACTTCACCTAAAAGTGAAAATTATGTCATTAATTACTCACCCTCATGTTGTTCCAAACCCATAAGACCTTCATTCACCTTCAGATATTTTTGATGAAATCTAAAAGCTCTCAACTCCTCTATAGATAGCAATTTAACTACCCCTTGCAAGGCCCAAAAAGGTAGTAAAGACATTGTTAAAATAGTCCATGTGACTACAGTGGTTAAACTTTAATGTTATGAAGCGACAAGAATACTTTTGTGCGCAAAAAAAAAACAAAAAAATGTGTCTCTTCCCTGTCAATCTCCTACGCTGTTTATGTTCAGTGCTTCCGGGTTCTACGCAGTAAAATCACCAGAGTTAAATCAACTCTGCTCGGAGTACATATGGTCCCTCTCGAAATAGTGTTAAAGCAACACTGAAGTAGAATTAAAGTAAATGAGATAACTAAGCGATTAATTAAGTGATGAATGAGCATTAGTGATAAACAGAATCACTGCAGAAAAAGTAATCCTCCTCTACTGAGATCTTGAGAGATTTTTCTTTTATCTTCAGGTGATTTCATCTAAGACTGTGGCTAAAGTCAGTTGTAGTTCTTGTGTTTCTCTTTTCTTCAGTGATTATGCTTGTTAACAGCAGGTGTTCATCACTAACACTCAATCATCACTTAATTATCTCATTAACTTCAACTCTAGTTAAGTGTTACTTTAACACTATTTAGAGAGGGACCATATGTACTGTGCTGAACGCTGACTCAATGGATTTCATCAAAAATATATTTTTATCAAAGGTTTTGCCATTATTAATTCTAATATCAAATATTGATTCAAATATTAATTAGTTAATAATGTAATTCAAAAATCACCCTCCACCATGTCCTCCTTGGAGTTGACAAATGTACACTGTACATTCACACACGTCCAACTAAAGCAGCCTTCAGTTTATCATAACGGAGGTCACCACATCCATCAGGTTTGTCTGCAGCTAATCAGACGTATGTAAGACATACATTACTGAGCGTTGTGTTTTTCCTCTTTGTCAGAATGATAGTGGTGGTAACATGTGTCACTGTCAAGGGCCGTGCGATGAGTAATCAATAAAAGCCATGTTTGGTGGGTCATTCAATGGCTGGAGTATAAATGATGCAGAGAAAGACAAATTAATAGACTGTCACAGCCGCATTTCTCTGAGATGACCATGACATCGGCTGATCTGCCAAACAAAGGGTCACATTTATCGTCATTTGTGTCTTGATGCAACGTGACATCGATTCTGAGTATCTCTCATGGAAAAGATAATGTATCGGTTAACAAGGCCACTGTCTGAGATCCTTCTAAAGTCAACACTACACACACACACATGCTTTAGTGGAACGCAAGTCTAGACAGATAACGCCGACAGAGACGTATCACTGAATCAGAGAACGATGAGCAAAACAAATAGGGTCAAAAAGGTTCAACTACATCAATGTGCCAATCACTGGCGACATGAAGCAAACTGACCTTTTCAGTCCTCAGACAACTACAGACATGATTCACTCCACCCTTGAACATAACCATACGCCTTCTTGTACATTAATATGATTCTCCTTTCATGTTATTCTCACTCTTAAAGAGCTTTCAGATTGATAACAATTAAGTCACTGTGTTCTTTTGGATACTACTTGGAGCTCCAACTCAATTGTATTCGACTCTATCAGGCATTGGATTGCTTAAGCTTCACATTACCTAGTCCCATTAATGTTTGGGTGACAAGAGTGTCCATGATAAAGAAATCTAATAATGTACTCATGTTGGTTTCATATGTTTTAATGACTCTTAAAATGCCATGTGGTGTCACCTTCAAGTAAAAAGTACATGCATACACATTAACAACTAAAATAATAATAATAATAATAATAATAATAATAATAATAATAATAATAAAATAAAAAAAAAAACTTACTTACTTACTGGCCCCAAACATTTGAATAGTTGTATACTTGATATATTTTAAAACATGGTATATTTTCTAACATTTTTAATATGATTTTTTTTATTTAATATAATGTAATGTTCAAGATGTATTCAAGGTGTATGTACGTTTTACTTGAAGGTGGTAATTTTCAAAAGTATTAATTACAGAAAAAATATAAATAAATAAATAAATAATATTATATTATATAAAAGTATTTAACTATATAGTTATATATACTATATAACTATATATATATATATAATCATATTTTTTTTCAACATTGATAATAAAAATAAAACAGCTTTTATAAATTATAATAATATTTCACAACATTACCATTTTCTCTGTATATTTGATCTAATAAATGCAACCTTGATAAGCAGAAGATAATAAAAATCTTTCAAAAACAATAAAAGATCATACCAACCACAAATAACTGAACAGTATTGGACCTTTCAGGTTTTTATTTATTTATTTATTTATTTATTTATTTTATTTTTTTATTTTTTTGCAGACACAGTGCATATTTACAGTTATGGTGATGTATAATATCATACATATCTGTACAAATAACAAAACTAGACAACGAAACAGGTTTATTTATTTTTACAAATATCGTGAATTATTCATTCACAAATATTATTATGTTTTCAGGGAGTCCGGCCACATGACATCTGGCCTTTTCAAATTTTCTGAAATGTTTAACCCTCTGGTGCTCCTCTGTCATTTTATTTTTTACTTTAATGGAATGGTACAAAACTTGGTAAAGGTTTTGCCACTTGCTAAGTGAATACAAAACAATCATGGACATGATATGAAAAGGTTAAATGGTCATACTTGTGCTCCTTAAGGTCAAAAATTAGTGCATTGGAAATGAATGGGAGACAAATTTCATCTAGTGAAAACCTTTGGTACTGTGGCCAAACAAAATCTTACTGACAAAGACAATTTTTTGAGATATCAAGCTCAAATTTGGAGCACAACTTGTTTAGATTTCTGGCTTTGATTTTCTTGCAGTTTTAGAGTAAAATGTGCTTTTGAAAATATATATTTCATATAAAATATATAATTATATAGTATTTTTGTGCATTTTTCATAACAATAAATGTAAAATTCTTTTTTAAAGTTAACTATTTTAAACTTTTTTTCACTTCAGCAATAATTAGCGAAGTGTCATCTTTAAAAAGAGCCCAAAATTAAGTCTGTGCTCTAAAGCTTACAAAATTTATGACAGTTTAATTTGGAAACTTCATTTTTAGGTCCATGCTCAAAAAGTGAATAAATGATTATAACTACAGCATAAATATAATTTAGTACCATAGAATCCTCTAAAAATACAAAATATTAAATTAAAAACATTATTGAACTACTACGTTCATTTCATTGAAATATTTTTTTTTTTTTTTAAAAGGTCATTTGCGAATCAATGCGAATAGCACCAGTGGGTTAAAGACTTATTGACTTTGACACACAGTCATGGGGGAATATTCAAGAATTTCATTTTTAATTAAGTTTTTTTTTCTTAAAAATCCAGACAGTTGTATCACCCTGACATTTTTTACTTTATACCCACCAAAAATTAATTTTAATTCAGAACTAAAACATTCTCATCATAGAAAAGGTGCATTCAAGTCATTGTGGTTACTTTTTTTAAAACTAATAAGCAGAAATAAATGAATATCATTAACCCAATTGCTGAATCTCAGCGCTGCTCATCTGTCACATCAGCAGCGCTTACTGTCACTCATGACGACTACTCTAATTCAAATAGAAATATTTCCGGTTGCACTGTCGCTGCAAATCGTTGTCATTGTGAACGTTCCTTTAGGCTCTGTTCAAAATGACTCGTCATCCCTAGCTGTCGTTCTCACAGTCCACATTTTTTTGACGCAATGACACATTGACTGTTAGCTAGTAGTCTCGTCTTTCACAAAAAGGCACATCAAGTGCACAATGTAGCTACAAATGGCCTTGTGAGCACCATAAAATTACAAAGGGGACACCCTACAGTCTTGTATTCAAAGGACAAGACAAGGCAACTGCGCCATTTGGGACAGTATCTGAGCTATTGTAATGTAAGCCTATACTGTTGGAAGCAAAACAAGAGGAATCAGTGCCAAGAAGTTCTTTGACAGAAGCTCACCAAGACCTTGTACCAATTTTTCAGACCATATGGCTTCCCTTTGAAGACAGCGACGTGGCTCCTCCTAATCCACTAATGCCCTTTGTCAAACACCCTCACTTGTCAAACGTCTCATAATTGGGCATAAATGTGATAAGATGGCGGAAGGAACTGATGCTTTTGTACGGTGTCTCGTGTGTGTTAGCGAATGAATCAGAGAAATCAAACAGAACGTGAACAGCAGTGAATCTCTGAGACTGAGCCGTAGGGCCTTCACTATGTAAATCACAGCAATTGAGTGACCTTTACCCCTAATCAGACTTATTCTACCCAACTCTCTCTTTCTCTCTCAGTCTTTCTTTCTTTTATTTTTGCTCACTTGTTTGAGCCATCTCTCACTCGCTCTCTTTTTCCTCTCAACCTTAGTTGACTCTTTTTTTTTAAAGACGGCCTTATTAGTATTGCAAAGTCATCCATGTGGGAAGTCAAGCGAGACTGAGAAATAATAGACAGACAGCTGAAACATATTCAAACCTCAACTGCTCTGACATTACGCTGCGACATCCAATCTGCACCGGCCTTAAAACAACAAACACTGAGCCTGCGGACGGAGGGAGATAGTGTTCATTTGAGCGAGGAGCAAAGGCTCTCTAAGGACTCACTGTGGCACTGGGTTTTCTGATAACCTTGCGTATGTGTGTGTGTGTGTGTGAGTGTTTTGCCTCAGCTAGGCCACAGTGACAGGAGGGTCTGCCTGTCTTTATTTGTCTATCTGGGTGCCTTATTTGTCAGGGCTCAGATAGAGCGCTTTGTCAGCGGTCTTATTTTCTCACAAGTCCACTGTGACGATAACTGTAGACATACTGGCAGAGATGCTGTTTGCATTAGTGTTTATGTTTGATGAACAACATATTTTATGTGTCTTTGTAAGGCTGTCAGTCGAATTGCTGCAAATCTTCCTGTTCACTTTCTTGTTCAGATCAAATATGGAACTTCATTATGTTTGAATACCAAACTTATTTTGAATATGAAGCATTATTGACATTGTGATATACTATAAAACATTTTCAGAAAATACAATTACTCACCCTCAAGCCATAGGTGTATATGACTTTATTCTTTCTGATGAACACAATGAGAGGTATATTAATAAATATCCTGACGCGTCCAGACTTTATATTGGCAGACAATTATTCTAGAGTTTTACTAAATATCCATATTTAACAAATTATAAAGTAAAATATCTAGCTTCCACCAGACCGTAGGAACCAGCGTAAGCGTTTTGAACTGCAAGAGTTTTACACTTTCTTCATAAATTGAATACGGAAGGCTGTCTGGTTGAAGCTTGATATTTTACTTTATAACTTTTTAAATATGGATATTTTTCTTACACAAACACATCGTTTCATTTCAGAAGGCCTTTATTAACCCTCCAGAGCCGTGTGGATTACGTTTATAATAGATGCATTTGATGGATTATCTTTGGATTTTGTTCATCAGAAAGAAGAAAGTCATATATACCTAGGATGGCTTGAGGGTGAGTAAATCTTGGGGTAATTTTCATTTTAAAGTGAACTAAACTTTTAAATATATATAAATATATATTATATAGAAGTCATTATTTAATACAATTAATCATATATATATATATATATATATATATATATATATATATATATATATATATATATATATATATATATATATATATATATATATATATATATATATATATATATATATATATATCCTAACTCTAAACACCCTAAACACCAAAAAAATAGGATATTGCCATCTTTGTGGAAACATTTTATCCCCATAACATAGACTTTACCAGGACCAGACACACACACACACACACACCCACACACACACACACACACACACACACACACACACACACACACACAAACAAACCTGTGATTCAATCAAGCTATCTTTCCCATCTCATGTAAGTGATCTCATACTAAAACAGTGGCTGAGTCACATGACCCTGCGACATAAACCCAACAGGAAGAGATTAAACATTAGTCCGATACCTTCGACCTTAACGTCCCCACACATTTAAACACACACATACACAAGTGTAAGATTTTTGACCCAGCTCCACTTTACACACCCAGAGTCTTGTGTTCTCATGTTTCATGGTCTAATCTCTCCCTGTATCTGTTAATCTTTACTATCTTAGCTGTGCCTCTGTTGTAGGGGCTTTCCTGTGCTTGATGCCGGAGACTGCTGTCTTTGTGTCGGCTGTGAGCTGGTCTCCGGCAACCCCCCGTCTCTGCCCCTGCACCCTCTCGTCAGATGTGGTCAGCAGGGGAGTCCTAGCATTGCCACCTGTTGTGATAATTATTGACCAAACACATGCTGAACTGAGACAATGGGAGTTGGGCATGCGTACCCTGGTCACTTCTGATCTTTGGACTGGTCTTCTTGAGCCCTGAGATTACTCAAGAAAGCATAAACATGCTCTGGGTCTCATTACTCATTGTCTTTAAACTTAAATTCATTGTCTGGGTCTTGGTTTATGGTCTAGACCACTACAGTCTATTTCCAGCATACTGAAGATCATAATTACCTCAACCACAGGTCAAGAACTGGCAAGAATTCCATGTCTCTACACTCTAAAAAATATGTGTTGGCTCTATTAAAACATTTTCTTTTTTTTTATTAGGACAACTTTAAGTGAGTTTAAGTTCAACCAACAAGCTCCACTGAGTTAGAGGAACTTAAAAATGTGTAGCATAAACAAAAAATTTTAAGTTGATTACTCAAAAAATTCACACATGCTATCCACAAAAACTTCAACATTACAGAAACTCTTTTAAATGTCAATCATATAAGCATTAAACGCTAAAGCATGGAATACACCAAGCCGATGGTCGGCAGTTTTTGTTCATCGGCCGACTAAGTTTGTTCTGCACCATTGGCTGAAGTTGGTCTTCGTCTGTTTTTTTTCGAATGATTCAACATGTTGAATCAGCGTCAGAGCTCGTCGGCTATCTGATCATTCTGATTGGCTGTTCAGCCTCTGCCACCTGCTGGTACAGAAAGGCATTTCTTCTTATGCAGGCGCAGAACAGACGTACTACTTGGCCGTCGGGTGTCGAGCGTCGGTTTGATGTGTCAGGGCAACTTTGGACCCAGATGTTGCCGACGTGAGCCAACCCCTCAGTCTGCTTTCGTCGCCACTAGTTCGTCAGGGTCGGCTTGGTGTATTCCAGGCTTAACTGGTCTTTCCCTTCACTAAAAACAAATAAATTAACACTTAATTTCCACATTTATTTTCCTTATCCCGTCCTATGTAAAGCATGCTGGGAACTAGAAATCCACTGCCTAATTTCTGAAGTTATCAAGACAATATCATTAAGTTACTACAACTTAATAAAAAAATAAAAAAAGTTAACAGAAATTTTAGTTTAAATTACAAAAAATATTAAGTTGATGTAATGATGAGCATAATTATGTCAACAGAAATAATGTTTGCACCTTTAAAGGTTTAATTAAAACAATAATTTTTTTATTAAATACTGCATTTATTGTTATATATTTGTATATTATATTAAAAATTGTTGTATATTTTAGTTACATTAAAATATAAAATATTTCACTGTTTGAATACCAAATATCAAACATAATTTACTATACATTTTAGTCTTAATTATTTTTAATAGCATTTTTTTCTTAATTCATAGAATCAAATATAATATTTAATATAATTAATAGTTTATGTATATGTTTTAATTTTGTCAATTTTTGTATAAATAATTTCTTTTTTAAATTGTATATAAAGTATATGGTCTTTTGCAACCTTCAAAAAAAATGATAAAGATACATCTCTTCCTTAAATACTTGACTCAGCCCTACTAATGCACTAATTATTTCTATTTAAAAAAAAAAAAAAAGAAGAAGAAAAGCTGTTCTTTCTCTACTGTCTCAGTGTCTCTGTCTTTAATTTCTATCTTAGTCTTTACTTTTCTGAGCATTTTACTTTGTAACTTTGTAGTGCAGCACTTCAAGTTACTTTTGTTTCTTTTGATAAATTGGTCTGCTGAATGCATACATGTAAATGTCTGACTCCCAGTGGGTCTAGTACTGGTCTGGTTTTTAGAAGCTCTGGTATTGGAGGGTCTAGTCTTGACTCCATTTCTGATAAGAAGCCAAGAAGACTTCTTTTGCATAGTGAATGAGATAAGTTGAGCTTCTCCATTTCCAAATATCATACCCATTTCTTTCTCACTTGAAAAAAGATCAAAGGGGGATCCATCTCATTTGCAGCCTGACTCTGTCTCCGCCACGAGGGAAACTTTGAAAGGCTGCTGCTCACAAAGTGATGCTTCACACTCCGGATTTGCAACAAAAACCCAGCCATCCTCTCAATCTGAGCAGATACTGCTTCATCTCAGCACAAATCCACCTACATAACATCTCTCTCAGAGTCTTCTGTCAGGTGCACCTCTGCCATTCTGATATTTATGAAGTTTCTTTTGAGTTTTAGCTCTTGCATATGGATGTGTGACTGGAATATTTCATCCCATCTGCCTCTTTTCATATGCAGAAAATGTCGACGAGTATGCTGAAATGTGTTGCAATGAAAGCAATCTCCATTTCATGTGAGGTTTTGACTTGGTGTGTCTGCAATCCAATTAAACGAAGGGTAAAGCTTCTGCAATGTAATCCTCAGATGGATCCTTTGAGCGCTGATCATTCCTTTCAGGATGAATCATTTGATTAGGCATCAAAGTTTGCATGATGACAAATTTGGGTCATTTGAGTCAGTATTTGAGTAGCATTACTGCAGTGAAACGTATATCTCTTACATGGATAATTTGTATGCCTCTATCTGCTGCGAGATACATAAGAATCACCTCATTACTGCAATACTATGGTAATGGCACTATTCAGTGATGTAAAACAAAGCTAATTCTGCTCACACTTCCCTTCATTTCTGCTGCTTTTGTCTCAGGATGCCCTGATTTTGTGAGCACCACTCTTCATCTTGATCTGTTGGGGTCCCAGTGGATCAATAGACTGGAAGTTTTTTTTTTTTTTTTTTTTTTTTTTCTAATCAAGGGATCTCAGTAGACTTTGCATCTATGCTAAGAGCAAAAAGCTGAAGGATGAAAGGGAACACCAGCCACTGTGTGGATTTTACTAATAGCTCTGATGAAGCACTGGGCCTTAAAATAGCTCTTGGATGTTTGTGATTTTAAATGAGTTTTGGGGATGTTTGCCACACTCAGATCACACAGACACACATATAAACAAACCTTTATCAAAAATGTAATTAGAATCAAATAAAAAACTACATATAAAGAACTACACTTGCTAGAGGAACCTTTCAGTTTGATCAAGAAGAGTGAAGAGTTCCATTTAGCAGATCAGAAGTGAAAGTATTTGATGAATGCTTACTATGTGCAGAGAGCATTCGCTCACTATCATTATCTCATTTATTACAGAGGTGGCATTTAGCATCTTTTGCATTTGAACTTACTGATCAGGCATAACATTATGACCATCTTCCTAATATTGTGTTGGTCCCCCTTTTGCTGCCAAAACCGCACTGACCCATCGAGGCATAGACTCCACTAGACCCCTGAAGGTGTGCTGTGGTATCTGCACCAAGATGTTAGCAGCAGATCCTTTAAGTCGTGTAAGCTGCGAGGTGGAGCCTCCATGGATCGGACTTGTTTGTTCAGCACATCCCACAGATGGATTGAGATCTGGGGAATTTGGAGGCCAAGTCAACACCTTAAACTCGTTGTTGTGCTCCTCAAACCATTCCTGAACAATTTTTGTTTTGTGGCAGGAGCATTATCCTGCTGAAAGAGGCCACAGCCACCAGGGAATACTGTTTCCATGAAAGGGTGTACATGGTCTGCAACAATGCTTAGGTAAGTGATGCGTGTCAAAGTAACATCCACATGGATGGCAGGACCCAAGGTTTCCCAGCAGAACATTGCCCAAAGCATCACACTGCCTCTGCCGGCTAAGCCTTCTTCCCATAGTGCATCCTGGTGCCATGTGTTCCCCAGATAAGTGACGCACACGCACCCGGCCATCCACGTGATGTAAAAGAAAACATGATTCATCAGACCAGGCCACCTTCTTCCATTGCTCCATGGTCCAGTTCTGATGCTCATGTGCCCACTCTTGGTGCCTTCAGCAGTGGACAGGGGTCAGCATGGGCACCCTGACTGGTCTGCAGCTATGCAGCTCCATACACAACAAACTGTGAAGCACTTTGTATTGTGACACCATTCTATCAGAACCAGCATTAACTTCTTGAGCAATTTGAACTACAGTAGCTCATCTGTTTCCCTCCCCACGTCCACATGGTATTATTGGAAAGTAGAAGCATTTAGGAACAGCATCAACTCGAAGTGAAAGACCATGTAAAGTCCCAGAGCAAACCGGTCACCGAGTGCTAAGGCGCCAACGCCCTGCCAATTCTATACCTGAAGAGTTCCACTGGCATTCATATCAGCACAAAAACTGTGCAGTGGGAGCTTCATGGAGTGAGTTTCCATGGCCAAACAGCTGCATGCAAGCCTCACATCACCAAGTACAATACCAAGCATTAGATGGAATGGTGTAAAGCATGCTGACATTGGACTCTGGAGCAGTGGCTTCTCTGTTTGGCAGTCTGATGGGCAAGTCTGTGTTTGGCGCATGCCAGGAACATGTTACCTGCCTGACTGCATTGTGCCAACTGGAGAAGGGATAATGGTATGGGGCTGTTTTTTTAGGCCCCTTACTTCCAGTGAAGGGAAAACATAATGCTTCAGCAGACATTTTAGACAAAGCTATGCTTCCAACTTGCATGAATGTGCCCCAGTGCACAAAGCAAGGTTTATAAAGACATGGTTGGATGAGTTTGGTGTGGAAGAAATTGAATGGCCCACACAGAGCCCTGACCTCAACCTCTTCGAATACCTTTGGGATGAGCTGGAACAGAAATTGTGAGCCAGGCCTTCTCATCCAACATCAGTGCCTGCCCTCACAAATGTGCTACTGTATGAATGGGCAAAAGTTCCCACAGAAACAATCCAAAATCTTGTGGAAAGCCTTCCCAGAAGAGTGGAAGCTGCTATAGGTGCAAAGTGGGGACCAACTCCATATTAATGTGTATGTATTTAGAATGTGATGTCAGGAAAGTCCATGTTGGTGCAGTCAGATCATGTCCAAATACTTTTGTCCATATAGTGTATAATATATTTAAGATGAAACATTTCAGATGTAATCTTAACTTGTTAACAAGGCCAGCCAGAAAATGTGATGTGTGCATAAGTGTGGTTTAAGTTCTTCCTACATTTTTTTGTTTTTGTTTGTTTGTTTCATAAATTTAAGTATGAATACATTTTGGCCAAATTAAAAATAAGTTGATGAATCACAATGTTTGAGAAAACGTTCAAACATAGATTTTATGCACAAATTTTGTGATTAAGTGAACGAGACCCATTGTCGTCCCTAAATGGCTTCAGTGCAAGTCTGTTTTTTTTTTTATTATTTTTTATAGTTTGTTTACCATGAAAATCACGTTTATTTGCATAGCGCATTTCACAATAGATTTTGCATTTAAATTGGGTGTACAGAAAGTCATTCTTTAATGTTCCAATAGCCAATGACGACTTTGGCCCTGCTTCCACCTGGTATTAAGATGTGTTTTGGTCAATTTGATCACAAGTGTACAAGGTAGACACATTCCTGTTTACACCTTGTGTTTTAATCCGTCTCTTCTGTCCACTTTCAACCACTTATGTCCTGATTTCTTCAAGGGGACTGTCTATGGGAGGCTAAATTATATGTTTGTTTGTTTTTTTCAGATTTTTCGATCTACTGGACAAAATAAGCTCAAGCAATTTACATATGAATGTGCCCAAGTCAACGGAAAAACAGACGGAGAGCAGCAGCTTTCATTTCTTCTCTGAAAGCCGGCTGAACATGGTGAGTGCATGTTAGAAATCAGGAATGGTGAGAGAACATTGTGCTTGGTACATTTTTTGTCTTCAAACCAAACTTTGGTCTTTAGTCGACAAAGCTTAAATCCCATCTGGCTAATGCGCTTCCCATAATGTTTACACATTAGGTTAGTAGGCGGAGAGAGTCTTTAGTGGCTGTTCGAACACATTCGACCACATGAGCGTTTCCACTATGAAAGAAATGCGGTCTAATGTGTTTTTGACTACCTCTGGAAGTGATCGGAAGTGGACAAGCTCAAAACATTTTAGACCCTGTTTACACCTGTGTTTAGCATCATCCACTTGTGATCTGATCGACCAAAACGCATAATAATACCAGGTGGAAACAGAGCCTCAGTGTATCAGTTTAGGTGGTAATGTAGCTTTACGCACATTTCTGTGTGTGTGAAGTGTTCTGAAGCCAATAACTACAGTACTACAGCTGGCAAAGGTGTGAATTAATCTAAATTCTGACTGGTATTCTGGATGCATAATAACTTGAACACATTAAGCAACATGTGACATAAAAAGGCCTTTGGTGTGAAATTCTCAAGTCAAAACGTAAAAGTATCTGGAGCTATTGCCTTTATCATGCACCATAGTTGTTGTTACTGCTGTGAAATTAGCTTCAAATTGCTTCAAACAGTGTAAGAAGCATTTAAAATCTTCTCCCTTGCCACCATTTTATTGTAGTAGAAGTGACTGTGGTATTTTAAATAAAACACTGACATTTTATGAAAGATTAGGGGAAGTTTGTCTAAAATTTGAACATTTCTGAATACTCAAAGGTCATATATGCATATTCAGCTCATGCCAATACTGTCTGCCAGTCACTTATATTAGCTTTTATGGTGCTGTTTCATCCCAGATGTAAGTGAACATTAGAGACTTCATGCGGTAAATGCTATTTTATTAGCAATAGCGGTCCAAAACCTCAAAAATAAACAAACCAAGTCTTTCATGTGGCTTCAGCATTGGCAGAAGAGATATGAGAATCGGCACACCCTCTCATTTAGAGGCAAGGCTAAAATTAACATGACTTATTAAGAGGTTGAAATCAGAAAATTGACAAAGTTTCAAATTGGGTGGCTGTTTTGTTGTAATGCCAACTTTTCCAAAACATAGCGTCACACTTTCAATTAATACGCAAAATGCTATATTAATACAAGCCTCATAGTAATCAAATGAATGCTTATTTTTTCCTTTTGAGTGGTTACTTGTGAAATGAAAGAAAAGATGCATTAACAGAATCCAAATGCACTCAGACAACTGGAATGTGTGCTTTTGTTCGGGTGCTAATTATTCCTCAGGAATGTATGAAAGATAACTCAGGACAGGAAGGAACAAATTTGTTAAATGGACTCTCCATTGTTCCCGCAGAACCACCACCATTTTAGATATGGCAGCTGTAGACGCTGTGAAATTACTCAATCTCATTGTTACAGAGCCTTATTACCCCCCAGAGAATAGAGTCTAGTCAAATACAATTTTATAGAAAGGCTGCTTCTCTCTCCCTCCTTCTGTACCATCCGCAAAAGTGCCAGGGATTACTATTAGTGATTGGTCATAAACTGATGAGGTGCCTTTGTTTAACAAATGTATCATTACTAAGTGTGGAATGCTTTAATTGAAGTGCTCTCCCAAGTCTTATCAGAAAATTGACTAAATTTTATCTTGTGTATTTTCCCACTTAAAAGCATCTTGGGTTTCAGCAAAGAATAAACTCAGAAGATAGTCAATAAGGCCCTGACACAATCACAATGGAAGCTGATTTGTTTATAACATCTGAGTTCCCTTCAGATTAGCATATGCTGAGCAATGCATTTACACTTCCTTTCTGTAAAAACAACAATAGGTCAGTGAACTGGGCAAGTGTGGCCACATGCGATCATTGTAATGGGTAACCAGTGAGGTCAACACATCTGCCAAACATCGACCAACAATGAAATTAGTTTAGGCCTCAAAAACAAGATAAGCACTTTTCTGTTACAATAGCGTCAACATCAACAAAACCTTGTGTAAAAGTTGCTCCTTAGTGCCTCATTATTTGAAAAGCCTACCAAAAGTTGAAACGTTTGTAAACGGTTGTTTTTATTTTCAAAGGTGATAACTGTATGGCACTTATGAATTAAACATATTGAGGTTATGTAAATGTAATGTTAAATGTGACGGTTTAAAACTTTTATTAAAGGGTTAGTTCACCCAAAAAATCAAAATAATGTAATTAATTACTCACCCTCATGTCGTCTCACACCCTTAAGGCCTTCATTCATCTTTGGAACACAAATTAAGATATTTTTGATTAAATCCGATGGCTCAGTGAGGCCTGCGTTCAAAGCAATGACATTTCCTCTCAAGATCCATAAAGGTACTAACAACATATTTTAAATAGTTAATGCGAGTTCAGTGCACCAAAAAACAAAACAAAACAAACAAAAAATAATAATAATAACGACTTTTCAACAATATAGTGATGGGCCGATTTCAAAACACTGCTTCGGAGCTTTACGAATCAATTCAGTGACTCGGATCTCCTGTCAAACCGCTAAACTGCTGAAATCACGTGACTTTGGCGCTCCGAGTCACTGATTCAATTCGCAAAGCTCTGAAGCAAAATACAGCGTATAGTACACCCATTTCAACAACATGCTTTGTCGATTTTTAATATACTAATTATGCCTTTTTTATCACATAATTGTGATTTGATTTAGGCCTATGTTAAAATTAGGCCTATGACTTTGCATGTCACCATTTTTACCTTTCATCTCACAATTAATCAAAATTTCGACTTATATTATGCAATAATATCTTCTTTTTGTGTCGTAATTATAATACAGGCTACCAAAAGAATAGTACACCTACGCTAGTATTGCTTCCAGACCATAGCCATGCAGTGTTGAAGGTCTCGACTTATGAATATTAATTAGCTTACGTGACTGGACGCTCCAGAGCGGTTACCAAGCAACGTCAGCATGGCCTAGTTAATATTCATAAGCTAAGCCCTTCCCCTCAGTATTGCAGCTTGTGTTGGTCCTCTGGCGGTCTGTTAGAAGCCCGGAGCGCGGACACAAAGCACACAGTCGAGCGGCTTGAGCCTCTGTCCAGCAGTGCGGTTTCCCTCAGCGAGGTATTAGATTCGGAAGCCCGCCTATGTGTTATATGTAGCGGTTGGGGGCCGTCAGGAAGGCGCAGACATCTCAAATGAAAACAACGAAGTGCGAAGAACAAGCTCCACATAATGCAGGTGTTTTTTCCCAGCGTTTAAAAACTCTCATTGAGCTTATAGGCTTACCTGACAAATATAAAACCCGATTCAATGATTTAGCATTGGATGATTTGTTTATAGTATGGCATTTAATATACTACTCAGAAAAGAGAAGTTTAAATTGACTTGTTAGTCACAGAAAGTTTGTAGTTTACCAAAGGGAAAAGAAAATGCTTTCCTTCCCATCACTTTAAACAGTTATATGTGGGTTATGTGATAAAATAATAGCCTTAATGTCTACCACAATCCTGAGGTAGCAGTGGAAGTTGTACTGTAGCTAGACTGTCTGTACACAAATAAAGATTTACAAAAATGACGTAACGTTACAGATCCAAGGTCTAAAAAGCTGCTTCAAAGTCCATTTGATCATCATCTAGATCAATTCGAGTCGAGATAGAAAACATGAAACTCATTCAGCATGGAAATTTCCAGGCTGTAATTGTTGTATGACATGTTTATAATCATGAACTTTTAAAGGTGTTCCACTCTAAGCAAAAGTGAGATATTGGTTAAAACAAACTCTAAAAATTATACCTAAATTCACGTATTCAACAATACAAACCGTTTGTATTGACTATCCAATGATCAATGAAAAACCACCATAAAGTCATTTGCAGGGCGGATCTTCCATCATGTGCTCGTTCAGAATGAGAATAACAAAGAGTCGTGTGACAATTATTAATGACTGTTATATCTGATTGTCTACTGATAAGGGCAATCGGTCATAAAACCTATTTTTCCCACTTTAACTGATGGCCCGCTTGTGCTGAATCCACCATCCATGCACAAAATACATTTTAATATCAACTTTAAGCTTTATTGAGAATAGGTTGTGATATACAAACTCTATTGTGAAAATGATTTTAGAATTATTTCAACAATCTGACTGTTGCGTTCATTCAACAAATGCTTTGTTTCAGTGTAGTGGATGGTGTAGGCAGCTTGCCGGGGCAGCATCATGGAACAGGGCGTGAGGCATTCTGGATGGGCTCGCGTTCTCGCTGAGCCCGTGGCGCGCAGCGGAGTGCAGAACTTCTCTCAGAATCCTTAAGAATGAAGCGCGCTTTCTGCCTTCTCTCCGGACCCGTCCCTTGGTTTCGACCTCTTTGAATGGCTGCATGAGCGAGCCCACGGTCACTGGAAGATTTCAGCCTGACTCAGTACGACAGGACCCTGTGATTCCTCGCGTTGAGTGCGGCGGCGGCTGTTGCGCAAAACCAAATGCAGAGCCAAATGAAGGATACAAGCGGAGACTGACTCTTATTTGGAGAGGGAGACGCGATCAGCTCCGAGTCTGATGTTTACGGATTTGAGGAGACTGTTTAGCTGCAGAGGATAAGGGCGATCGCCGGATCGTATACTGTACTGGATGTTAACGGGTTTGACAGCTTGTAGGCAAGTGCTGATTGTTTGTCTAAGCAGAAAGGATTCGGTTGAAGTGACAAAAATATTCTGTTTATAATACGGACACCGTCGCGCACGAAAGCGAAATCGATGCGCTCTTGCACGACCAACTTATTCATCCATACTGCTGCGTAACGCGCGCAAATCACACTCGTTTAATGCTCCTCTTTGTATTTATGGATGAAACACGCGATTTAAGTCACCATGCAGTGTAATGAGACAAGGTTGCAACAGATTTCAGTGTGACAAACCTTTAAAGAAAATGCACATGGACACATTTCCATATTTGTAATATTTCCATCCTTCTAATGATCAGGATTGTGCAATATTGAACGAAGTTCTGGATTAATAATAATAGCAAAAATAATAAATCTCACGTGAAGTATGGAAAAAATGCACTAAAATAATATAGATAGCCTACGATATATGCAATGCAAATAGCTATAATGAAATAAATGGCAGATTTTACGTTTTAAACGGTTTCCGTATAAATCAGTGCAGAATCCAGCATACAGCGAGAACTAATATTATTGAAGCTAGTTCTTTATTTTGGTCAGCAAGTTCCATCGTCGCTTGACATAAAGGAAAGCACCCGTGCCGCGCTTCCACAGCGCGCGAGAGCTGGACAGTGTCTCACAGAGAGCAAGGGGTCTCTTGGCTCTTTTATAGGAGAGGTTGGGCTCCATATAGGTCGGGCTTTGCATATGTGTAATCAAACCAATGAGAATCCCCTGCGCGTCTGGCACACGGCAGAGCAACAAACTCTAGGAAGAAGAGAAGCGTAATTTAGGGGGTGTATCCCTTGTTTAAGACGCTGTTATGGCAAAGCCAATCGCCAGATGTTTGTGTTCCTCACTCAGATTTTGAGACTAAGCAGAACGCCGGGTTACTACGCGGAGGCTGATTCGCGTATCCAAGCCACTTTTAGCCAAAGTATAGCTACACGCGATCTATCTCACCCGCTTTACGCACAGGATTACGGCTGTTTCGCGGAACTGCAACGTTTTTTCTGTCATTCTTTAACAGGCTGAAGGAAATGGCAAAGGAGAGAGGAGCGCGTTTGGGAGAGCGCAAAGGAAACCAGAGCTGAATGGCAGGATGCAAGCGACCTGAAGACGCAAAAAACCCCGCGTTTCTACAGCTCACAGCCATTTTTGCGCGTTCTTTTGGTTTCCTTCCTTGCGAATGAGAGGAATTATCACTAAACGACCATTTGAGGATTTTCTTTTTTCTTCATTTTTCAAATTTGTATCATTTTCACACACAGAACTCTAGGAATCGAGGATGCATTGTGGATTAGTGTTGATCCTCTTTACGGGAATCTTTCTCATCGTCAGTGCTTTCAAAAATGGTGAGTGTCAGCTGAGTTACCGGGGTGTTTTAATGACTTTTGTGGGGGACTAGACGAGGAAAGCTGTAATGAGGGGTTGCGACTTCAGTCTGGTCACCTGCTCTCACCTGCCGCCTGTTTCTGACACTGGATGGCCAGTCAAAACCATGCGTTTTATCCGCTCTCATATTCAGTTCTTATTTTTGTTTTTCGACTGTCTGACTGTGGTCAAATGCGTTCACATGATATTTCATAATAACTTCTATTAATAATATTCATGTTTACAAAATTTATTTTACATTTATATTATTAATTTTTCATTATAATTTAAATAGGCTTATGACATTATATTTCGTAAAATAAGTTAATGTCCGTTCAAATATTTCAAAAGGTCACGAAACTAATTTTCATATACCAGTTTAAGATTTGGATGTAGATTGACTCATTACCATTTTATTATGTTTGCTAATAACTAATAAACATTTTAAAAAAGAAAAAAAAAGTGCTACCTAAGTTTTCTGTTCGTCTAATAACTTATTAATAAGTTATCCTAATCTCGGCCAAATTAGGGAAACAACTTTATAACTCTGTTAAAATTATTCCTGAAAACCTGACGCCTAACTGACTGCCCTGATTGCGAACTATACAATTATAAATAATAATAATTCGGTCCCATTAGTCGTAGTCGTGAATACGTTTAGGTAAATATAGCTATAGGCTAATATTATTTGTAAGCTTAGGTTATTATGGTATTATTGACTAGGCCATTATTGTAAGAAGTCCTGTATTTTTCACTTATGCGCGTGTATTGCTAAATCTGTCCTGAATAAAGTCTTGAAGGATTCAAGCGAAATTTCCTGGGGTCACTTGCATGTATTCTTGAGTCACTTATAGAGAACATGGGTTAAAAAGTTACGCGTATACTTCCGTAAATTAAAATATTGATTAAATAGTACACATTTTAGACTTTTAAGAGAGATTACATGGTGTTTATTCACTCTTGTTGTATTTCAACAGTATCAAAAGGCATGATAAAGATACATTTACTTATTTGAATTTACATTATTATGCATTAAACTTTACTGGACCTTATTTAAAACATGATGCATGCTCAGGAAAGATGATCAAATACCTCGAGTTATCTTACTTTTATTCTGTGTAAAAAAATTTACATTAAAACCCTGTTTTGTTCAATAAAAAGTTAGTATTTATATGTAAACATCTCTGTTAAACCATGTGGTGCTCCATGAGTTTGTTTGTTGTTGATGGATATGATGAAATTCAGTGTTGATCAGCTGTAGAGTTGTTGAAAGAGCAAATAAATAAATTATGGAAGAGACAAAGGTCATGCTTCCCCTCCCACATAATGACATTAAATGTAGGCGAAAATATCAAGCCTTTATTTAGTGCGTAGAAATAGGTCAGAAATGACTAGAGGAGATTTTCTCTGAATATTTGGAGTGAAACGGCATAGTCATTCTTATGTCAAACTACAGTGGTGTTATTGTATTAGATATTCTAAAATAAAGCAATGTCACACTGAATAAAGAATGTGTTCGTAGCATGGAAAGCGTTACTTAAACAAAAGGCACTGTTAAAACTCATTTTTATTTTCATATTACTGTAGATATTCTTTATTTTACGTATGGATTATTGGTTGGTAAACCAACAGAAAAGGTGAAGCTAGTCGATCAGTATGATCTCTCTGATAAACCTGGTTTAGCTAGTTAAAAAGTTTGGTTCGCAGCATCCGAAACACAACATGCGATATTGAATGTATGTTGGTGACCAGCAATGTATTTTCAGTATGAATGATTTTTTTTTTTCTGTTCTTTCAGACAAATGTGGGGACAATATCAAAATCAGTAGCGCAAATTACCTCACTTCACCCGGTTATCCGGTGTCTTACTACCCATCTCAGAAATGCATATGGGTGATTACAGCTCCAGGACCGAACCAGAGGATTTTGATCAACTTCAACCCTCACTTTGACCTGGAAGACAGAGAGTGCAAGTAAGTGTTCAGTATTTGGTGTGGAGGTGCGCCACCTGCTGGTGCTGTTTGAGTATGTGCAAGACGTTCATCTGGTGTAGAGCAGAGGGCCACACGTGTGCTTGGCTTCTTTTAGTGCTGATTTCACTAAAATTTTCCAAAACCTTTTTTTTTTTTTTTTTTTTTTTTGTGTAAATGTGTTAAAAATAACACATATTGTGTATACTTGTGTGTTGGAGTTTCTTTTTACACACTATCCTTTGTCATGCCAAAAGGCAAAACAATAAGGTATTGAAAGCTTTTTTTTCCTTCTTTTTTTTTTTTTTTTACATCATGATTCAATAGTTCACATGTGGTTTGGTTGGTGTAGCTTGTTTCCACCGTCTTCTCTCACTCTTTCTCCTTCTCATTCCGTCTGTTTCCTTTGTTTGCGCTGGCGGGTCTGAGGGACGTCATTGTACTGTCAGAGTGTGACCGACTCTGTTACTGTATCCCCTCCACCCAGATAGTCTTCCGCCTGGAGTCCTTTGTTTTCACTGAATGCCTTGTATTAATGGCACCGTTTATCAGGATCTTTACCTTTTTATGGCTCTGTAAACCTACAGAGATTTACAGCCCCAGATGACCCCGCACTGTCTGCTCATAGGGGGTCCGTCTCTTCTGAGAGTTCAGGTTTCGCTGCCCAGAAACGACCAGACCCCCCTCCAGTCACACACACACACACAAATCTCCAACCAGGGGATACTTAGAGTGAATGGAGTGTGGATACACACATGGTGAGGACATAATGAGCCCTCCTAATGAAATTATGCAGCCTGTGTTCGAACAAGCCAAGTTAAAGAATTGCAAGTTTAGCTCCCGAGGCAGTCGGTGGATATAAATGAGTTTAACGTGAGCTCTTTAAAGTGTGCTGGGATTTTTTTTTATGGAACTATTTAGGATTATGAAGTCATTCGAAATAGACTTTATAATCAAAATTTAGGATTATGGAGTCCTTTCTGATTTGATGTAATTTGCACACAAACTGGATAGTAGCTTAATTGTTTTCTTTTTGCCCATGATACACAAGTGCTTTATTCCAAAAGACTTCAAAATCTATCAAAGTATAACTTTCTCCGCCTCTAAAACAAATGTACTTTTCAGCTGACATCATCAATACCACTCTTTTTTAGCCCCTACCATCAAATTCAAATAGCAGTGGATTGCGAAAGTCATTTCGTGTTTACATTAAATTGTTCAGAAGTCTTTTTTTTTTTTTTTTTTTTTTTTTTTAAATCTGATTGGCTTCATCCCAGTGCTGTAACCACCATAAACATTGAGGGGGACAAGTCCACCCCAATAATTAGAAATGGCCAATTCACAAATTTTAATTTGACACTTTCGTTTTAGCAGTGAAGGAGTATGTGGCAATATATATATATATATATATATATATATATATATATATATATATATATATATATATATATATATATATATATATATGCAAATAGTTTAAATTGATTACTTAATAATTACAATAGACCTGGAACTTTTACCGTTCTTAACACAAAATATGGTGCCCCCCAATGTTCAAGACATGATTATGGCTTTGCTTCATCGGTTACTCAAAAATGCTCTTTGTACCATATGCCAAATGTCCATGCTTGGTTTTGCATTATGCCTTTGCATGTGGTCGCGGTTCATAAAATAGCAGAACCATTTAAGTGCTAACTTGAAGACACACTCATGCCCTCCGTGCTGCGTTTTCTGCGGGAACTCTGCTCCAGGGCTTTTTTCCCAATCCTAAAGCGTGCTGCGGTTGTATTTCCCCTCCAAGGCAACATATGCCGTTCATTGGGGTTCAGTACCGCTCTATAATCTTTCCACTTCAATCTATCATTTTAAATTGCTGTAGAGAACAGCGATTCAAACAAATTCGAAGTTGTTTAGTAATTTTCGTTGTGACTGGCTGAAAGTTATGAGCGACAGAGACTGACACCCCCCACCACCACCACTACCTCTATCTCTATCTCTAATTCAATTCTATGACCAGATAGACATCTGTTTGGTGGATCTGGTTTCTATAGATTAGGCGGTGTTTTCTTGACTCTCAGATTCAGCTGGACACACATTAAGGGCCTCTTGCATAATGGAAACTGTTGATGGCCGAAATGGCTTCTTTATCAGATGGACTGCCGAGCGAGGGAAACTACAACACACGCTTCAGTGCGCCGCTCGCAATCTAATTAGCAACAAATGGAACGCACATGCTCAGCATAACATGTCCGTTATCAACAAAGCAAACAAGAAATGCTTCATGTCCACTTGTGAACAAAAAACAGCTGCCGGATCAGAGTCGACACTGGGTGTTGCATGAGAATGATGTCAGGCATGTTTTGTTTGTGATTGGAGCCAATGGATATATTCATATGAACATTTTTTAATTATATTTGTACATATTTGAAGTCTTTATTATTTAAACTTATATATTTAACATTTTATTTTATGATAAAATAAACTGGTTTTACTGCAAGAACATTTTTGAAGAAAAAAGGCTGACAGCATTGTTGAATGTGTCACACGGGTGTATTTAGTGTTCTTAAAGCAGATGGACTTCAGTGAGGTCATAGTGTGTCTCTGTGTGTGTACTGTGTTGTGTCAGAGGCCGCCCTCTGCAGATAACGCATTCCTCTGACAGCATTATGAATCATTGATGCGCCCCAATCCGCTGACCTAACAAAAACTGGAAACATTTCCTCCCGATTGTTAGATTCCTGTCTTGAAGCCGTGAGGGGATGTGTTGGATGGCAGAATTGTTGAAACGTGGTAAAGGACAGAGTGTAGCTTTGCTCTCGAAAGCTTTGCTGCTTAAAGCAGTATTCTTTGTACTTAGTCAGAGAATGTGCAACAATGGCCGGTCGGTTTGGATTTGGGCATGTGTGTGCACTTGCGAATAGTCAAGATGGCATTCAGAGAATGCTTGCTCAAGAATGGTCCCAAAGGAGGTCGCTAAAAGGCCCTATGTCTCCGCAGTAAACTTAAGCCTGAAAGCGCAGCTTTACAGTGACCAACCTTCAGCGCCGCCCTGCTGGGTCAGCCCGCAAAGTGCCACATGTCCTGCAGAGAAAGCAAATACACTTTTGGCTTGCCAAACAAACCACACATCCTGTATCTGTGTTGCTCGGAGACTTGGATAAAGCTGATTAGTCATGGAGACACTAACAGTAGATGCCTTTGATTTAGTTATGGTTTGTTTCATAAAGAAGTTTTAGGTTTAATTCATATAGAAACACACTCATTCAGTTGCTCAGATGCCCTGCTGTTGATGTGAATTAGTGTTGTGGCTGAGAAGAGAAAGGGTAAAACAGTAGATCTCCCTGGTGTTTAAATATCAGCACAGCTCTTCCACTCAGGCAGGGTCTCGATCCATTGTTTGTGTGCTCCAGTGCAGTAGGGGCCCCGTGGGTCTCCTCTCCCCCACTGAGAGGCACCATAGCCAGGCTGGGAATGGCCGTAACTCTCCCTGCTTCCTCCAGACACCTAACACTGGCCCTCTCCACTCCTCCACAACGAATAAACACAGTAAGGGAGACGTATGGCATGAACATTCATCAGCGGTTGTCACGGAAGAGAAAACCAAAGAAGTATGGAATGCAACGGACCTCCTTTCATCCTCAATGATGAGGGTTTTTAAAGGCAGGGAATGCTTTGACCTCTGGGCAGTGGAGGAGGCTTGGCCTGACAGAGATTGTTTTAAATACTTATGGCCCCTGTTAACAAACATGAGCACAGCGATCTATTCTCAGGGAGGGTCAAGGAAGCAATCGTAGGATCAAAAGCAGTACCGGGCCATTCGTGAGCTGCTGATGAAAGGCAGAGATCCGTGCCTGACTCCATCCGAGCTCCTAAAACAGGTGTACCACTCCTGTTTCATTTCACAAAGATGCCATTTTTTCTCTTTACGGTTGATGTGCTTTGTGTCGCAGAGCAGACAGAAAGCAGACCGCAAAGCAAGGATTTTTGCTACTGCGCTGAGCCTTTTGCTGTGTTGGGAGGTTGTTTCTTGTCCCTAGACTGCCTCTAAATCACATTTGTTCTGGCTCTGCACTGAATTCTGGGTACAGGGAAAGGAGGCAGCAGCTGTCATATGGAGCAGGAGCGAGGTGGTGTTACTAAAGCCAGTCCAGATGGAAAATGAGGCATAAACATAGGAAAAAAACATACACAAAAGTGCCCACAGTGGCTGTTCAGAACAGGAGGTTGAGTCCCCTGAAAACTTTAAACTCTGTGGTGCTTTCAAACCATTGTTGTTTGTTTGAGAATCCTGACCAGCCTAACACAGTAACAGTTCAAGCAATGGCATGAGTCTGGGGTGTGGCTATCTGTCTGTTCGACCAGTGAAAGCCAGGGGGAGTATTTCTGTAAAACGTGTTTAAAAACAATCATTATTAGGTCTTAACAATGTTTCATAGTGTGCTCAGAGATACAATGTGAACTCAAACTTTTCTAACAAATTCGTCCAGTAGCATGTTATCTGAGCTGTGTTTGCCAGATTCATTTCATAGCTCTAAAACAACTGTTGTTTGTTGTAGTGTTGTCAAAAGTACCAACTTGGTATCGAAGTGAAATGAAATTTTAAAAATGTGACGCTTTGAGCGCTGTTGAGCAGATTTGTAAACACCTCTGATTGGCCATTGTGTTCACACGCTCATCAGATTTGTCTGTGATTGGCTACAATGATCAACACTTCAAAACATGTTGTAAATAGACTTTGGCGCTCTTCACCGAGTGCTTACACGGATATACACGGGAGAGTTTGAAAGCAGGCCTCTCTCAGTGGACCGGTCTTTCAAACGCTTTCAAAGCGCTTTCAGACATATATGTTGAGCGCGTGAACACAGTGGCCGATCAGAGGTGTTTGCAAATCTGCTCAACAGTGCTCAAAGCATCACATTTTTTAAATTTCACTACTGACTTGGTAGCAAAGTCAGTACTTTTGACAACACTAGTTTGTTGTGTTCTTTATTGTCCACAGTCATGCCTTTCTCACTCTATGGTATTCATTTCATCACCTCATTTACTCTTTGGCCCTGTAACCCCCTCACATGACACTGGGCATCTTGAGGTTGTAAAGCGGTCTGGCTAATGAGAAAGATTAAATTGTGTGTATCTTTCGGTATTTGTGTGTCAGGGCAAGGGGTTTCCGCCACTAAAGCGCTTCACCTTGGCCTGTGTGTTGGAAGGACAGGCTGATTGAAAAGCTCTCTCTCTCTGTGACATCTGCTGTCCTCCCTGCTGTTCTGTCACTGGCTTGATTCATGTCCTCCTCGTTCTCTCGCTCTCTGTCTCTCTCTCAGAAAGCCTAGGCACTTCGCCACTCAGCGTGAGCTTATCTATGAGGGGAGGAGAGAGTGATGAAGTAGGGAAGTGGGGAAGAAAAGGAAGAGAGTGTTAGAAAGTGAGTAGATGAAGAGGAGGAGGCAGAAGGTAGATAGGATGAAAAAAGGGAAAGATTCAAATACAAACCCGACAGGATATACAAGTTATAGTTGGATAAATGAGAGAGAAGGGAGTGAGGAGTGAGAAAAATCAATTAGGATTTAACAAAGTAGTAGCAAACCTCCTCCCTTGTCCCAGTAGAGCACAGAAGACATTAGAAATCTCAAAATTCCACCTCTGACAAAAGAATGATGAAGCTTCTAAAGAGAATTTGGCAAAGGCCTCTCCAGCTTTCCACACAGAACAGGTTTCCCAATATGGAAGTTTCTGTTCTCCGCTGTGAGCCGTCACAGCTGAGAAAATCCTGTTGCTCATTTCCTTTATGTTCCAGCTCAGATGTTCTTAAGAATACCTTTAGTTGCGTGATTAAAGGACAATTTGTTTATCTCACCACTGGATTAAGATTTAAAGATATGGCTTAGTGAAATGATAAAAAAAGCAGGTATAAAAAAATTGTAGTAACACTTAAGGTTCATTAGTTAATGTATTAACTAACATGAACTAACCATGAGCATTACATTTGTTACTGTATTTACAAATCTGCGTTAATGTAAGTTAATAAAAATGCAGTTGTTCATTGCTTGTTCATGTTAGTTCACAAATGTTGATATTAACATTAACAAATACTAATAAATGCTGTAGAAGTGCAGTTCATTAGTTCGTTGTAGATAACTAATGTTAACTAATGAACCTTATTGTAAAGTGTTACCAACATTGTTGTCATAGGAAAACTGTTGTTAAACATCCCTTGGCATTTAGTACATGTTGATTAGCTTTGAAGCCATCTAATCTACACCTAAAAATTTAAATGTAAAGTCTTTATCTTTTAGGAAGACCAAAAATAGGACTTATCTTGCTTACATAGGCATATATATTTTGTCTAATAAAATGTACCATAAAGTCTGAAATGTCCCTGGCGTCTAGCAATAGCAATATAAAATCAGCACAGGAAAACGGGGTCATCTACAAAAAGTAAAAGTTCTCATTGTCTAAACTGCTGTAATTTAATTATGCATGTAAAAATGCAGTGGAACATAAATCTCTGAGTTTGTTTAGATGAAGCTCATTAGCAACAGTGTTTCCATGTAGAGGCCTAAATGGAATCCGAGAACTTACGAGAACACAGAGAGGGAGAGAGAGAGAGAGAGAGAGAGAGAGAGAGAGATGAATGGGGGAATTTACCACTGCTTAGGAACCAAGAGTTAAGGTTCTCAGCAAGATTGGTTAAAGATCTGATTCAAGCCAACCTGGTTTTTTAAACTCCCCCGGAGAACATCAGAAGTGCCTAAGCTTTAATTGATGTGGTCCTGTTGGAGAGCTAATGCACCATGTCTGCACATGCTGGCCTTGTTTAGTTTGCCGCCAGAGCCGCAAATGGCCCTTTATTTTTGATTGATGGGGCTCCTGCCCAGCTATGGTTCAGCCCACACTGCTCTGAGCTTAAGGGACCAGTTGGATGGGGATTTGGGTTTGATAAGGTTCAGCTCCACTTGGGCCCCATGCTAAGATGGCAAATTGAATTTTTCAGGTTGTATTTTTGAAAGTTTTTTTTTTCTTTTTTTTTTCTTGTAAATTTAGGCTGTGAGATCTGTTTTTGAGAACTTAACTTTCATCTCATTCTCATTCGTTCGCTCTAGATTGAGTGTAGCCGAGGGCTGTCCTTCTTTGTTTTCTCTGCGACAGTGTTGGTAGTAAGTTTGATGGCTGGAAAGAGACAGTGATGAATGGGGCAAAGGCTCTCTGATTGAGTTGAAGCAGTTCACACTCCGCTCGCCCACCCCTTTGTTTGCTTTTCTCTTGGACTTGTCTTTCAGAGGATTGGTGTTCGTTTTGGGAGGTTTGATTGTGTGTGAATGTGGCATTTTTCTCACACTATAATTTGCCATTAAATAGCACGTCTCAAAAGCTGCAAACTGACCTGTGAGTAAATCAACCCCTTGGTGGGATGTTTGTGGTCTTGTAATGTTTCAGACTCAATGCCAGCTTAAGTCTGTCAGCTCCTCCTCTCCTATCCTTTCCTCCAGTTTCCAACAGGTCTGCTGGTCATAGCATGAGCTAATTATCTTTCATGACATCTCCAAGTTGGCAGCGGCAGTGTGGGTTTGTGAATGGAGAGGTCATTTTGCCCTCCAAACTTTGGCATCATCTTTGGCATCAGTGCTTTGATCAAACTGCTGCACAACAAGACACCACACATATGTGTGCACACACTTTGACACAAGCACATTGCCCGGGCCACAACAGAATTCACCGGAATTGCGATAGAAAGAAAACAACACACCACCTGGTTGTCTCAGTGTGTGCCCTCTAAAGTGCGTAATTCCAAGAACCTGATTTCTTTTTTGAAGTGAAAAGATAACCTGTTGGGAAAGGAAAGAGATAAAGTGAGAATGTACATGATAATGAATAAGGACACACAAAGAATAAGGAAGCTAGTCAAATGCCAAGATGTTGAAACAAATGTCAGAGAATTGACAAAGCAAAGATTTCTCTTTTGTTCTCCATCTTCCGCTTATGTAATAAAAAATCAGCATCTGAAGGGTGTGAGTGTCCCAATTCCGTGTGTCACTGATGACCATGCCACTGTTCCCATGAGATATGATGCAGACTTGGTCAAATGCATCAATTTCTATCCCTTCCCTACCCCCATTTTCCGCCGTCATTGTACTAGCCTGGATGAGGAGGAAGGCGAGGGGGTGAAGGGAAGGAGATGGGGCAAGGCACGCAAGGAAAGCAAGTTAATTGAATTACTCTCAGTGCAGTTATAACCACAGTTTTCCTCTGAAAGAAAGAATAAGCTGGACATGAGACATTATGGGGAAACTTCAAGTGACCCATGACATAGCCCAGAGGGACCTCATGCTCTCATCCATGCACATTCTCTCTCAATCTTTCTCTTTCTGTCTACCTCTCTCTTTCTCTCATGGACGCCACCCACTGGTTTACCTCTAGTTGACCTCCCTAAGCATTCTGTTCATTATCAACAAGAGAGCACTTATTAGACTGCAGTATGTATATGGACCAGATAGTTAAGCAGTGGTCTTGTTTTCTTTATGCAAGTTCGTTGTCTCATACTGTACATTAACAGTCATCATTTGGGTCTGCTTTTAACCCTTCTCAGAAAGTCAGTAGGTCATATCTTCATCATCAGCTTGTCCTGGCAATGCTAAATTGGATTTGTGGGTTGTTTTATTTAATAATGCACTTAGATACACATCTATAATAACTATCTTTTCCTTTTTTGTTGTCGGACTAGTGCAGTGTCAGACATTCTAGCCTGTGGGATCTTTTAGAGTATCTCCAAATAATTAGTACTGTAATTAGCATAGCAAAAGGTATTACCTTTAAGCTGACCCTATTTCTCTCTGCACATAGTAGGAATGAATTTAGTCCTCATTAGAGGAGAGGCTCACATGTCACCTTCTACCACTGCAGAATCAGTGTCAGCCCAAGGGTGGGAGACACCAGGGTTACTGGGTGGTAGGGGGGGATGCATAGAATTTTTAATGGAAGACTGTGCACATCTGCCCTCTGACCCCAGTCAGCCACCTCCTTCCCTCATAGTCAATCCACGTTCTTTTCTATAGCTTGACTTTTCATCTTCTTAACCATGCACCCTTCTCCAAAGGGCAGTGGCCACTCTGGCTCAGTAATAATACCCCCTATCAGATGTCAAGGTGGGACAAATGGTGGCTATTCTCTTAGTAATAGCCAGTGAAATGGGCTCCTGACAGAGACCGAATGAAGACCTGTGTCCCTTATACACCATATAGTGCAATTTCTTTTTCCATTGTCCTATTCGTGGACTAAAATGGATTTTTGTTCTCTCTTTCTCTCTTATGTACAACAACAGTGAATATATATATATTACTAATAGGCCTATAAAATGTATTTTTAGCTGAATCCTATATTAACATTTAATATCGTATTGCACTCTAATGGTTTAGCTTCACATCAACTTGAGAACTCAAGTGGCGAACTAACACACAACATAACTATTGTCTCGGTGGTTTTCTTGCTGTATGTTTATACATTTTGCACATTTTTGTGAAAGTCCACAGGGTTCAACTCTTGCCCTGTTCATAACATTTTTTTTTTTCCTAAATTGCAGCAAGTTTGCAGCAGCTTCCTTCATGTCATTGCTACACTGAGACTAAATCTCTGAGGTAAAGTTAAGCCAATTTAGTGCAGTTCCTCATCATATCCTGTCAGTGGATGATACACAGATATCCATCCTGCCCTGCTGGCTGATGACAGAACTTCCTCAAGTTCCTTCAGCTGTGTTTATATTAGATCATTTGGGAATTGTACATTAGCGAAGAAGTGTGGCACTCTAAAATGGCCTAACCGAGCTCTATGCCATAGCTCGCTTAGTGTACGCGTTTCACTTAATCAGTAAATGCATATTAGCCATTTTGCCCCCTGGGCAGAACTCTAATTAATTGCTCTTGCTCCTTCCTCCAACTAGAACAGGATGTTAGATTCTAAATAAGGGCATTTTGTGGTCTAATATATTCTGTGTTTCTTCGAATTCCAAACTATAATGCTTTCTGTTTTACAGCAAAATTGCTTTAATGGATAATGACAGATGATGGATTGAGGAGAAACAGGATCGTTTGCTGACATGCACCATTGTAGAGGGGAATTAATATTGTAGTGGTAGCACAGTGCCCTCTTTGTCTTGTGGCCCTCTCTGCTTTTCCCTGACAAAAATTAACATCCAACAAGTTTGGATGTGGTTAAGAGGAAGGACAAGGAGTTATCTCAGAGGTGAAAACCAAAAAATGGATAGCTTACTATCAGTGTTTCACATGTGATTGCACATTTTCTCTTTTGCATTCTTTCTCAGCTTTTACTGCTACCTCTTTCACTGGGTTATTTGCCTATTAAAGACTATAAACTGTTAGTAGTGCAGTACGCAATAATTCCCTCAAAATACTGGAATTCATTAATGTGATTGTTGGGAATCCGTGTCTCTCTGAACAGCCTAATTAGCAGTGCTAATGAAAGTGGACACGCTAAATCCATCAATGTTAATCATAATTGCCATTTATGAAAGCGTGTGGCGTGGTCTCCTGCACCGCGCCCATTCAAAATAAATTAGCATCTAAAAATATGTCTCAAAGATTAAGCATGATGCTCTAGACCTCTCTGCGATTGTGGCTACTGGGGCTGGGTTGATGTAATTTACTCTCACGGAATTGAGCAGTATTGAACCACTTGACATGTCCACACCCTTCGCCAGCCCTGCACCACATTCGCTCTGTGCCACCCATTTCTAAATGGTACTGCTCTAATCATTTGTGTTTAGGAAGGATGGTTAAACCACTGGGTGGTCGTTTGGATAGACAAATCACTCATTGGGGAACATGAAACATGATTTGCACCCATTTTTAAATTATTTTCTGATGTTGGCAAGAAAGTCTATTTGAGGTCCACAACACACATGCAGTGTGTAAAGGTACTTTCACACCCAAACTTAATTTCTGCACTCTAAAAAATGCTGGGTTAAAAACAACCCAAGTTGGGTTGAAAATGGACAAACCCAGCGATTGGGTTGTTTTAACCCAGCGGTTGGGTTAAATGTTTGCCCAACCTCCTGGGTAGTTTTATTTAAACCAATTATTATTTAAAAATTGCTATATGGCTAGCTTAAAACGAACCCAAAATAGTTGGGAAATTAAAAACCAGATGCAATTAGAGACAACAATAATAGACAAAAGGTGAATGTTTATTAATAAGTTTTAATATTTTATTAATATAAATTAAATAGTTTATTAATATACATTTATTAATAAGCAATTTAATAAATGTTTATTGTTTAATAATTATTCATTGAACATTAATACATGTTCATTTCCAACATACTTTGGGTTAATTTTAATTAAGCAATACAGTAATTTTTAAACAATAGTTGAGTTAAATAAAACTACCCAGCAGGTTGGCCAAACATTTAACCCTACCGCTGGGTTTAAACAACCCAATTGCTGGGTTTGTCCATTTTCAACCCAACTTGGGTTGTTTTTAACCCAGCATTTTTTAGAGTGTAATTTTCCTTTGAATAAACAATATTCGATCCTCTTGAGACAAAAAAATGTCCCTTTACCTTATAGAACCAACCAGTCTCAACCAGTAATTTCAAAAGGTATAGTAAAAAAAAAAGCTATCATGAAAACACAGGTCTAACTTCATAGCCATAGCCTCAAGTCATGGCCCCTCCCTCTACACTCTTCAGCAGTCGCATGTAAGCTAATAACTCCATCAGGGAGTGTTTTCATTCTCTGTACTGTTGTAACGGACTCTGGTCCCAACCCCAACTTCTTTTTTTGCCTGTTTTACCAACATTTTGAGTGACAGTGGAGAGGTTATTATCGTTCCAAATACAGCTTGCAGCTGCAGGAGCCTATTACAGTAGGCTTGGTTAACACTTGTCACATACTATGGAGAATGGTAGACAGTTTTGGTGAGCGAGCTGCTACCTTGTCCCCTAAAGGCTTGAGCTGTTAAAACAAAAAGAAAAGTCCAGCTTGCTTCGTGAAAATGTTAACCTTGTTCGGCATGGGTGTCTAAGTGACAGTATGTTGGTGTTTTGTTTTGTTTTTTTGCACATGATGTTTCGGTCAGAGTCCCTCAACAGTTTACAGCTCTACGTGTTTACACTTTCTTTAGGACAAAGATGACTTGTACATCCCCTTAGCCTTCTCCAAGCCAAAAGAAAATGTGAGAAAAGAGTGATTGTTTTGAAAAGGGCACGTTGAACCTAATCTTTCCCTAAGGTGATGGATAAAATGTTCCGCTGTATTGTAGATCATGCTGGTCATATTTTGTTTCTGTGAATGCTTATGGGGGGTGAAGGTAACAGCCCCAAATCTGTGAGTCAATGAAAAATTGTTAGCTTGTGGTTGATCGTCTTAACCCTAGGCGTGCAAAATTTAGGCTTGCTACTTTTCCCATCTGACTGCTCTGGATTGCCTAGCCATTACTATCCCTGTAGACAGGATTGTCTGCTAGTATTGCAAGGCAGTGAAGTGAATGTCTATGAGATATAGGTTCATCCTTTTTGTTTTAATTTCCCCTTTGGATTGGCAGGCTATTTTCACCACTATTATGGTTGAATGTGTGTGTGTGTATGAAGAGGCTTTAGAGACTGTATCACAATCCTAACAACAGTCCAGTGGTATATGCCCAAAGATTTTGAACAATCAAAAAGGGCAAAGGTAGAGCAGCAAGATATAGCGAGGGGAAATGCATTAAAAATAATCTGTCTGCTGTCTATTCTGGGGTCGTAAAAATGAAGCAGGCGGAGACCGGGTGGAGCGAGGGGGTGGTTTAAGACCTGGGGCAGGTGGAGAGGTGTCTGGTCTGAGAAATTGGGACTCTGTACTTGATGAGAATGCTTTACACCTCTCTTCTTAGCTTCAGGGGCAAAACTTCATTTTAAAATCGGTCCCTGCTGTTTTTTCTTGCTCTGTTAACGGCAAACTCCATCTTGTAGCCTCAGACCCCTGCACGTTCCAGAAGAAATAGATTAGCAAATACTGTTCTACACAGACCACTCTTGGAAAAAGTCTTTCTCTGAATGTAAAATGGCCTCTGCAGTCAATCCCATAATGCCCTGCATATGATTAGCAGGGCCAAGTTGGCACTCCGGATCCACTGAGCTTGCGGAATGGGATGAAACTGTGCGCAGCCTGTGCCGAGTAGTCTTTAAAAACAGAAATGAGAATGTGGTTAGAATGCTTATAGACATTTCTTCTTTTTTTTTTCATAAGCAGCACTGGCCTTGAGGCGACTACTGCAGTTCCATCTGCATCTTATTCTAATACCTCCCACTCCAGCTTTACAAGGTCCATCTGTGTTAGGGAACAAGTGCCGCGCCTGACTAAAAAATGCCATAAACAAGATTTCTGAAGGTGCAAAGACTTTACATGCAGGCAAGCAGGAGAAGCCTGCAGTTTTTCAAAGCCGTAGCAAAAAGGATGTGTTGAGGAGAGCTTGTAGTACAGTATAATGTTACCTCTGCTGTGACTACGGTTGTGCAACAGTGACTGTGATTCTGTGACAGACTGCTGAAATCCGATAACACACCTTTGATTCACACAGCACCACTGAGGAAGAAACGACTTCTTAAACCCCAAAATCTTTTGCTGGATAACGCCTGCATCAATTTTTCAAAGGTCTGGTCACGCTTGAGTTTACCTGGTTGGGATTTAAAGTAGAAAGAAAATCTGTGTGTGCATGCATAGCTGAATGATACATCAAGGTAGAGGTATCATTCAGCTAGCCATAAGAGCAGGGAGAAAGTACCGGTTGAAAGAGGAAGTAGAGAGCAGAACAGAAAGATCTGAACAAGACTGATGCTCTCTATCTTGAGCTAGGACATACTGTCAAAGATCTTCACACATTACTGCACTAAAACTCTTCCCAAACTGTATTCAGACCAATCTCTGATGCACTTTTCAATGAGTGAATTTGGATTTTACAGCAACTTGGTGTGCATTCTTGCATGTGCTTGCAGTCGCAATACAAATTAGTCAAGTAAGACATGCTCCTGAATCAATATACTTGTTGGAGCTGGAACAACATCCCTAAGACAAATATAAGCCAAACCTTCCCTAGCAATAAGCTACCTCTAAAATCAAACAGGAAGTGTTTGTGTTGTGCCGAATTTTGACCCCCTGCCAGATATTGGTAGGTTTAGGAGTAGGTGTGAGGGCGGGGTTAGGATTGGGGTGGGGTTAAGATTAGGCAATCAGGTAGCGACTTCAACAAGGGGGGTAATAATTTGGTAGGGGGCAAAATTCGGCACAATAGTTTGGTTGATAAAAATGTTGAAGCCCCAAATCCTAGTCCTAACCCAGCCTATCCCAAACAAAGGCCATTTGCTTAAGCCCTTTCAGTAGTCTTTTATATCCACACTTTTATAACATAATTCCATGTAGACTGTTGGGCAGTGCAGATTTGTGTTGTCTCTGCAAAAGACTGCAATGTCTTGTGGTGGCTGTTAAGAGAGTGAAATGAAACCTGTGACAAATGCAACACCTTACATTCTCAAGGTCATCTCAAATTCACAAGATTCAATGGTACAATGAAATGCACCATTTAAGACAGGGCCTAAAAATCAAGCTCATTAAACCTAATTCTCAGATCGGTTTGGAATTTTGGCACCAACAAGGAAAGTAGTCCAATCCACCAATCAGATTCTTGGGTTAGAGTTAGGGCTAGAGCCTTGGACAAGTTTCTTACCAAACAATGATTCCCTTCTGGTTTTAGTGACCGGGTAGGTCTATGTTTGTTTGAGGACAAATATTGCTCCAGGAGCATGTTTATACTTGAATACAGGGATCTACATCCGCACTAAAATAATGATGTTGATGATCAACATAACCATCATTCTAAGCTTTCCTTCTCTTCATCTTCTCTTATCATTTACTCAGAGCTCTGAAACATTTGACCTAACTTATAAGTCAGGCTCACCAGAATGGCAAGCCAGAATGATGAGAGAAAACAAAAGAAGTCTTTGGGAAAGTTAATGACTGCTTTTTATGGCCACTGTGCCGTAAAGGCAGTGAGTAAAAGCATAAGTGCATTGGCTGAATTCCTGTGTAAATGTACCATGATGAGGCTAAAGGTAGACTGAGTTCTTCTGCTCAGACTGATAAAGGAGAAGAGGAGAACAGAGCTTGTTTGTGTGGGTGCAGGAGTGCTGTTTCCACAGCTGGCCTTAAGAGGAAGAGGGCAGGGATTGAAAAACAGAACAGCGTGCTAAAAAATGGCAGCAAGCACAAAACAGTAGACCCAAGCCAAACAGAGTGAGGTCATAGCTCTGCAAACGTCATGTGAGGAGCAAAGGCTTGGGTAAAGCTGTCTGAAAAGAGCAGTCTGTTTGCACAATAAAAAAGGGAAAATACTTTAAAAATCAAAGAAAATTCACACATCAAGTTCTTTTGCTTCACCCAAAAATGTAAATTCTGTCATTAATTACTTACACTCATGTCGTTTCAAACCCGTAAGACCTTCGTTCATCTTCAGAACACAAATGAAGATCTTTTTGATGAAATCTGAGAGATTTCTGTCCCTCCATTTGCCTTTGAAGATTGATCATTGACGCTTCAAAAAGTTTATAAAGAGATCGTAAAAATAATCCATATGAATCGAGGGGTTTAATCCAAATGTTCTGAAGAGGTTCGATCACATTATATGATGAACAGATTTAATTTAGACTTTTATTCACATATAAACATTGATCAGTGAACATAAACAGAAGCTCAACTGAACTTGCTTGACACGCGAGAGCAAAACCCTTGCTGAATGAACCTCACTAGTTCTTGCAGAAGCTCAAATGTGCTGCGTAACACGAGACATAACACAAAGCGATCGTGTCTTTTCAGAACATTTAGACTAAACCACTCAATTCAGATGGATTAGTTTTATGATCTCTTTATGAACTTTCTGAAGCGTCAAAGCAGTAGTTGCATAGACAATGGAGAGACAGAAAGATGTTCATTTTTGTTTCAAAGATGAACAAAAGTCTTATGGGTTTGGAACAACATGAGGGTGATTAATTAATGACTTAATTTTTATTTTTAGTTTCCCTTTAAAAAGGTTTATTTATTTATTTATTTATTTATTTATTTATTTTACTTAATGACCTACACAAACACTCATGAGGGTTCATAGGGGTCTCTGTATTGTCCCATTTGTTTATAAGTGAAGTTCCTAAACGTAATTTAGGGAGGAGCAAGCCCATCTAATCTTCCAATCAACAGCCAGAGTATATAAGCAGCTGCTTACCTCTCTTCAGTCTCAGCTGTTTCAGCATCCCTCCACCTCCCCAAACTCCTGCTTCATTTCAGGTACCTTGCCCTATGTAATCACATCCTATATTTATTCACTGGGGGGTGTATCAGAGCTCGAGTTGAAGATGCGTCATCGAGCCCCTCCTCAGTGGACAGCAAGCCAAATTAGCTAAACTAATACCCTAAAGATTATATGGGCAAACAAACTCGTTAAGTAGTATTTTTGTACAAGTTATGTCATTCTCTTATTTGCATGAATGCAATGTACGTTGTGTGGCATTTTTGCAGAGAAGGTGGACTTTCTTTACCTGCCAGTTTAAATGCGTTTTCATTGTATATGTAGCATTAGAGCCGTGGCACTCTCCTCTGCTGTGACTGATGGAGTTCTAGGCCTCTTCCATCAGGCCAGCCAAGCGGAGAGACACGGGTGAAGTCATCTCTACATTACTGCCCCCTCAGGGGACCCAATTTCAGAGAGCGGCACGCTTCTCATATTCCGTCCCTTCCATTCGCACACATACGGTATCATGCCACCCCCAACGGTGTGAAACAAACCAACCTTTATATCACTGAATGCACAGTATGACACGCGCCCCAATTTTTACGCCTCCCGTAACCCCCCTGGACACACTAACACACAGACACACATTCTGCTGTCTGCGATACCTTCGTTAAATTTTCACACATTTCCTCCCGTAATGTGTGGCAGGTGGATTAGACCATTTTCTTTAGCAGGGAGATCTTCTGTTGCATATCTAGGCTATTATGCACATGAATAATATATATGTATGTATCAGTATTTTAATACTCCTCTTCACATAATGAAATGATATTATGCACAGGCAAGATTTTGGTTCTGCATCCCTAATATGCTTTGAGAAACGAAAAAGGAAATTCTTGGAAAAGAAATAGACCGTTCTACTCCCCATGATGCTTTGCTCTCCTTTCCTCCCGCCGTTCCCGCGGTTACGGGTGTCAGGGGTGATTAAACGCCATGGAAACAAGACCCTGCTGTCAATCATATTCCATGCTGAGCCTTCCCCCAATTGAAATTCGCCATGATTATATCAGTATGCAGAGTACAAACAGACTTAAAACAAGAGAGAATTCACATCAGCTTTAGTTTTTCATCCCTTCTCGCTCACTCGCTACTTGAGGCAGGACCACCCACCCACTCTCGCTCGTCTTGTATTACAGACACAATATTAGCGTGCGTATGTGTGTGCACGTGGGTTTGTGTGTGTGCACGTGCTGCCATTTGTGCAACAGTCTTCCAAACTGTCGCCGACTCAATTATGTGGCGGCACAAACCAATAGCTTTAGGGTTGAAATTCTATTTTGAGGACAACTGGAGCGTGTGTGTGCGTGTGTGTCTAGGCGACACCTGTGTCTTCTCATACTATAACTGTTGTCCCACTCATGTATATTGTGAAACCGACATGCAAAGTCAACTAAGAGTATGACTGTCTTCTGTTATTCATATGCAGCAATTTATATGCCACTTTTTAGCTTTCTAACACACACAGACACACTCTCACACACATACACTCTCTCTCTCTCACACACACATACACACTTGTCTCTCACACACACTCTTTCTCTCTCTACCTAGTCATTGTTTTTAACAGTGTTTTTCAAATTTTTGAAAGTAAATATCTTTATAAATGTAAATGTCTGAATGAACCGACTTCCTAAAATATATACAAAAAGTGTATATTGTTAACAGCTTAGATTAACAAATCTTTGTGTTTTTCTCTCTGTGCAGATATGACTATGTGGAAGTGAGAGATGGAGTGGATGAAAGCGGGCAGCTTGTCGGGAAGTATTGCGGGAAGATTGCCCCATCTCCAGTGGTCTCCTCTGGGAACCAGCTCTTCATCAAGTTTGTGTCTGACTACGAGACTCATGGCGCTGGCTTCTCCATCCGCTACGAGATCTTCAAAACGGGTGAGTAGAAGGAAAATAAGAAAGGGATGAGAATGTGACTGTCAGCTTCAACAGCCCCACAGTGGATCATCTGATCAGATTTGCTATATTAGTTCAACATGAATAACTGTTTGATTAATACATATTTAAGAAAGATGCGTACAAGGAAGGAATTTACAGTAGCTGAATACAACAACCTTATGAGGACAGATGTAAGCAAGGGAGACCACTTTCTGTTTTCTCATTGTCAGTCCCAGTGGGAGAGTTGCCTGAGGAGAAGAGATCAGTTAACGCAGACCTTCAGGGTCTCTCTGATATTGTCTGGCCCACAGAGACACACAGATACACAATAAGAGACCGATGGTCTTATCTGGAGATGTCATGGCAATAGGCAGAAATTTCCTGTTGTTCAGATCTGTTTCCTGTGTTTGAGGTAGGGCTAGAGACTCAGAGAAGCAAAAGAGAATGTGTGTATGCGTAACAGCAGGTGCGATACACATCATGGCCGAATATTGACCCTGTGTTACCCCGATCGTGACCTCAGGATGAGATGGATGTTCCTCAGGGGGTTATTTTCATCTTTATTGTCCGTTTGTGTGGAGTCATTCCCATAGAAAAGATCTATCGCAATTGCTATTCCAAGCAATGAGATTATAAGGAGAGCAAATGGAGAATTTTGTAGAAGTGTCAATAATGTCAAACTGTGACATAAAATTTTTCAAGATAGAAAAATCTGCTTTGTTTTTTCCTATATTTCTGCTTGCCCAGGCTGCTTTTATTTGATCAAAAAATACAGTAAAAACATTAATTTTGTAATATATTATTACAATTTAAATGAACTGTTTTCTATTGTTATATATTTTATTCCTGTGATCAAAGCTGAATTTTTAGCATCATTACTCCAGTCTTTCACATCCATCCATCCATCGCTACACTAATGCTTGCCAGAAATATAATTTAGTCAATACTGCAGTCTTTTATCATATTGCTGTTGCTAACATTTTACAAAAGCAATAAGCCACTTGAAATATGTGTGAAATACGAAATTTGTGATAAATAGAACATTCAAAAGGACAGAATTTATTTAAAATTGAAATATTTTGTAACATTAAAAATGTTTAAAGGGGACATATTATGGCACTTTTCACAAGATTTAAAATAAGTCTCTGGTGTCCCCAGAATGTGTCTGAAGTTTCAGCTCAAAATACCCCACAGATCATTTATTATAGCTTGTCAAATTTGCCCTATTTGCGTGAGCAAAAACACTCTGTTTTTGTGTGTGTCCCTTTAAATGCAAATAAGCTGCAGCTCCCGGACCACTTTCCAGAAGAGGGCGGAGCTTTAACAGCTCATGCTTCGGTTGCTCAACAACAACAAAGCTGGAGAATCTCACGCAGCCAAAATGAGGATTGTCAGTAACGGTGTTCATCCTTACATTGTTCAAACCGGAGACACTGATGAAGAGACTCCATCAGAGAAGAAGTTACAACTTTTAGATTGCATTTGAACATTTCTGAATGGTTAGTATATAAATTTATGTAGTTGTTGTGGAGTTGATTCAACTCATCGAGTAGGATGTGCCGTCATGTTAATCTTTTGTGCAAATCCAGCATTGAATTGACCCTCGTTTGTAAAGTAGTCTGGCGTAAAATGACGGCATGGCAATAACACTCTATTACAACAACTCTTCCTCTTCTCTTAACCCCATATATATATTTATTAGGTTTTGATCTATTTTATTTATATATATTTTTTTTTTTTAAATTCCATTCAAAATGAATTTCAGGTGAAACATTTGAGACAAAGTTGATACTTCACAAAACGGATTCTTCTGAGCTATAAAAGAGCAACCTCGAAGCAATACATTTTCTTCTGGCTTGCCATCCCCCATAGCACCCCCACACTTTGGCTCATCAATAACATCAATAAGTCTCCCACAGTATTCCATTATCTCTGTGCTGGTTTTCTTAAACTCATCTTCTTGATGTGTCTGATTGGAAATAAGGTTCCTCTGGAGAGACCAAAGACGTCTGAAACATATCGACTCTGTGCAGTCAAGGGTTCTACCAGACGCTCTCGGCCAGTGCTGGGTGTGTTCCTCAAGAAAACCCTCTTTATCAGCATGGGTGGGCCACGAGATTCTGTGTGAACAACAAATACTGTTATGTTTGCAGTCCAGGGCATGGGAATTTGTTGTGACTACGCAAACTCTGCAAAGCGTATAGCAACTTTATCAATTAAAGACAGAGAAGAACAGCGAGAAAGTAAAGGAAAGAATGTGAAAAAAGTGACGGACAGTGAATAAACAAAGGGAAATTGATTTGAAAGCCTTGTCAACAACATCTGATCTCTGTGTGTATGACATACAAGTAAACTCAGTGATTATGCACAGGTGTTGAAACAGGTGTGCAGGTATTGAAATGAGAGATGATTATAAGAATGTAACCATTTAAAATAAGATTATACTCATTTCAAGCTGCTGCCGCTACATTTAGAGAGGTAAGCTGTGGATTAGAGCAGGTTTCACGCACATCCACAGTGTGTGGGTTGCATTGCTTGAAGCAGCAGTACAGCAGAATATCTAATTAAAGGTACACAATGTATTTTGTGTGCTCTCAGATGGCTAAAATGATTTTAGAACAGGTATCTTCAACTTCAGCTACTTCTACATGTTTTTAAAGCAAATAGCCATGAAAGAATGTGCTTTACAGGGATTTAACTCCACCCTGTCCTTAAGGACACCACTTAACCATTGTTAAAGCACTTTAACATGTATTTTAAGTGGCTTATTGCTTTTGTAATGTCAGTTAATGTCAGCAACAGCAATATGATAAAAGACAGCAGTATTGACTAAATAAACTATATTTCTGGCAAGCATTAGTGTAGCGATGGATGGATGGATGGATGGATGGATGGATGGATGGATGGATGGATGGATGGATGGATGGATGGATGGATGGATGGATGGATGGATGGATGGATGGATGGATGGATGGATGGATGGATAGACGATAAAAGAAGGAGAGAATAAACAGAGAACACACAAGGAGAGAAGAATCTATTCAGGAAAAAAGTGTGAAGGTGACAAAGAAAGCGAGAGAGAGAAGATGATGTGAAGAGAGGGCGAGAAAAGCTGGGAGCTACACACACACACACAGGAAAGATAAGAGATGAGAATCTCTCCGCCGCAGCTATCTATGAATGCAATCAAGCCTGACCCAAGCACTAACCCACACTGGACAGCATGGATATCTAACGAAGAGCTGTCCTCGGGGGCTTTCAGACCGCTATGGTTTCACAGGCACCATGTTCTTTCTCTCAGAGTTCCCTCAAAACCATCCTTAACAAGGGGCTTTTAGATGATTTTTAGAAACTTCCGTAAAAAAAGAGGAGTCTGTAGTTATCATGTCACCCTGCCTTGCCGTGGCATCCCCAAAAAGGCCTTTCTTAGGGTGGAAGGGGACATACGTTTTTAGTTAACAGCTCTGCAATTTTCAGAGCCACAGCAAGTGTGAAGAGAGGCCGGTGGAGTGGAAGGCGTGGGTGTGGGATAGAAGCATGGATAAGTAAGTTACATTCGCTCAGAGTAGTAGTATGGGACTATGGTAGTCTCATTCCAAATCAGAGTACAAAAAAGGTAATTGTGCAATAGTAAATTGACTCAAATTGCGAGATATAAAATGACATTATGAGATATAAAATCACAATTGCTAGGATTAAATTCACAATTTTGAGAGATAAAGTCGCAATTACCTTGTGAAAATGGGCTTCCGTGTGAGATGGACTACTTATAGAAAGAGGAATGGGAGAAATCGTAACGTTCAAAATGGCGGCTGTGGTAACACATTAAAGGATTTGTTCACTTTCAAATTAAAATTTTCTGATAATTTACTCACCCCCATGTCATCCAAGATGTCTATGTCTTTCTTTCTTCAGTCATGAATGGTTTTGATGAAAACATTACGGGATTTTTCTCCATATAGTGGACTTCAATGGACCCCAAATGGTTGAAGGTCAAAATTACAGTTTCAGTGCAGCTTCAAAACGTTCTACACGATCCCAGACAAGGAATAAGGGTCTTATCTAGAGAAACCATCGCTCATTTTCTAAAAAAATTTTTTAAATTATATAAGTTTTAACCATAAATGCTCATCTTGAAAGAAAGACATGAATATCTTGGATGACATGGGGGTGAGTAAATTATCAGGACATTTTAATTTGAAAGTGAACTAATCCTTTAATTCAATGGTACACTTTAGACATTCTACTTACTATAAGTAACTTTGCAACTACTTGTCAACTAGCAATGATTAGAGTATTAGTAGACTGTCTGCTTAATATTTTATAACACTATATTTTGATAAATTCTACTGACTATGAATAACGTTGGTTATAGTTTGTATTGGGGCTAATCACATTAGAAAATAATGTACCACTTATACTAAACCTAACCGAATTTATTCACAAAAATAAATGTGAGAGAAAAACACATTAGCTGAAACAACCATGCCATTTTAGCCACTTATTAAAGCTCTTTTATCGTGACGTGTTTCACAGGACTCGTACCTGAGCATCACTACGTCAGAAAAGCCAAACGTATGGAGCTGGTTATGTGATGCAAACCTCAAAATGCATTAGTTTACAAATCATTTATTATGGTAAAAGTGTTTCAAGGTCATAACATTGTATTGTGCAAGGAATTGAATGAAAAAAAGTTTTTATTAATCAATAATCGTTCCCTGTAATCCTGATTTGTCTGAAAAGGAATTAAAGTTGTTGTGGTTTTACTAGCACTAGTGGTCATTTCAGCTGAAAACTACAGTGAATTGTATGTATATGTATGTTTTTAGAGTTTTGCAAAAATGTGTGTTCCTGCTCCTTAAATAGCTGCATGGTCTTTACCAAGAAGGCCACCGAGTGCCTTAAAGTAATGCGAAAATCTGCGTCATCATCACATCTAGCTAGGCCATTCATCATGGAGATGTTATCTGAACGTCTTTACGATGGCACCTGTGTCAACATAGTAGGACAAGGATTGCGTGAGGAGGGCAGCTTGTTCATTGTGTCCAGTTTAGTTGTCTTTTACAAGTTTAGTTGCTTTTTACAGGCCAGTGGCATAGGTCACATCTGGCACAGCAAGCATATCTTTCTACGAGCCCGTCTTTTAAATAAACCCCCCTACATTAACACACAGAGCTAATGAAATCCAAGGCAGAAACTGTCTTTCTGTGTGTTGCCCATTCTGGTTCTCAAGGGGACCCATCAGCAGTGCTGGCTGGCTAAATTATGTGTCAGCAACTGTAGATTGTAAGTGTATGTGTGTTTGTGTGTTCTGGGTAACCCCACAGCTGTGACTCCAGATTAATGTTTGTTGGAAAGTGTGGCTGAATTTTGCTTCTCAAACTCTCATCGCGCCCATTAACCTGTCTTAGTGTAGCCACGGGGGTAAACGGCAAGGAAATGTATGTGTGTCCAGATTAATTATTCTCCCTGCAGATATATGGAATATAAACAACAGCGATTAGTTCACTAGACCCAGAACACCTTAAGCCATTTCATTTCTGCTTCAGCGTTATATAAACTTTGTCATATGCACAGGGATCTAGTGACACAAATGTCTTAGTGTTAACATAGCTGTGTCAGCTCAGGTTTTCCCATGCCATGTAGCTAACAAACAAAACTTTCCCCTTGTTTTCAAAGACGAGGTGTAAGCCTAGTCCGAAACTAAAATGCATGTTTAAGCTGTTTTAACCGAAAGCAACTTGCATTGGCATATCTTAAAATATGTCAGTGCCATTGTTTTGTCTCAAGATGCACACCAGTAATGTTTTTTTTTTCTCTCTAGGGCACATTTATAAAATCTACTTAAATGTCCTAATTGAACTAAGGCCTAATCCTGGCTTGATGTGAACCCTGTCTGTGAAACCAGGCCTTTAACATTTACAGAGAACCCTTAGAGAAACAGTTACAATAATTGATGCAAATCAAAGTATCTTAGTATTATTTATATACTATTATAGTATTTATTTATTTTAAAGGGGACATATCATGAAAATCTGACTTTTTCCATGTTTAAGTGCTATAATCGTGTCCTCAGTGCATCTAACAACCCAGAAAACGTGAAAAAGGACAACCCATTAACTGTTTTGGTAAGCATTTTTCTGCAAGCATGTGAAAAAATTAGCCCTCATGATGTAGGAAGGGGATCTTATTATAATATTACCAACCATTAATCTGCAGGTTTCCACCCATGGCACCGTCATTTTGTTTTCGCAAGCGAGAACTGTGTATTAGTTCTAAGGCCATGGCAAAAGTTTGAGCACAGAACACTATTTAGAGTCTTATTAGCTTGGATAGCATGCAAGTTGACCCTGGCAAGCTTGATTGCTAAAAAAAGAGCTTTTCTGTCTGAGCGATATTTTGGAAAAAAAAATATTAGACCTTTCACAGCATTTCATAGCAATCATAAACATTAGCCTGGTGTGTATGGCTCTGTTTGGAAACAGGTACGCTATGTATAGTGGGCGTCCATACTGTTTTTGCAATCGTGATTTTGTCTGTGTGAGATTCTCCAGCTTTGTTGTTGTTGAGCAACCAAAGTGTGAGCTGTTAAAGCTCCGCCCTCTTCTGGAAAGGGGGCCGAGAGCAGCAGCTCATTTGCATTTAAAGGGACACACACAAAAACAGCGTGTTTTTGCTCACACCCAAATAGGGGCAAATTTGACAAGCTATAATACATGATCTGTGGGGTATTTTGAGCTGAAACTTCACAGACACATTCTGGGACACCAGAAACTTATTTTACATCTTGTGAAAAGGAGCATAATATCTGAATTTGTTTAGCTGAGAAGAACTTATTAATATTATTGAAACTAAAAAATAAAAGGCTCATTTCAAAATGACAGTACTGTTTAGACATTGTTTTATAATTGTTAGATATAGCCTATATCATTGGGGTCTCTGGGAACCAAACCGTAACAACAGTAACAGTTAATCTCAACAGAACATAAGGATTAAATCTATGACACTTTGCTGGGTTTGTTTGCACTAAAGGGAGACCTGAAAGTGATCTTTTAGCAAGCATTGCCTCTGGCTTGTTAAATAAACTGAACATATTCCACAGAGGCCGAAGGCTTCGGCCACTTCACCACATTGAATAGATAAGCCCTGTGTATATACGTTAGTGCGGAAAAGCAAAATAAATCGTACAAAAGCTAACCGTTAATGTCAGGATTAGCGCTTAGCTGCTATGAATCAACCCTGTGTTGTTATTTCAATACCACTTCACTAGTCTCCCATAAATTCTGGTGTTTAAGTGTAAATTTAGTTCAAAACGACTTGAAAGTATTTGTGGCTGTGAGAGGGAAAGAAACCAAGAGAGAGCGAGAGAGAAAGCTGGACGGCTCTCACAAAGCTTTATTTGTTTGGCTTGAATTTATAGCCTCCCGTTTCTCATCTCAGCTTTCCCCAGTCTTTCTCTTGTAAAGGTTTTCCCAACTATTTGCAAATAACTGCAGAAACAAACCAAGAGACATGGGAATATGTGGAGGTTTTGAGCATTTGTGGTTAGCGACAATACCAACATGACTCTGTATGCTTATGAGACACGCATAATCACAAACGTGCGCACACATACTGTATTACACAAATCCTAGAATCCCACAGCAATCTGAAAACAGCAGTGGTGCGTTACAAAGCCAGTCACAGTGAAGAGCAGCGAAGATACACAGTTCCAGCTAGATGGATAAATATACTAGTGGACCCACAATTCTCTATATTTTGCACTCTATATTCTAGACATCCACATAGAGGCACATGTTGACAGTTTAGCTAACTTTAACTAATTTACTCAGCCAGATTATTTGAAATTGTTGCTTGGAAAGTATATTTGACTCACACACATACACAGGCGTTCAACATATGTGCCATTTTAAGCAATTACAACCCTTTGTATTCTTTCATGCTAGAGTTGAAATGAGGGTACTTTCTAACCTCTTCGCATAATCTTGTCTATGTAGGCCTCCATCATCGCTGCAGCAATCAGTTCTGTTTTCGCTGTTTTTCTTTGACTACCTTGTGAATCAACGCCACCTTGCCACCTTTTGGATAAACTAATAACTGCAAAAAAAAAACCTCAATGTGCATATGCGACCTGTGCGTACAAGTATGTGTGGTTACAAAAATCATGCGGTGCACATACAGTACAGTACGCACATACTCTTCTGATGGTGAAATTTGCGTCACGCGCCACTGTATGCTGACCCTCACATACATGTAAAAAGTGAACTATACTTTGGGCTTCAGAAACCTAAACAAGAAAAATTATCATAAAGACGACAGTTAGGACTAATTCCCATTATAGTGCCCCTTTTTGGCAATGCTAAGAATGTAACATGAATTTTGTTCTGATACATTTCGTAAATCAGCAATGCGTGAAATCAATGTAAAACTTTTGCTTTCATGTCCTTGCTTTGAGTATGCTCTGGGTTGTTTTACTGAAAAAAATATATATAATATGCACTTTATATGTAGTGCTGAAGAAATGTGTTCTTATCTTGCGAGAGGAAAATGTAATTCCTTCTTGCCCGTGGAACAGCCACAGAACTTTTTCCTCTGTCAGAAGATTATCTTAAGAATAGTCTACAGTATTCTGTGTGTCTATCTGCTAGTGCTGGAACTATCAGAAAATAAAGATGAAAGTTGAACGTTTTTGGCTCCATCATCAAATAGTTCCTTTGAATTTCTCTGCAAGCCTATTAAGCCTAGTAACTTTTATTTCAAGTTGGAAAATTTTAGAGACACTGATTGCTGACCATTCAGCTGACAGCTTTCAACTCCAAACCCCAAAGTTTTTGTGCAATTACCCTGTCCTATTCGTGTGACACCTTCTCCCCATGAGTAATTGCTGACACCCCAGTTTTCAATAGATTAAAGTAGAGTCCTGTAGAGTTCTTAAGGCCACATCAAGCTTTATTTTTATTTTTGAAAAAAAAAATGTAATATTAAATGTCTGGAATTTTAAAGCTCTGTGTAATGAAAGGACTAAAAGTGTGGAATTTATGTCCTGCTGTTTAAAAACCAACCAAGTAGTACACTAAATGTCAACTCACTTTAGCTTCAAATTCCCGTGCTGGTCATTTTCTTTAGAGCACTTTCAGGAAAAATGGAAAAGAAATAAAAAGAATGAAAAAAGAAGCAGTTAACGTTGTTTTTTTTTTTTTTTTGGTAGAATGTGGTAGTGAAGAGGTATTGATGAGATTAAATTGCACCCAATAATGTTCACAGATACAAAATAACAACAACAAAAAAAAACGCTTTACGTCGAAAAATTCTGTTATCATTTAGAACATACCATCATGCCAAAACCCATTTGACTTATAGAACAATTTAGGAGATATGTAGTAGAATGTCCATGCTGCTCTTTTAAACAGGCTAATGGAAGTGAGAGGTTATCTTGGTGATCTGCCCAAACAGTGACATTTGGATCTATGGCTTCAGAAGAATATAGCGCAAAACTTGTGTGAACCACTTTTATGATGCAGTCCTGTCCCCCATTCAGTTTTTATGCAAGAAAGCAACTTCATCTTATCCCTTTGTGCTTCCACTTAAAGGGTACATATCATGAAAATCAGACTTTTTCCATGTTTAAGTGCTATAATCGGGTCCCCGGTGCATCTACCAACCTGGAAAACGTGAACAAGGACAATCCAGTAATTTTGTTTTGGTTAGCCTTTCTCTGCAAGCATGTGAAAAAATGAGTCGCTCAGATTTATCTCCCCATGTGACGTAGGAAGGGGATCTTATTGTAATATTTATAATATTACCGCCCCTTGATCTGTTAAAACATTAACCTGTTGCGTATGGCTATGTTTGGCAAACAGGTACACTATGTATAGTAGAATATGGGTTTTGCACAAAAGATTAACATGACAACACATACTAGTCGATGAGTTGAATCAACTCCACAGCAGCTACATAAATTTATCCACTAACCATTCAGAAACGAGTTTCATTCTAAAAGTTGTAACTTCTTCCTGAGTCTCTCCATCAGTGTCGACTCCGGATTGAACAATGTAAGGCTGAACACCATTACTGACAATCCTCATTTTGTCTGCGTGAGATTCTCCAGCTTTGTTGTTGTTGAGCAACCGAAACGCGAGCTGTTAAAGCTCCACCTCTTTTGGAAAGTGCGATGGGAGCAGCAACTCATTTGCATTTAAAGGAACACACAAAAATGGTGTGTTTTTGCTCACACCCAAATCAATTGTGTGCGGTGGTACTGTTTACTGCTTAAGACTTTTAAGTTAACATTACATAAAAAGAGAGACAATTCTTCTTTGTTATTTTTACAGTAATGTTCTATTTTTTAAAACCAAGTATAAATTTCATCAAGTTAGTGTTGTTACTCATTTTTACGTTTATTCCAAAATAATAACTAAAGGCAGTAACAATTTAAACTATTATTTATATTATTATTAACTAATATTCAGCTATTCTTTTTAATAGTCAATTTATTTTCTGCAAGCTTATACACACTGGTCACTCACTCAGAGACACAAAGATGTACCTTTAATTTCACCACGCTAATTGCTCACTAAAACCCCCGCAGTCATCATGTTTTCAGGCCATTTCGAGTTTGATTTTAACGACATAAAGCGGTGATATGTAAGTGACAGTTGTTTACTTACTTTTTAATTAGTCTTCCCATTAACACCATCACTGTCCTCATTCAGGCCAATTCGACGAGGACGCGCACGAAAACGAGAGGCGGGATTTATCGCACGAACCAATCATGTCCAATCATAACCGATCATATCCAATCATAGCGCGATGGAGGCATTGCCTCCTCTCACGTGACTTTCCCCCATTCATTCTCAATTACCCCCCACTAAACCCACCGCACGGTTAGGGGGCTCTGCTTTGTTTCTATGAGTTGAAGGGAGGCAGAATAGACGTGGACTCCCGCTGTAACTTCACCTGCGGGTGTCGCTGTTTGACAGTGTTTCTTTAGAAAAACAAGTGACTTTTATACTTCTTAATGTCATATTTTGTAACATTTGCGTTGTTTTATTTTTGTAATATTGATTATTTTCTCATCCAGTTTTTTTGAGGAGGCACTGCCTCCCTTGCCTCCTCGGAGGAAACGCCCCTGACCCAAATAGGGGCAAATTTGACTAGCTATAAAAATTATCTGTGCAGTATTTTTAGCTGAATCTTCACAGACACATTCTGGGGACACCAGAAAAACTACCCCTTTAAGAAACTCAGTAATATGAGTTTGGAAGCACATGAGGGTTATTAGCCACAGTGACATCATTATTTGTCATCTCTGTTCTGGTTCAGGATCTTTAAACTTTTGCACCCGCAGTCATAATCATAAGATTCCACACTACATTAGGTACAGTGCTAACGTAATGTTGACATTTCGATGTTGATGATCCAGAGGTGATCCGATATGCATCACTCTGTAACAAGAGTGTATTTACTCTTAGAGCTCTGAGCCTATTCATCACACAACAGCTTTAGTCGAGCGGACGTCATGTAAGTGCAAAGTAGTGATGTATGTGTGAAATTCAACAACACACTGCATCAACAAAGCTAGTCCACTAGGGAGTTCTGGGAAAATGTTTTGACTTGCCGATATAAAAGTGTGTTCTAAAGGGTGGTTTTATAAAGCATGATGGACATATTTTGCTATTTCTTAATTGTGCTGATGTAAGCACCAACCATACTGCCTATGAAACATTTAATAAGTACAGGCTCATATGTGCTTGTACTTTCTTTTTGGTCTCGTTTCGTCTTCATCATTAGCCCACACACCCAAGAAATGAGGCAGCAGCCATATCCCGAGCAGGGTGGGCCTCCACCACGGCCCATAAACCATGCAATCATCGAGCAAAACAACATAGACCACCGTGTTCCTCCTTCGATGTTTGTTTTTTTCCCCTACTCCATCTGCCTCAGTGAACAAACAAAAAAAACCCAACTTTTTCCTTCCTCTCTGTGTCCACCTAAGGTCCAGAATGTTCCAGGAACTTCACCTCCAGCAGCGGAGTCATCAAGTCACCTGGATTTCCAGAGAAGTACCCCAACAACCTGGACTGCACATTCATGATCTTTGCTCCTAAAATGTCGGAGATCGTTCTGGAGTTCGAGAGCTTTGAACTGGAGCCAGACACACAGCCACCCACTGGAGTGTTCTGCCGTTACGACCGCCTGGAGATTTGGGACGGTTTCCCTGGAGGTGAGTCATTGGAGAGATCTGTTGTTCCAAACAATCAGAATGTTTGAAACAAAATATGATTTAGTTGGATTAGGTTTGCCCATTTATGTCAAACACTCACACTTCAATGGACCGGCAATAATAAACTTGGATAAATCAATATAGAAGGACATGACATCAAATAACAAGAATGTATACTATATTTACAATGTAAAATATATGTTATATTTTATAAGGAAAATGTGAGTGGCCTATGCAAAGCGCATTGGGGTGTTGGCTCGGCTCCCTCCTTCAGTGATTTTTCACACTGTCAAAAAAATGTGCAAAAAAATTACCTTTAGGGGTACAACAGCTTTCCACTGGAGCAGTGGAGCAAGTTAAAGGGACAATTTTGTACGTTATTTATCTCTAAAAGGTGCATGTTTGTACCTTAGAGTAGTATGTATTATGTACCTTAAAGGGTTAGTTCACCCAAAAATGAAATTTTTGTCATTAAGTACTCACCCTCGTGTCGTTTCAAACCCGTAAGACCTTTGTTAATCTTCAGAACACAAGATATTTTTGAGGAAATCCAAGAGTTTTTTTTTTTTTTTTCATAGAAAGCAATGAAACTACCACATTCAAGGTCCAGAAAAGTTGTAAAGACATGGTTAAAACAGTCAACATGACTACAGTGGTTCAACCTTAATGTTATGAAGAGACGAGAATACTTTTTGTGTGCCAAAACAAAACAAAAATAACGACTTCATTCAACAATTTCTTCTCTATACTATCATTCTCCCACGCAGTTTACGTTGAAGACACATTGCAGAGCTTCCGTGTTTTTTTTTTGGTTTTTTTTTTCACAAAAAGTATTCTCGTCTCTTCATAACATTAAGGTTGAACCACTGTAGTCATGTTGACTGTTTTAACCATGTCTTTACTACTTCTCTGGACCTTGAATGTGGTCATTTTGTTGCTTTCCATGGGAGATAAAAAACCTTTTAGATTTCATCAAATATCTTAATTTGTGTTCAGAAGATGAACAAAGGTCTTGTGGGTTTGGAACAGCATGAGGGTGAGTACTTAATGACAGCAATTTCATTTTTGGGTGAACTAACCCTTTAAGGTACTACTATGGGTACTAACCTTTTATGGGTAAATAAGGTAAAAAGTTGTCCCTTTAAGTGGCTGTTTAAGTACCCCTAAATGCAAAATTTATCCACATTTTTCTGAGATTGCAACAGTTTTATCTGCCAGGTGAAAACTGTATATGTTGAAAGTATTAGCAGACCTTGCTTCAACAAGCCATATGATTTGAGATATCATACATCTTCAAACAGTGCTGAAGTTCAATGCTTTAGAAGGGGGTCTGGAAAATTAAACTAAATTGTGGTCAATGGAAGGTTCTCATCTTGACCTTTAACAGAGAAGTCAGATGCTATGATTAAAAACCAAAGCCATAGATCTCTAGGTGAGAACAGATGCCTGGCCCTGATCCATTTGCTATGTTTCACAAGCTAAATAAAACTCTCATAAGCATGGCCAATTTTCTAGATAGATATTTGGATCTGCACACATAATCTTACATTCACAGTTTTCTGTATCTGAGAACATGTCAGTTAGATCTCTTTATACCGTTAATAGCTGTCTCTCTGGACATTAGACTGTGGTTTGTCTCGGGCAGTTCGGGGTGAGGGACTCTGGAATGTAGACTGTTGTCATAACACCAAAAATATTTTGTTCTTCTAGATAATTACAGTTTTTATTTGTGTGTATTTGAACTGCATAAACACATCCAGAAGCCCAACAGGAAGATTCCAGCTCAAAGCGGGAAGGAAGTCTGCAAGGACCAGAGGTCTTATTCAGTTTCCACTTCATTATCGACTTTTTTCCATCTTAACAGAAGAGAGAAGCCATGAACAAATGGCACCTTTGATCTGAGGCCGAGCCTTTTGAGATTTCTCATGAGTTTTTTTTTAATTAGTTTCAGCATCTTATCCAAGGATAGGTTGTGAACCTATAGCTCAACAATTATTAAGTGTTTATGAAAGGTTACACTACTTCTGCAAAGATCTTCAGAGCTTTTTGTGAGTGCAAATTCCATGTAGGCCTGAGGGAAGTGTAGAACCTGAGACAAAGGTTGCATGCTTTATTTTAGACTTGACAGCCTGTGTTGAAAAATCTACAATAAAACGGTGTCCCACAAGTGCACAGTCGCAGAGAAAGAGCCAAGAGGGAGGTTGAAGACAAGACTTTAAAGGGGAGTCCCTGGTGCCTTAGGGCCTCAGTGTAACTCCTCTCTACAGTTCAGACACAAGCTGCATTACCTGTGGAGCCACACCAATCAATAAGTGCATTAGTGTGGAAAGACTGCAAGGCATGAGACAGAAGCTTCTATGACTTCAAGCCCCCGGCCCACCCCTTCATCACCCACTGGCCGCCCACTTTGAGGCAGTGGCAGAGGGTGTATGAAACCCCCTCCTCCTCCACCAGAGCAGACATGCTGGATGGATTCATGGAGAAGCTCTTTAAAATTTCATAGCCCTGTTGAGTCATGCAGATAATCCGGATGCTTCACCACACCCAGAGTCATCTCAACACACACAAAGCGCACACACACACATTTATACACACTTGGATGCACCTGTTTCTCCATTCTATGAATTCTTATGAAGATTAAGAGCAATGTTAAACCCCTAGATCTGTTTTATGTAATCACACACACACACACAAAGCTGGCAGTTCTGTTTAATCTCTGTTGGACTGTAATGGGCATCTTCTTAGAGCCAATCACAAGGCTTGAGAGAAACTGCAAACCTTGACCAAGGAACTATTTTATTTCTTTAACTTCTTCCTCTTTTAGATATTTTTATTACTCCTAAGTTTCTCTCTAATTAGTAGTAAATTTTAACCTTGGATTAACATAATCCTTGATCTTTCATATTTTACACAGTTCATATTTTGAGTCCATAATTAGTCCTTTTATTTTAAACACGGAGTTAATTGTGCTATTTACAATTTTACGAATTTAATATTTTTGATTAGACATTCCGGTAAGTTTCTGTGGCTGTACAAAGCTGATGAATAATTAATAAGGCAAGCAATGGGACCATTTATGATTGGTTGTCTGTTGTCAAACAACTTACCGTTACATTCTAGCACCACAGTCTAGCAAGTTTGAAATGTTGCTTAGCCTAGAGTTTAAAAGTGGCCTTAACCTGGAGAGCCTTTTGTTTCTTATTTTCCAGTAGAGCTTCAAAATATTTACTTCTCGCAACTGAATGTACTGCATACCTCTCCATTTACAACTTCAGTTGTGTTCAATTCCTTTTTTCCTGTCCCCTCCAACTCCTACACATTTTTTTCTTTTAAAGTGGCTTCTGGGAAGTCACATCAGAGTGGCCCTGGAACGAACAATACGTGCAGGAATTTATGATCGCCACTGAAAACAGAAAACCAAGGTCATAGGCACTTACAAAACAGACACTGCCCTTTTCATTTCCATCAAGAGTAAGGTTTAGAGAGAATGTTTTGTTCAGTCAACAGTCAACCAATGTCACTGTCCTTGACGTTGACACAATACAGTATCAGCTGTGATAGAATGGCTTGAATAATATTTATTGAATGCTTCTAATCAAGCCTTCTCATTTCTTTTTACAGTTGGTCCATACATTGGCAGATACTGTGGACAGAATACTCCAGGACGGATCATATCCTACACTGGAATCTTGGCTTTGACAATCAACACTGATAGTGCTATTGCAAAAGAGGGATTCTCAGCTAATTTTACTGTGCTGGAAAGGACAGTCCCAGACGGTAAGTCAATACTGTAATGTTTAAAGTGCACAAAGTAATTCATTAAATTAATATACATTTTTTACACTCATGAGATGAAGTCTTCAGTCATATGGTGGTCGCCATGTTGAGATCACACAATCAGACTTGTTGTGCGAATAAAGTATGTAAGTCTTACGTTCAATATTTAAGATTTAATGGTTAATAAACACAAATTTCATATAGATTTATCTCGCATAGAACGTCAAATTGTTATACTGTAAACTTTTCAATTTGCACATAAACACCAGAGCTGGTGGAGCAGTACATTGAAGAGGGCAAGCAAAACATGTTTTTAATCCAGCACTTTTTAGAGTGTAATTACAAGTTGGGTTGAAAATGGACAAACCCAGCAATTGGGTTGATTTAACTCAGCGGTTGGGTTAAATGTTTGCCCAACATGCTGTTGTTTAAAAAATTACTTCATGCTGGCTTAAAATGAACCCAAAATAAGTTGGAAAACAAAAATCATACAAATAATTACTAGAGGCAACAATAATAATCAAAAGGTGAACATTTATTAATAAGCAATTTGATAAATATTTATTGTTTTATTATTCATTGAACTTGTTAAGAAATGTCCATTTATTAAACATTTAATAAATGTTAATTTCCAACATATTTTGGGTTCATTTTAAGCAAGCAATACAGTAACTTTAAACAATAGTTGAGTTAAATAAAACTACCCAGCAAGTACCCATATGCTGGGTTAAAGCAACCCTGTTACTGGGTTTGTCCATTTTCAGCCCAGCTTGGCTTGTTTTTAACCCAGCATTTTTAGTGTACTTAGAAAACCTCTAGAATTGACAAAAATATTAATAAAAGCATAATTTTTTTACAGTCAAAATGTCCAGTTTTCTTAACCATGTTTGGAATATATATTTAGCAAAAAAAAAAAGTTAGCATAACCTGAAAAATCTGACTCTACACTAAAAAATGCTGGGTTTCAACCCATGTTTGGGTCAAATATGGACAAACCCAACCCAAATAAAATTTTATATTTGGGTTTGTCCATATCTGACCCAAACACGGGTTGAAACAACCCAGCATTTATTAGGGTATAGAAAATACTATTAAAAAATAAATAAATAAATAAAAAAACTAGGTTAAAGGATATTTGAAAAACATGAGAACTTTATTATGAGTATGATTGTTCCTAACGTTTGCACAGCCTTTACATAATGTTAGCCAAAGTTATTGAAACATTTCCTGTTGGTTGGGATAGACAGCATTACACACATTCACACACACATTCAATATGATGTAACATGGGAAGCTATTAAATCACCATGTCCCGCTCAGCTGTGGCCCTCTTTCATTAAGTGATTGTGTTAAGAGTCATGACCCATCTGCCCTGCATTTTGGAGGTTGGATTACTTTTTTTTTTTTTTTTTTTTTCCCAAACCAGCTAACCCAGAGGGTTCACCTCTTCACCCCAATTTGAGAAATGCTCTGACTAAACATTTAATTTCAGAACACACCATCAACCCTCAACCCTCATCATGCTATGCATGCAAATCTATCCCTAGGCACTTTTCTCTCTTACTCCTTCACTATCTGTCTTTGTCACCTTCTCTTGAGAATATACCTTTTGAACATTACCAGTGTAGTGATGCTTGTGAATCAACATGAACAGTAAAGCTAATTACAGGTCATACCAGATTGTCACATATAGTATGTGTTATAAAGTACATATCTTCATTAATGCTGTGAACTGATGTACCATGTTATATTTCAGCTTGCTACATCTAAACCATCCCGGCTCATGCTCAAGAATACATTCGGTGTGTTCTCAGCAGGGGCTTTGCTGAACAGTCGCAGTCTATCAATTATTTATTGGCTCCATAAATTTACATTCTGTGGCAGCTTCTCTCGCAGTTCGACATGTTTACCAGTATATTGTGCTTTGCAGGAAGGAAGGAGATCGCCATTGGCAATAAGTCTTTATGTGAAGGATTTTGTCAGAGAACCGTCATAGATTTATGGTCTCTGCCTAGTGGGACCAAACAGTGACGGATGCTAGATGTAATCAGACGAGCGATCTGGTTGTTTTCAGTCATTGTTCTAAAGAATGAAAGGGTGGAAAGAGAATAGATGGCTTGAAGAGATAGAGAGATAAAGCAGAGCACAAGAGAATGAGTAATCATGTTAAGATTAAGTTGAGCTGCAGTTTCAAGGGTAAAAGAGAGAAATTCATGAGAAGCACATAAAAGACTCAACACTCCCTTTTGATTTTAATAGAGTTTGGCACTAACACGCTGCTAAGCTAATAATGTTATTCTGTAATAATACATAGCACACTTCTACAAATTGACAATGATAATCATAGTTGCTACAGTAAGTTAATATTAAAACAAAATCTATACTACTGTATACTAAATATACTATGGTATATTTTTCTACACTTTCAGAAAAAAAGCTACAGAAACTGTCACTGGGATGGTACCTTTTCTGTTACTAACCATGGTACCTAAAGAGTGGATATTAGTACCTCAAAGGTACATATTGGTCCCAAAAGTGTACATATTAGTACCTCTTTAAAAGTTGATGTCCCGGCGACAGCTTTTGTACCATTTTTTTCTGAGATTGTATGGATAAAATTGTCTGTTATTTAGATATTAAGCATTTTTAATGATACTTTTCCATATTGAATTAAATGTATAAATTATTACATTTCTCTCAACTCCATGCAGCTGCCACCTTGGACGGGTTTTTTCACTGAGCTTTTCAGAAGGCACTCTCGGGTTGGCTAATTTACAAAGAATAAATGTGATGCTTACAATTTGGTATAGGTATAGTTGCATAAATTTGATGCCTTCAAATGCTGTCTGGGCAGGCGACTGTTTTCAAAACAGGGCTAATGGCTCAGTGTGAGTGAACAAATAAAACTACTGTCCATTTAACACACATGCCTTCTCCATCTGCTACATGTGTTTAGGCCTGTGTTGTTTGAGTATGTGTGTATCTGACCTGGTTGCACCTTTCGCTGTTATATTAGGGAACATGAGCTCAACATGTATTTCCCTACATTGAGGACTCCAATATGTGTTTGTTTGGTGTCTGTGACCTCTCGTAAATAAATTAGCGTGTCTCCCACCTCAGCCTCAACATTTCCCCATCCTCCGCAGTCCTAAATTCTGTGCCGATGTGTCTGGATAAAGACCCTCAGGGGTCAAAGCATGAACTTTGCTTGTCTCCAACACACGGTCAGCATGCACCATAACCTCAAAAAACAATCAGTAATGCCCTTATCCTGGGTGGCATGGCATGTGGAGTGATATACAACCTGCTCTCCTGGCATCTAAAAGCACAGACACACTAGGGCCGTCTGTGACTTTCCATTCCTCCAAACGCTGACGCTGGGGAAATGGCCTTCCCATGTGCCATTTAACTGTGCACCTTCCAGAGGCTTTTCTTTTATGGACCTCATGACTTGTTGCTAGACTTAAGAGCTTAAACTGAATGTTTTATGAATAAAGGTTTGCGTCTTAATGTGGTATGCTTCCATTAAATTGTGCTTTTTTAGCGAGGAGTGAGAGGGAAAGAGGAGTGCGTATGTTTTATTCTGGTGCAAAGAGATGAAAACCTATGGTACTTTGCTGCTGAGTGGCCCATTCCCAAGAGGCAGGCCTTAGTTTGGGTCGTGATCTGATGTATTCTTTATTTAGATCATGAAATGACATTTTAACAACTCCCCCGCCCCTCTTTCTCTCTGTTTCTTCAGACTTTGACTGTACCGAGCCTTTGGGTATGGAAACTGGGGAAATCCATTCTGACCAAATCACGGCCTCATCCCAGTACAACCCCAGCTGGTCTCCGGAACGTTCTAGACTCAACAACCCAGAGAATGGTTGGACCCCTGCAGAGGACTCAAACAAAGAATGGATTCAGGTAGTGCACGATTCACATGCATATACTGTAGATAGCAGTCTATTATGAATGAGTAATGGAGGAGGGATTTGTCCTTGGCAGAGAATAGACACTGCTGTGATTTTTTGAAGAATAGAGAAGCTGAGTCTACAGAAGAAAAGTTTGAAACTCTGAAACTCCCCCACACTTTTATGATTTTTGAGTCTAGCTGAATTCAACTTCAGCTCTAACAGGCAGCCTTGCAGATGCATTTGCCACTGGCTTGCTGCTGTCTATTGAAGACCAACAGCAACATCTGTTGAATTGTGCCCTTTGGTCAACAGCCATGGAATGTTAAAACCCAAATGTACTGGTTTGCTCCCAGCCAACAGATGCTTGTAACCTCAAGAAAATCTGTCTATGAGATGCATTTGGTATCTAACATAATCTTAATGTCCGAGAGACAATAAGAAACCTGAAACTTGTTCTAAGGAATGTGGCCACACACAAGGACAGTTACATGTTCTTAGACAACAGATTATTTCTGCATGTCTATTTTGGACACATGAATCTGTAGTAAAAAAAAATAAAAAATTGGCAGCAATTATTGTGTTGATTACAGGCCTTTTCTTGCACTTAGGGGCTTTTCTGTGACCCAAACCCCAAGGGTACCCTGAAATCCCAGACTTGTTTGCCTGACTGGAAAGTTTGGGCCAAAGAAACTCCTCAGGAGGCTAATAACAGACATGACCCGTGGCCAAATATTTGCTAGGGGAGGTCTGTTAAGCAGATTTTCCTTATTGCTATCAAAATATTGTCTATGAAAACCCTTGTTCTGAACCAGAGACTAATTGAATTAAGAGGAAGGTACCTCAGTGTAGCAGAGAAGATGAACTGTGATGTTTAATTCATTTAATTGTGGAAGCAAGACGTATGGATGTCCCAAGGGTACTTGAGACAAGTTCTCCCCCTGTGCCTGCAAATTCTGCCCCATATTTTTAGGAAGAAATTCCATAGCTTAGCAGAGCAGAGCCCTGAAGATACAATGTTGAGACTGATCAATATGAGGATTGTGACTGCTGCCGTTTTATCTGTGTTCTTGATCATCATGATATTTCAAAGTTCTTCTTTGTTTAGATGGCCTCATTACGCTTATAGATTACCAGTCTCTGTCAATATGGTATTGATTTGGGACCCTTGTACTAAGCACAATGAACTATACTAACACTCTACCAGGATGTTCTCTGAGAAGCAGTCGATAATTAGCCTCTACTCGTTTTACAGACCATCACTTCAGCTGAAGGATTCTCATGTTCGTCAGATGACAGTATATTTGTCATTGTTTGGCATGTGGTTTTGACATGCTGTTGCGCCACTAAGCTTTATTTTGCATCAAACCAATGGGAAGTCTTAAAAAAAAGTGAAACATTCTCCATTTGTGAGTCAAATGAGTCTCAAAGATCAAATGAAGAGAAAATGTATATTTTAGCTCCTAAACCAATCGGTTCCACATCATTTCACAGTTGCCACTTCATATTTTATTCAGGATAATTAAGTAGACTTTGCAAATGTTCGCCCTCTTGGCTTGCTAAACTTGTTTAGTCATTTCAGATATTAATGAAACCCTAAATGACTCGCCTCCCACAGTGCAGTATCGAGCTGAAGAGAGCACAATTTTGCAGGCGCTTGGAATTCTCTAAAGGGTATTGATTAGAGGAAGGGTACTCTTTTCGGTAGGAGAAATTTCAGCAAATCAAACGTATTCTGTTTCAGCCCTCATGTGCAGTGCCCTGTAAATCCCTTTCCGCCAATCAGATGTCAAAGTTGAACCCCGCACATCTGTTTCCAAGGGAACAAAGGCGGAACCCTGCCGAGGATGAATGATTTATAATTTGGAGACGTCCTGCGCTCATTCTCTCTCTCGTACCCAGCACTTGTGGAGGAGTTTAATTATAACAAGCGTTATTAAAAGAGTGGAATTCTTCATTTCGCTTCCATTAAGCAAAACGACCCACCACAACAGTATTTCTCAATCTAATAGTGCAGTCCAACAACTCGCTCACTCCTGTATCCTCCAATGCATGTTATCAGTTCATTATTTATTACATTTACACTCTCAAATGTAATTTACAGCAGACACTTATATTATTCATAGAAGCCCTGTTCTTCCTTGTTAAAAAATCCCCAATTCTAGCAGGTTTTTTTTTTTTTTTTTTTTCACCCAGAAGGTGTCAAAAAGACAGCGTTTGTCATGCATCTTAATGCAGCTTCAAATTAGATTCGGGGTCTAATGCTCCCAGCTTGCCACTCCTGACAATTAGTCAAGGGTCAGGAGATCTTCAGCTAAGCCAGTAAGCTACAGAGGCTACTATTCTTTATGTCCATTTACAATGGTTTGTGCCATGCTGACAAACAAATGTCCGTTAAGGTCTTTAGCAGATTTGATGGTTGAAACATGGGGCAAAGTCTTGCAGAACATGGGATTCTGGCACTGAATACTTCCAGTGTGCTATGTTTATGGATACAGCCTGGTTTCAATCGGAAGACTATGTTAAAGCGTGACAAGCCAAGATACCTACATCTGTACAACACATTTTGACTCTCACAGGGAAAGACTTCCGATTTATAGAATACCGTAACCTAAAACAAAGACACTCTGAAGGGTCTTATGGATGGCAGATTTTCAATCCCGTGGAGAGCCTGGCACAACAAAAAACAGATCCTGTTTGATAGACAGACTGAGATATTTTAACATCAATGCGGAGTACTCCAAGTGATGCAATAAATGCACGCTCATCCACTCCAGCAGCATCAAAGCACTTATATGAATTATGCATTTTGATCTGGGAAAAAGTCAACTGTCAATAGTTGATAGCTCCTGTCTAGCTCTGCTAATGGTTGAATAGAAGTTGCTCATTATAGATCATGTTCTGTTTCATTAATCTTAGCCTCGCATTCATTCTCATCCACAGGTCTGCCGAAAACGCGTCAGCTGTTGCATTTATGCTTTGAATACACAGTTGTTCATTTATGAACCTGCTGCATACGCCTGTCCTGCTGTTCAGCTAAATGGTTTGATCAGGGCTTGATTCACAGGGATGCGAAGGCTTTTCTCCTTAGCATCACTGGAGAGGATGTGTACCTTCATCTTGTTCATTAAAGCATCTCTGACAAGAGGGCAGAGCGTTCAAAACAACAAAGCGATGTTTTCAAGTCTGGAACTGTAGAATGCCAACCTAGTTTTGTGTCAGCCAGTTCAAGAGGAAGCCGTCAGCTTGATTGATGGAGGTGAGGAGGGAATGTGCCAGGTCCGTAGATGGAAACAATGATTGAGACACCACCCCAACCTCTTATTCTTATCCGCTGTGCCAATGCCTTGAGTCGCCGACCCATTTTGTCACAAAAACAGGTCGGAATTCCCATCAAGCAGGCACTAATTACAGACTTCCTCTGAGAAAAACATTCCTCTCAGGCTCTCGAGTGTACGATTATCTAGGAAGGTTGAATGTAACGAAGGAAATGGCGTGAAAGAGGGAGAATTAGGGGCGAAATGTCACTCCCGAATCAACGCGTTTGGCCGTATCCTGTTTGGCTTCGCATGTCATCGACATGTGTTTTCTATTAGCGATGGTCATGTAGACGCAGCTATGTCCGCTCTCCATTGTTTTGCTTAGATTTTTTTCTCTCTTCAATTAAAGGATTAGCTGCTGCTATTTTGAGACGGGTGCTGTTCTCCTGCCAGCTGATGAGTAATTAGACAGTGGGACTGTAATTAACATGAGAGTCTCTACTGACAAAGCCTGCAGAGCTGGTGTCAAGCTAGGCCACCCTGCTAGCATCACACCTGCGCTAGGTACATTCTTATGGTTTAGATTTTAAACCATCTTCAGTGCCTACATGTAATTAGCTTGAAGCGCTTAAAATATCATCTTTGATATAATTTTCTAGCAATTAAATATGAATCCAGGTGTATGCTAGATACATAAGCTCTTCTGCTACTGTGAAAAAGGCCCAAGCAACATTGCATTCATAATAAATTCATGTCAGAGGAAGTTCATTTCTAAGACAGGCAGGATATTCTATTGTCATCAGTGAGCTTATTGTTGTCTTATTGTGTTTGGTTTGTAATAACAACAATGACCATGAACTTTATGATAACAGACCTCTAGCCTGACTCATACTGGAAATATAGTCCAAAATGCAGTCATACAGTGCAACAGATGAAACAACTTTTGGAAACTATTTTACTTGCATAATGTTACATATTGCAAGGACGTTAGTTTTATCCATTTGCAATTGATTGGATTGTTAAAAGTGATCAATGTATCATAGGTGTTTGAAGGAAAGGAGCTCTTTTTAGACTTTTTTAGATGAGTTATTAGGTTAGCGTTAAAGGATTAGTTAAGTTTCAAATAAAATTTTCCATCTTCATCCAAGATGCCCATGTCCTTCTTACTTCAGTCGAAAAGAAATTAAGGTTTTTGATAAAAACTTCTAATGGACTTCGATTGCCTCCAAACAGTTGAAGGTCAGTTTCAGTTTCAATTACAGTTTCAGTGCAGCTTTTTAAATGATACCAGACGAGGAATAAACAAATGATCACCTTCCAAGTGTTTACGCTGTATGTCCTACGCCTTTCCTATTCTACTTACGGAAAAAAATGGAACTGGCACCGCGTTCGTTCTGTAGGTTGAATAGGGAAGGCGTAGGACATGCAGCGTAAGCTTTTTGAAGAATACAAAAGTGCCGTTTTGGTGCAAAATTTTCGAAAATGACTGATCGTTTCGCTAGATAAGACCCTTATTCCTCGTCTGGTATTGTTTAATGCCATTTGAAGCTGCACTGAAACTGTAATTTTGACCTTCAACCATCTGGAGGCCAATGAAGTCCACTATAAGGTGAATAATCCTGGAATGATTTCATCAGAAACCTTAATTTCTTTTTGACTGAGGAAAGAAGGACATGGACATCTTGGATGACATGGGGGTGAGTAAATTATCAGGAAAATGTTATTTGAAAGTGAACTAATCCTTTAATCTTTTCAACTGTGGGAAAATTATATTAATTTGTGTGTCTTTTGTTTTTAATATATTCGCTCCACTTACATACCATCCTCCCCATTAGACTGGTTTGGGTCATTTTTCTCTTGAAGAGAAGTAGATGATCACCACTCAGGCACATGCATAATTTTAAAAATTAAAAAAATAAGTTCTAAAAATAACGCTAGCTAATTCTGCCAGGTAAATTGGGTGATGAATGTGAGGTCTTCGAGGAGCCTATAGATCTCTCAGCTGGCAGTAATACAATTTTCATGAAAATGTGAATTAATTATACCTGTGGTTAATGGAATTTTAGAGGAGCTTTCGGAGCAACCAGGTGTCGTGGGATGGGATGGTGGGAGGAAGCCGTGATTTGATGGATGAAGTAGAACTTTGCCCTGCGAAACCTGCCGTCCCACATTTGTGTTTGCTTTGACTGGGCCATCGCGCATCTGTCTGCTCAACGTCTTAGTTCCTCCTGGCTAACACACACCAGATGGTGCTTGAGCCTTAGATACACAAGAGCAGTTGTGCTTTTAATGATTGACCAATTTGTGGATTTTTGTTGTCCTCTAACATGCAAGACAAAGGTGAAAGACACAAAAAATAGACAGAATGAAGAAAAATATTCTTATTAGTCGCTTTATTTTTATAGAGCAGAATTCGAAGAACCGCAAATGCAAAAACATTGAAAAAATCGCGTGTAATCAACTTCCTACAAGCACGCTAAACAAAATAAACACCATTATGAGCCCATGCCAGGATGAGCACAACTGTCACAGCTTTAGGAAGCGAGCAGACATGTTTGACGCTTGTTTAATTCAACGCAATTAGCATGAGAAGCTTCAATGAGTGTGAGCTGGGTTTAGGCAGATTAGATTTCTGCCGCTTCCTTACATGCGGGCCGAGGCCAAGGCAAGAACTGTCCCTTCCACCACAAACACACTCAGGCTCTGATGTAATAAAACACACACTCTTTGTAAATTTAATTAGCTGTGAAAATCTAAGCTGAGGTCCATACTTCACAAATGGACTCTGAGCAAAATGAGCAGGTTTTAACATACCAGGACTTTCCCATGACTGAATTATAAGAAGTAGTTACACTTGGGTTCTTGCCAGCAAGATATATTAATGATATGTTTTTATTCAATTTCACATTTTAGATCATTGGGCGTGATATCATGAGAAAAGCATTATTTGATTTGTGTATTGAGTGGGATCTCTGTAGACCCATCCTCTTACATAACCCACAACATCCAAACAAACAGAGTAGAAATAGTGATGAAATATAAAACAATATGATTTGCGGAGTCAGCTGGCTTGAGGACACATTTTCCTCCAGAGACATATCGATTCAAGTTTGGACATTTTCTCACAGACTTAAAATTGGACTGACCGTTATAAAACTGCATATTCACACTAGTGACAAGTACTCAGCTGGCCTGGTTTGTCTTCAGATGTCTGTGTGGTTTCAACTGTTACCAAAAATTATTTAATTCATCATTGTTTTTTTCTTCTGTGGTCATGATATTTCAAATGAAATGCCAACAGTCGAGTCCGGCTTGTTTCCATATAAGGAAGTGTAATTCAATTTTGGAATAGGTTTTTTTCTGGAAGCCAGAAAGTGGAGTTTCTCAGCCAGGGAATTCCCATGAGCAACTGGGGTTTTCCCTTAATCTCCTGTTTGCACTGTATTGCTTTTAGAGGTGAAGTGTGTATTTGTTTCTTGATGTTAAAATATTGTCTCCTATACCAGCTTAATAAGCAGAGACAACAATAAGCAAACCATTTGTAGTTTGATTTCCCTGGAGAGTTTACACTCTGCGATTCTGTTGTGGTTATAAAAAAAACATTGCTCAATTTAAGAATCCTGACCAGCTTGACACAGCAACAACTCAACCAAAGATGTCACTTTGAGGCGGAACTAACTGATTGGCTGACTAATGGCAGCCAGGGAGTGTATTCAGGAAATCTATTGGAAAACAATAATCATTTTGCCATTTTTGGGAAAAAAAGAAAAAGTTGATAAACCCACGAGGTGCTCATTAATTCTGATCTTTGATAAGCTGGTGTGAGGGAAACTGATCCAGACCGTCTTTTCTCCAGCCAAGCTTTCTGATCTCAGTTCGCTGTCTGCTCCACAGCTCTCTTATCTTCCTGCCATGTATATTTTAGCATAGCCAGAAAATCAGATCTGCACTCATTGAGCAGACCCCAGAAACAAAGACCTTATTTTTTAATACCATTAAACTGAGTGAGGACTATGTCTTACAAATGCTGCACAATAGGGAACAGACTGAGTTTGCAATTAGCTCTTTCTATGCTAAATGAGTTTGAGACAAGCAAAACCATTATGTTAGTGCTTCTACATCCCATCATGTTTATTACAGCTCTGATATTCCTGGATTTGACCAAATCACAGACAGCTCTGTCCACAATGTTTTCTCTTCCAGTAACCCCTGACCGCTTTCTCCCATCCTTCCTCCTGACCACCTCTCAGGCACACTCTCCGCAAGCTCATGGGAATGACATCAGAACTCATGACTTCTTTATGAAGCATTCATTTTTCAATACAGCACACATCTGAAATACACGTTTCCTTTCAAATGATTTTTTCCCCTGCACAGACTCTATGAAGTTAAATATCCTTCCTCATCCAATAAGCTCTTGTCTCCCGTTCAGGAAATTAAATCGTCACATTGACTTTGCTTTATTAAATTGGGATTCATTAAAATTAATCTTTCATTCTAATATTCACCTGGGGTCTTGTGAGCTCAATATGTGACACACGATAAGCCACTTTTAAAGTGATACTCCCTCTGTTCTGAGCAATATAGAAGTAATATGGTTCTCTCTCCTCAGGTTGATCTTGGATTCCTGCGCTTTGTCTCGGCAATCGGCATACAGGGAGCCATCTCTCAAGAGACCAGGAAGAAGTACTATGTGAAGTCCTACAAGGTGGATGTGAGCTCAAACGGAGAAGACTGGATAACTATTAAGGATGGCCCAAAACAGAAGGTGACTTATTTGATTATTTTCATGCTCATTCTTAAAGGATTATTTCATTTCAGAATTAAAATTTCCTGATTATTTACTCACCCCCATGTCATCCAAGATGTTTATGTCTTTCTTTATTCAGTCCAAAAGAAAAGAAAGGAAAACATTCTAGGATTTTTTTTCCATATAGTGGACTTCACTGGTGTACAACAGGTTGAAGGTCCAAACTGCAGTTTCAATGCAGCTTCAAAGGGCTCTACATGATTCCAGCTGAGAAATGAGGGTCTTGTCTAGTGAAACGATTGGTCATTTAAAAAAAAAAAAAAAAAAAAATCTTGCACTGCTCTGCTATGCGCCACGCATTATGTAATCACGTTGGAAAGGTCACGCCTGATGTAGGCAGAAGTACAAGCATTTGTGGTTAAAAAGTATATAAATTTTAATTTTTTATAGAAAATGACCAATCATATCACTAGACAAGACCCTTATTCCTCATCTGGGAACATGTAGAACCCCACTGAAACTGCAGTTTGGACCCGTTTTTACCCCAGTGAGGACCATTATATGGAGAAAAATCTCTCGGGCCACAGAAACAAAAAGTTTTATGTAAGAACTACTATATGAAATATAGTTTCTGCTCTTAAACTATCCACGAGGAACAGTTTCTGCTTTTAAACTATCTACACTGACTTCCACTGTAAATTTGTTACTGTAAACACAATTTGTGTTTGTTTTTAGAAACTAAGCAAAAGGTCAAAAGGATTTTCTTCGGTGGTAATAGAGCAGTCGATAACGCTTTACTCATTTTGAACCTGGAACATTCCGTGACCGTTAAACATATTCATATAACAATGAAATAGTGTTAGAATGTCCTGGTAAGAGCTCAGGTTTGGTTCCGTACAGCTCATTTTCCACTAAACGATAAAGAGGTCTTTTATTTTCTCACCCTAACATGGAAGTAATCCGTAACTAGGTATGTTTCCAGAGCTCCCTGGCAGGAAGCCCTGTAAACATCTTCTTGCATTGTAGCGCTGTCACCGTGTGCATTCGTTACACCAATCCATACTCCAGCTCCAGACGGGAATGCCACGCTCATGTGTTCTGCAGGGGTTGTGTTTCTCTGACTCCATTATGTGCCCAGTGTGGTATGTTAATCCGCCCTCTTAAAAGACTGAACTTGCAAGCACTGTAAAAACTCCAACTCCAAAGCCACCACAGTAGTCTGACTACTTTTCTTTTTCCCTTAAAGGAATGATGTCAACATTTGTGGTAGGGCTTTTTTTTCTTTCTTTGAAAGGAAAGAACAAAAGAGTTAATAAACACAGAGTGGCTAATTGAGAGCATGAGAGGAGGAGGCATTCTGGGAAGGTTTACCAGGTTTAGAGTGTTTGAACAGCTGGTTGGACGCAATTGAGCATGTGACTCATAGAATGAGGGCCAAGGAGAGGCTGATCGATTAGCCATCGGGTGAGCTGACACTAATGTGTCCCTCAACACAGAACAGTTAACTACAGGAAGACATGCCTATTACATTTGACACATTGGCTGACTCTGAAAACCTTGTGAGCTACCAACCTAGACATCATTTTGGGGATCATAGATCTAGATCTAAGACAGGTTCAGATATTATTGTTTTCTCCAGAATCAAATTTTACCTTAAACCAAACAACTCAAGTGTTATGTGAAAAACATGATGTAGCCTATTACATATATTATATTACATGTTTAAATTTTAAGTGTATATAACTTGATTTGGCTGTTGAATGATCCAAAGATTCGGCCTCTGTATGCAGCTTTGTAGGTTTTGAGACACTTCCAGTGTGTGCAGTTTGTTTTACTCATTTGTGAGTGCAGGACGTGTTCATGTGCATGTTTATGTCTGCTTGGCAGACTAGCTCTAACAATACAAGTTTTGAAATAGACCTGTCAAGCTCAGCAAACCAATTAGATGGTTACGTACGTGTGTGTGTGTGTGTGTGTGTGTGTGTGTGTGTGTGTGTGTGTGTGTGTGTGTGTGTGTGTGTGTGTGTGTGTGTGTGTGTGTGTGTGTGCGTGTGTGTGCGTATACATCTTCATGCTTGGAAGTAACAGTGAGCTTAAATATACCCAAAGGCCCAATTTCTATGTCGACCCTCAACTAAAGTACACTGTTCTCTTTTTAGAGTGTGCATTTTTAAGGTGCGGTGCCTTGTTTCTGTCTGCTTGGCTCTAAAGTGCTTTTGTGAGGTGAGGGCCCATTTACAGACTGCTGAAACAGCAGTTCGACTGTGGGGTTGTTGCACAAAGGAAAGCCTTTTTACTACTTAGAGCAGTAGGGCAGAGCATTGGCGTGACATTTAAAGATAGCGGATGGCTCCTCATGTGTCTCCCTCCCAGACACACGTTTTGAAAAGCAGTGCCCAGGGACACGATTAGCAGCATGGATTCTGGGATAGACGGATTGGCTGTATACCCTGACTTGGCTATCCTGTAAGGCCTATTTGACCTTGTCTTGTTTTGAATTGTGTTGAATGTACTGATATTAAAGCAATACACTGAGAGAGAGAGAGAGAGAGAGAGGCTGCACATTGCAGTGATTTTACCACTGGTTAGGGTGGTTTCTAAAGTGTTAAAGGATTAGTCCACTTTTAAATAAAATGTTCCTTATAATTTACTCACCCCCATGTCATCCAAGATGTTCATGTCTTTCTTTCATCAGTCGAAAAGAAATTAAAGGTTTTTGATGAAACCATTCCTGGATTTTTCTCCTTATAGTGGACTTCAATGGCCTCCAGACTGTTGAAGGTCAAAATTACAGTTTCAGTGCAGCTTCAAATGGCTTTAAACGATACCAGACGAGGAATAAGGGTCTTATCTAGTGAAACAATCGGTCATTTTCGAAAAAAAAAAAAAAAAATACAACTGTATATGCTTAAACACAAATGATCACCTTGTATGTGCTTCCGCTTTCCGTATTCAACTTACGGAATGAACACGGCGCCAGTTTAGTTTTTTTCCATAAGTAGAATAGGTAAGGCGTAAGACATACAGCATAATTTTTTTGAAGAATACGGAAAGCGGAAGAACGTACAAGGCGATCATTTGTGTTTATAAAGCATTTACAGTTGTATTTTTTTTTTTAAATGACCGATCGTTTCACTAGATAAGACCCTTATTCCTCATCTGGTATCGTTTAAAGCCCTTTGAAGCTGCACTGAAACTGTAATTTTGACCTTCTTGAGCCGTGTGGAGGCCAATGAAGTCCACTATAAGGAGAATAATCCTTAATTTCTTTTCTACTGAAGAAAGAAAGACATGAACATCTTGGATGACATGGGGGTGAGTAAATTATCAGGAAAATTTTATTTGAAAGTGGACTAATCCTTTAAGGTTGTCTAGATTGACTTCTTGCATAGAAAATGGTGGCAACAGCATTATGAATAGAGTTCCCACAGATAACTTAAATGTAATTTTTAGAAATTTAATTACAGGATTACTGGAAAATCAGCTTTATAATTTTTGTCTGCTATAAAACTTTTTTACAGGTCAGTGGCTTTAGTCAAATTTCCATATTCACTTTAGGTAATCAGGTGTGAAGACATCAGCAATTGCGTTTCACTCTTAACTCTCCTCTCAGTTTGTCTCATCTTGAGAGCAAAAAATCGGGATTTGAGGAAGTGAAAGAGAGAAACTTCAAGATGTACAGTACTTAAAAAAAATCTGCTGACCTTTATACAGTGCCAAGATGCTATGTACAACAAAGTCGCCTTTGCTTTCATTTGTCTTTCTTGTAACACAATTTCCAGATCCTCCCTTCACAGAGAACATGTGCTAGCTGTCAGCAAGTATCAGTGCCCATAAACAAAACACAATTTGATTCATCGCTATGTCTGTTGAAACAACAAAAGAGACCATTGTGTAACTGAAGCGTCCAAAACATTCAGCACTAGTTGTAACCCAGACTCTGACATCACAAAGTAGCTTTTGTATTGCTACACAGTTGGCTCCAGAGATAATTCAATTCAGGCTCTATTTAGGTTGTCACATTTGAAGATGCTGATCTAAACGCATTCCTATCATTTCTCTCTGTTTCTAGGGCAGAATGTTAGGTGAGTCCCAGGCCACAACGGTCTGTCCTTAGTGGCTCCCTTAACAAACAATGTTAATTATTAATGTGTTTGTTCTTCGTTTGTCAGATTTTCCAGGGTAACACCAACCCTACCGACGTAGCGAAAGCCGCGTTCCCCAAGCCCACGTTGACGCGATACCTCCGGATTCGACCTTACTCATGGGAGACCGGCATCGCCCTGCGGTTCGAGGTGTATGGATGCAAAATTTCAGGTTGGTTCCAAAAGAATCTGGTTCTTTTCACAGGCCTCAAAACAAGCTGTCAACAGCACAAATGGGATATATCAAAAATTCTGTTTAGAAGCAGAGTGTTAATTCAGATTTAGAAGCAGTGTTTTGTCAACACACCACTCCATCATGATCTTTCAATTAGATGGTTTACGTTTTGCTTGCTTTAGAGGCAGGCATACAGAAAAGTGTTTATTCATGCCTCTGAAAGCCATGTGTGAACCGTGCGTGTGCAATAGTCAAAGAGCTATTGCATTAAACACAAGTGTTCATGTCAACGAAAAGGACTGTGTATTCATGTTTCCCCATGTTTGGATGTACTTCATTCAAAATGAATGGCGTGCACAGCATGCACGGCTGCTGTTGCAACCTCTTCACTTCTACCCCAATTCTGCCTCTACCCTCCTCCCCTGAGCTTTAACCTCTCAGCCTCTCACACACACAGATGTACATATTGCACATGCAATTGTGCACGCCGAGATCTACACCCACCAGCCAGTCAGGCCCAGCTGGCCCTGGCCTCATTTGCATACTCATCTGCATGTTTTGGCATGGCTCCACCCTACAGAGCCTTGATTGCAAAGGCTTTCATATCATCAGTGCCTCCCTGCTGAGAACAATTCCTCATATGTGTAGGAGGAGGGTGAGTGTGTTTGCCATCATGCAACGTCTATCAGCTTTACATTCAACATGCATGGGGGGCTTATTTTTAGACTGTGTGTGTGTACACAGATTTCGCACTGGTTGTATATTTGTGCGTGTACTGTATGTGTGCGGTTCACCACAGTTCTGGAGCGCAGCTGTTGCAGTCATGTTTTGGATGGGTGAACAGACCGCATTCTAAACACATCACAAGAGCGGAGGCCTCCCAGTGACATCATCAGTGAGCATCGGGCTCCCTTGTTATGATGCGGCCAAGCAGGGTGACTGATTAGAAAAGAATGTCCCCCTAGTTTCACTTACTATCAAGAACCATGGTATTACTAGCTCAAGGTACTATGTTAGAAGTGTATTTTTTGAAGATATACTTTAAAAAGACCATGTTTTTGGATATTTACCAGGATATACTACCAAGAATACCATGGTGCATGTCCAAAAGCCATGAAAGTACCCTGGAGTACCATATAAACACCATTATTTTAGTACCAAGGTATACAGGTCAAAATACCATTGTATTACTATGTGATGCCATCATTTGAAGTAAGTACATGACATATGAAAGGCCAAGTATGGTAATCCATACTCGGAATTTGTCCTCTGCATGTAACCCATCTGGTTAGTGCACACGCATTAGCAGTAATAAGTAGTAAACAACTCAAGGGGCTGCAGGGGGAGGGGGCCCTCGATTGCAAACGTGTTCACCCTCGATAGAAATTGCGTTCCGGGAATGGGAACACTGGGGCTCTGCGATGTGACCGCAAAGGGCACTTTCACTTTCACGACCAAAGGGGCAGGGGTTCAAGGGGCCTTTTTTGCTGTGGTGCCCAGGGAGCAATTTGGGGTTAGGTGCCTTGCTCAAGGGCACCTCAGGCATTTCCTGCTGGTTCTGAGGCTCAAACCCGCAACCTTTGGGTTACCAGTCCGATTCTCTAACCATTATCTGGGCATATACCAAGGAAATGTACTTGTTAGATTAATATATACCAATATGATAACCATTCATTACCATAGTAATTATTAAAGTACTGTACCATGGTATTACCTTCACTTTACCCTCACAGACACTATTCCTGGGAACTATGATTGTAAACTCTGTACCTTGACAGTACCCATGGAGGATGCCGGCTGGCAGTTAGAAGGTGGTCTTGTGCACAGTTCAGGTCTGATGGGCTTTCCACATCCACACAGCCATTAATAAACTTCCTCCCGCTGTTTGTAAATAAAACCATCTGTGTGTGTGGTCATCCAGCCTTTATGCGCTATGCACAGACCAAACCAACAGATGATACACGTGATACATATGAACCAGTCCACCCTCAGGGTGTGTCTGTCAGGGTCTACCACACCAGGACCTACCAAGCATCCCCATCTGAGATCCATAAACAGGTCCGGAAAATAGTGCCAGCCAGCAGATTGAAAATAAACTTGGTTGTCTTCCAAACTTTGAAGTCCAACCACCCCAGTGCAGATCTTTTTCATTCAGGTCCCGAAACAATTTGGCACGCATATATCAGAAATTATTCACAGAGACATCTTCCATATCTGGCAAGGGTATGAGAAACCCAACCCTGGCTGTACATCCACAAACAAACAAAGGGAAAATCAAAGTCCCATGCATTTGTTGTTTTAGGAGCCTGGAACTTACATTTGGACTCTGTGCAACTCCTGAAGGGGTCACAGACAAGTGCTCTTTCCGTTCCAGAACTACAGAGGAAGTTCCCTACATCAGTACAAAGGCAGTGTTGTGAATGAAAAGTCTGTTCTGATGGTATTTCACGGGACATTAGGTCCATCTGTGACTAGTCCAAGATTGTCTCTGACGCTTTCCTGCTCCACGGGTGCTGATCGTAGATTATGGTATCGCTGGCAGGTCACAAATCCCACAGTGTTGGAGAAGGTATGAAAGTCGTGACAGGCAACTCACAGACAGTCAGCCGTTCGGCACTGCGTGTCTGATAATTTTCCTCAAACTCAACATGCCTTTACCTAAAAGTAGCAAGGCGTGAAAAATCTTATTATTAACGCAGGAACAAAGAAAGTCAGTTTGGAGAGATGAAGACAGATTGCAAGAGAGATGAAGGGGTAGGTTTGAATTAGAAAGCAGGTGAAAAACAAAAGAAAAGGAAGGTAGGAGTGGAGCAGGACTAAGGATGAGAGCAAGAAACTGTTCAGAAATGAAAGGTAGAAGCTCGAGAGAAAGGTTTTAATTAGGTAGCTTGAGAAAAAAGAGGCAGAAGAGTTAATGCACAAGGTCATTGGTGAAAGGAAGATGGAGAGAGAGAAACAAAGAGAACAAGAGGTTTCTTATCTCTTCTGTCCACTTCATCTGTCTTTCCTGTGCAATGAATGTCTTTCCTTCTCTCTTTGTTCAGCCTCTTTATGGCCTGTGACCTCTTTAGGTTGTTGGTAAGAATGTTTTCAAGCTCACTGAGACGTGACCATTTCTACCATGTTTATCAGCCAACGTCATTTTTTCTTCTCTTTTCTTTCTCTTCCACTCATACTCATCCACTCACAGCTAATCGAATCTTTCATAGATAGTTCCCTCAATTATCATTCAAGTATTCCACTATACGTACTCAAACAACTCTCTCTTTCTCCGTGCCCATGCGATTTATTGGCATAACAAATAATGGTACATTTGTTTTGCCACAGCAGTGGCAGGTTAGACAACAGTCTAACCAAGGGATCAGGATATGGCTGGTTAGCTTGGCTCTGTTAGCCCCTGCTGGTCGGTACCATAACTACACAATCTGGGTCCAAATGCATCTCCATTGATCGCTATTCAAAGGTTATTTTAAGGCTCTTAAAAACATGAAATGTACTTGGGATAGTCACTAGTGAAGGGTTTAAAGCTTTCTTCAATCTAACACTCTCTTTTTCCCTCAACAGAGTATCCATGTTCAGGAATGTTGGGAATGGTCTCAGGCCTCATCGCAGACTCTCAGATCACAGTCTCCTCTCACACCGAGCGCACCTGGGTGTCAGAGAATGCTCGTCTGCTGACCAGCCGTTCGGGATGGACGTTGTTGTCACAGTCCCAGCCGTACGTGGACGAGTGGCTACAGATTGATTTGAGTGAGGAGAAATTGGTCAGAGGTTTGATCATCCAGGGTGGCAAACATCGTGATAACAAGGTCTTCATGAAGAAGTTTCGGCTGGGCTACAGCAACAATGGATCCGACTGGAAAATGGTGATGGATGCTACTGGCAACAAGCCCAAGGTAAGATATGGGGAAGCTGGAAGGTAGTTGGACATAAACTGGATGCTCATTTAGAATGGTTGTGAATCACTATGGGTGCTAGACTGAGATTGACTTTTAGGAAATAAGAAAGTTTAAGAAAGTTGAATGTGGAGCTATAATGTATTCTTCCCATTATTCCCAAAGCCTTTAGATGGACAGAGGAGAGAATGACAATTATTAGAATAATGCTGTGAGCACAATATTGGGGAAACGTCCCAAATGCATTCAACAATACTACCAATACATTTAACCCTGACAACAGTCATAAAACAACACAAAATAATATTACTGTATGTAACGGATAATGTACCATCAGGCAACTGTACGTTATCCTGTTTAAAATTATTAAACGAGAAGAAGAGAGCATGGAGTGATATTAGAAGTATAAAAACTAGTAGGAAATCAGATAACTAGAACAATGATTAAGTGTATAGTATAGTGCTTATTAACAATCATGGTCATTATGCATGAAACTGGCAAATTTCGGAAAATAATTGACAACATGAATCACATAAAATTTGCATTTTTTTGTGGAGCATGGACTATGTGCCTTATCCCCAGTATCAGTCTTAGAAGGCCCCTTTCAAAACCCTTATATCTCTTCTTTAGCTTGAAGGACAAAAGGAGACATGATGGCCATTAATGTTCTTTCATGTCTCCTCATCTTGTTCTGTACCTTTGTTACCTCTGGCGAGTGTCTTTCTGTCTTTCCTTCCTTTTTTCTGTCTATCTCCTGTGGTACTTTGTGTCTGGGTTGTAAGACTTCAGAAGTGTGAAGTCAAAGGCGGATGCTTTTGAAAGGCTGTGCATCCTGCTGTCGTAGACTGCAGTGTTAGCCTGCAGCCTTTATTTTTTGAGCTAGCTCAGCCGTATAGTGTCAGAAGTAAAGTTGAAGAGTTTCTTTTCTCTAGTGCTTTGTTGCATTAGACATACAGCAGTGCTAAAGTTAAGAGAGGTGTGAGCTGTGTGCCCTCACACTCGTTCTCTTTCATTAAATCTCTGTTCTTTGCCTTCCCTGTCAGACTACTCTTAATAAATCTTTCCCCTTTATCTTTTTCCATTTTTATCTTTCCAAGTTCTCATTCTCTGCTTGACTGCTTACTATTGTCTTGGACTCTGTCATTGTTCTTGGCAGATTTTTGAGGGGAATTTGAACTATGACACACCAGCATTGAGGACGGTGGAGCCTATATTGACACGCTTTGTTAGGGTGTACCCAGACAGAGCCACTCCTGTTGGGATGGGACTTAGACTGGAACTCCTGGGCTGTGAAATGGAAGGTAAGGTGAAAACTCATTCACAGACATACACACACCACTGCTGAGTAATGGTAGAGACGCTACTAACTTAAATACATTTTTTCACTCGCATAACAGTTGCTCAGTTGTTTTCAAGATAGTGTAACTTTAGCCAAGTGTAGCGAGTTAATTATTTGTAGCACTTTGCACAGCAATTTTTTGTTTTTTTTTTGTCTCATTGCATTGCACACGCAGCTTTGTAGTGAAGCAAGCCAAGACAATAATCTCGTTTGTACCATTAGGAAGTGAATCATAATCTGGGGTGCATTTCCTGTACAATACTGTAACTCGCTGCTTAACTACCACAGTATGATGCATCAACTAGTTGGTCACAACTGTTTCCCTAAACCGTATTAAAAAACAATGACATTCTGGATTCCGACAGCAATGAAATCACAGACTAGCCCCGGTTAATGTTGAAAATACCTTACGTCCCCATGAGAAACAACTACTGTCCAAATAGGGCTTTAGCTACTCTTTGCAAATACCTTATATCCTGCTGAGAAACCCAGTTTGCTGGTGATTTTGTATAACTTGCTGCTTTTAGCATGACTAGCTTAACTAACGTCAATTATGCGTAGCTTTATATGTAGCATTTTCCAAATAGCTTCCTCAACAGTGATTCATACACATAATGGACAGACCCGCTGCACTCAGAAGACATAATGTCTTCAGCAAGTGAACAAAAGACAAACAAAATTATAGAGTTTTGAAGGTCCTCGAGTGTGTGGTCTTATAGTACACATGCTATTTCATTAAATTTGGACTTATCCACTCAGGAGGACAGGATAGGCTATGGTTTAGCTTTCTTCATAATTACTTGTCCCATCGATGCGGCATCAAAGGATGTCTCCTACCCAGAAAAGCAGGGGCCTGTGACACTCCTAAATAACAGGGCCCCTCACAGCTGGAGATAATCTTTGGTCCACCTGCCTTGAAGGATTACGGAAAGGTCCTTGATGTCTTTCCCTCTGTCTTTCTTTCTGAATTAGCTTAGCTCTGATGGGGTGTGTGTGTGTGTGTGTTTTCTGTTGAGGCAGCGTTAAGTGGATTTACATATTGGATTTCTGAGAGACTGTGAGACTTGCTTGTGTAAGCCACAGCATCCCACCGGGAGCTTTAGTCAGATGATAATGCTTGTTTTCACTTTTAATGCCAGCACATGTGCATGCAGTCCAACACTCTGTATATAAATTTACCCAGTGTCTTAGCTAAAACTCTCACACTCAAACAAGTGACCCCACACATACACATACACTCTCCTAACAGCGGGGCGCCAAGTCCTAGCAGGAGTGTGCGATCAACAATGCTGTCCAGAGCCAGCATGATGACCTCTCTGTGACCCCTTGGCTTTAGAAACTATCTTAAAAATGCCCTCAGTTCACCCACACAACTTACACTACAGCTTCGTTTCCCCCTCTCCTTCCCTGCTCATTTTTTCCCTCCTTCTATCCCGGGAAAGCCCTACAGGCTTATGGGCAGCTCATTACAAGCTGAGAGTAAACACAGGGCTTTAGGCAGATGTAGGCAAAGGCCACATCCAAAGGGGCACAGGCAGCCATAATGAGAGGACACAGCAGTTTCAGGGAGCTGTACAGGCCCAGGGTGGAGCATAACATCCTCAACCCTGCAGCCTAAACCCCAGCAGCCAGAGTCACGCACAGGACTCCATCAAAGGACTAAAGACTTGGAAAGACTATAGAAGGAGCATAATCATTAAGATGATTTGTGGAGTGACCTACAAAAAATACCATGGATTTAAATGGTTTTTGGGCATTCAGTAATCGCTGATATGCCATGGTTTTTGGGATGAGAGGTGATTCATCACTTGTCGCTTTGTGTGACACTTGTGTAAGAGCAGGGCTATACCCACCATTGAGGTCCCCGATTTTTCTGTGGTATATATAATGAAGGTTGTATAATAAATGCCTAGTATTAACTACACAGATATTGTGATAACTGACCTTCTCGTCTGAGCTGTCAGCGGTCAGACAATGCTCATAAATGTCAAAATGTTTGACATGACCAATCAAATTCACATAATCTGCTGAATGTTGATCATGAATTCCAGCTGGATCACTTCAGTAAATGGTAATAAAGTGCAAGATAAGATGTAAGTAGCTAAAATCAAGATTTAATATTTGTCAATTGTTTTACTATAGAAATGATAAACGACTGACAGAAATATTTAGGGATGCAAACTAATAAACTTTTGTTTAATTTCGCTATTTTTATTGAAATATATAGGCTATATTTTACACTTTTCATTGTAATTCATAGCCAGTGTTGGGAAAAGTTACTTTTAAAAATAATGCGTTACAATATTGCGTTACTCCCTAAAAAAGTAACTAATTGCATTACTATTAACTTTTTATGAAAAGTACTTTTGTGTTACTTTTTCTCACCTGGGCTGGGCTTGCTTATTTGTTTTTTAAATAACAACAAAACATTTTATTTTTGGCAAATGTTAAGGCCCTTTCACATCAAAAGTGAAGTGAAATTGATCACAACTTTTTTTTCCTTTGTCAAATCAACTTAAATAATTAATGTGGTTCAGATAACATAATATTTTGAGTTTATGTTGATTAAACAAATCGCCTTTATTGTATAAACTCAAATTTTTAATTTCAATGAACTCAAAATTTTAAGGCAACCAGGTAACTTACTTTAAGTTAAACCAACAATTCTTTTTTTACAGTGTAGTTACTTGAAAAAGTAATCTGATTATGTAACTCAAGTTACTTGTATGCGTAACACTATTTGTAACTGTCAATGTGATGATACAAGAAACATTAATGATCATGACATAAGATAATAATAATGAATGCACGATCTAAAACAAAGCCCAACACGGATAAGCAAAATGCACATTCACTTTCTGACAGTAGATGGCGCTTCTGAAACGGTATTATTCAAACAGCCATTACAGTTTTTGTATTCGCTTTGGTGTTCATCACAGCACCAAATACTTATTAGGCTATTTATTTTTAAACATTTGTTTACTTTTTTTCACAACAATACTTCTAAAACATTTGTTAATCTTAGTTTATGTACATTTTAACATTTACTAATGCATTATTAAAATCAAAAGTTGTACCTGTTAATATTAGGCTATTTAATGGACCTCAGCTAACAATGTAAAAAATGTATTGCTCACTGTTAATGTTAGTTAATACATTAACTAATGGGACCTTATTGTAAAGTGTTACCAACTGGTCATAGTTCCAAGAATGCTGATATTTCAACATTATCAGTAGCATTAAACATAGTCTCTTCTGTATTTCCATTTTGCATTGTGGATCATTCATTGCAACATTTAACCTGATTCTCATGTTTAAGTATCTTTTATCAGGCTGTGCTTGACAAATAATGTATGTTACTTACATGATTTTAAAGCTTGCCCCCATATCTTTATCTCTCTTTCTCTCTGTAGTGCCTACAGTGATTCCTACTACGCCCGCTTCTTCCACCACACCATCAGACGAGTGTGATGATGACCAGGCTAACTGCCATAGCGGAACAGGTGATGACTACGACCAGACAGGTGCTAACACCCGCCTGCAGAGACTGCACCTTTACTTACTGCATCTTGCACCTTTTTCTATGCTAATAACACTATGCTAATCCCACTAGACTAATTGTCCCCCTTACTTCTGCAAGCATCAGCCTTTTTTGGGAATGCTTCTGCACTAATCACTCTTCACACCAGCGACCCTAATCATCGCTTCCCCCATAATCAAACTTACCATACTACTCCTACTAGAAATTAAGTATACTGTGCATGGTATGCAAATTTTCTGTATGCATCTAATATTGAAATATCCTACTACATTTGCCAAATGCACTCCACTTGACCTTCCATTACATTATAAAATCCAGACAGTGATGAATGAATGGCGAGCGATATCAAATGCAATCTCAACTTCTACTTTGTGACTTCATGGACTGCCAAAAGTTAGGATTGTTTTATACAAAATTGGATTAAAAATGCAAATTCACTGCATTTATTTCAGATATGTTTCACTAGTTATTTCACAACAATGTAGCATTCTCAGTTTAAATGGTTTCTACTGCTTCATGTATGTTTAAAAACAGTATACACATATATACATTGTAGTATGTAGAATAAAATGTACATACTAAAGTCATGTACATAACATCAATTGAGCATACTGCTTATTAAAATGCAAAATTTACTGTCTGTTTTTACATACTGCTTTACATAATATTAAGAAAACAGTATGCAGTATACAGTGTAGTATGTAGCTTTCAGTACATTATAATTCCTTTCCAATTCATTCCATTCATAATTAATACTGTTTCTCATAAAATAAAAAACTTGTTATACCAGTTCCAAACAGTATGTAGTATACACTACGATAGTATTCCATTCCAACATAGCCATATGCTAAATTTAGAACCGCATACGAGCATACTACTCTTAAAACCCTGGGTATACTTTGTTTTTTTACACGTACGCTAGTGTACACAAGCAGTCGAATGCACAGCCTTGGAAAGGATACTTTTTTTGACTAGCACACATACACAGGTGTTCGATGTATGCGCAGTTTTGAGCAATCTCTCGCCATGAGTTACAACCCATGTAAACATCTTTGTATTCTTTCATGCTAGAGTTCTACAAATGAGGGTACTTTCTAACCTATTTGCACAATCTAGCCTCCATCGTCGCTGTAGCTTGCATGTGATCGGGTGTGTTCTGTTTATGCAGCTTTTCTTCAACTACCTTGTGAACCGACGGCCCCAGGGCACGGTTGCCACCTTGTGGAAAAACTAATTACTGCAAAAAAAATAAATGTACATGCAACCTAAGCGTACAAATACTCTTCTGATGATGTAATCGCACTGTACGCTGACCCTCGCGTACATGTAAAAAGTGAAGTATACTTTGGGCTTTACTATTTTTGCCATAGAATGGTGTGGTAAAATTAGTACGAGTAGTATACTAGTATGTGCTTCTGAATTCAGCAATAGTCCGCACTTATCCTCGGTGCCCATGTTCGACTACTAAATTTCCTTCTGCTCTCCAGCTGTTAATACTAACACTAGATTTAAAATTCTGCCTCTAATCTCCTCTGTGTTCACATCAGTGCAGTCTCACAGAGTGTGTGTTGCACAGAATTACACTCCCCTCTGCTAAATGCTAAAAGTAAAGGTTCCACATGAACAAAAATGTATTTGCATGTCTCATCCGGCAAAGCTCATTTTAAAAATGCTAAGCACACACAAAGAGGGGAATTAGCACAGTCAGATCCGTACCTACTGATAATACCCAAATAAAACATTACTTTAAATCATCTCCCTTTAAATTTCATCTAACGGCCTTCACTGTGTTCACACTACAGGTATAACCGCTGCGCCAGAGACAACCACAGAGATGACCACCATTCCAGGTGAGAAAGGTACTTATCTTATAGTACTTTCCTTCTCTGTGCAATTGCTATCTATAATTTCTTTAATTATCCTGGATTTTGCTAATGCAAACTCCCTTAAAGGTGCGGCGTACCATTTTTGCTATGTTAGCAAACTTCCTTATATCCCAGTCCGATTTGCAGAGACCACACTATAAGTAAGCCAGTCTTCCATGAATAGTGTAAACGACACTATTTAAAATGATTAATTATGTATGTGGTCCAGCATGAGTTTGAGATGGTAACATAACAAAAAACACTTGTCGCTAGCAGAATAGAAATTACACACCGCACCTTTAAGAAAGAAAATTCTTATTGTATGTTTTCTTTGTTCTGTTTGGTTGTTTAGGCTATTTGATTATAAGTGCGTAAACTCAAAGATGAGTATGTAATCTTGTTTCTGAAGTGTTCTTGTGAAAAAATCTATAAAGAGCCCCTTTGATTTACTCATTCAGCATAATGACTGATTAGCCATTCAAGACTCCTCACTAATGGGCAAATGAGAAATGCCCCTTAACTGACCTTGCCTAATTAGCCAGTATTTGTGTGTGTGTCTGTTTGGCCCTGTCTGAGCCTCATCACAACAGCAAAACAACTGAATAGAATGAAGGTCCTAATAAGCATGTGTCCTCCTTGTGCGTGAGTGTGTGTGTGTGTGGTCTTGGTTTGGTTAACATTGAGTAGATGTGTGCGCTTTCTATTATTGGATGTGGTTTATTTGCTATGACAAGCATTCAAAACTGGTAGAACGTTCTGGACTGCGGTGAAACGTATGCTTGCACTGTCCTCCACTGCTACAGCCCCAGTCCATTTAAAGATGGAAAAGAAGAAATAACTTTTAATTGGAAACTGGCATTTTTTGTAGCGGCAGTGGCTGCGTGCCTGAGCTGCGGCTTTTAATGGGAAATTCTTTCCTCCGCATGCAGTGAGCAAATACCCTCCGAAACTCGCAGAGAATCCTGGCGTTATTAAGGGAGCGGAGCGCTTGGCTTTATTAAACTGTCTAGAAAAGCAGCACTGAGGCTGTGCAGGCACCGGCAGAGCTGACATCCTAGACGTGCTTCTGTCTCAATTCCCTCTGCTTCTCAGGCTCTCTCTCTCTTTCTTTGGCTCTGTATCTCTCACTCAATCTTACATCGTTAAATCCCTCCCTCGTTTTGTCACGTCAATCTCAATTTCAAAGCTTCATTGTTTCGTATGGTCTGTTTTCTCTCTCAAGATCTAGATATATTTGGTGTATAAATATGGATTTGGCTTAGGCATAAAATAAATTGTAATGGATTTGAAAATGTTCATGCTTAAATGTTGGGATTGTCTTATTGTAAAATAACTCTCTATTGCCATCAAGTGGACAATAGATATAAAACATGTTGTTGTGGCCCTGTATGCACTGTAAAAAATATATTTTCATGATTTGTTATTGCAACATCTTTTGTCAAATCAACTTCGATAATTAATGTGGTTCAGATAGTATAATATTTTGAGTTTCTGTTGATTAAACCAATCACCTTCATTGTATTAACTCAAATTTTTAATTTCAATGAACTCAAAATTTTTAAGGCAACCATACTTACTTTCTTTGACCAACAAATCTTTTTTACAGTGTAGAGCCTAATCAACCACACTCTGGTGTTTCAAAAAATTATAATTTTATTATATACACAACTTTCAATATTATTATTATTATTATTATTATTATATATTTTCAAAAAAATTATACTTTTATTAAGCTAGGATGCATTAAATTGATCAAAAGTGACAGTAAAGTTGTTTAAGCTGTTACAAAAGATTCTATTTCATTTCAAGATTTCTATTTTCTTTTGAACTTCCTATTCATCAAAGAATCCTGAAAAAAATAAAATGTATCACAGTTTCCACAAAAAAATCTGATGCTGCACAAATGTTCCCAACATTGATAATAAACAGAAATGTTTCTTGAGCAGCCAATCAGCATATTAGAATGATTTCTGAAGGATCATGTGACACTGAAGACTGAAGTAATGATGCTGAAAATTCAGATCACATGAATAAATTATTTTAAACTGTAATAATATTTCACAATATTGGTATTTTTGATCAAATAAATGCAGCCTTGGTGAACAGAAGAGACTTCCTAACGAACCCTAACTGTACATAAAAGTTATTTTTGATCATATTTATTCTAGTGGTGTCAATCGATTAAAAAACTTTTTTTTTTTCTGTAATTAATCGCAGTTAATAAAACCTAACATTAAAGTTTTTAATATATTATTATGCTGTAATAATTTCACATTTAATCTCCAAATTAATGTAGAAACAACATACAGACAGTAGCCTATATTTTTAATATTTGTTCAATGGCATCTTTTTACTTTTGTCTCTATGAAATAGATTTTTTGAAATTGAATTTTAGGCATTCAGCATTACAATATAATTGAAAGCTACACATTTATTAGGCTTTAAATAATATAAACTTTTAATTTAAGTGAACCTAAAACAATCTTCACATAAACCACAAATGTTAATAATTTTTCCCTATGTGTGTGTGTAGCGTTCCTGTGGTTTGCCTGTGACTTCGGCTGGGCCAATGATCCTTCATTCTGCGGCTGGATGTCAGAGGACAGTGGTTTCAGGTGGCAGATCCAGTCCAGCGGCACCCCCACTCTAAACACCGGCCCAAACATGGACCACACTGGTAAGAGAAGAAATGTACGCATAGGTCTCACAGCACAGAAAGCGTGAATCTTCCAAACCTCACATCCTGTGTTTCCTTCTGCCGTAGGTGGATCAGGGAACTTCATCTACACACTGGCGACAGGTGCTCAGGAGACAGAAGTGGCTCGGTTAGTGAGTCCGTCAGTGTCGGGGCAGGACTCTGACCTGTGCTTGTCTTTCTGGTACCACATGTTTGGCTCCCACATCGGCACGCTACACATCAAACAGCGCAGGGAGAGCAGCCAGGGCTCAGCTGATGTCCTGCTCTGGACTGTCAGCGGTCATCAAGGCAACCGGTGGAGGGAGGGTCGTGTGCTGATACCCCACTCCAGCAAACCCTACCAGGTATTAAAATGATATATATGTCACAAGGGCTTAACATTAACACCTGCCAACCTGCCTAATGCGTGTGGATTTCAGCAGTGGCGTGTTACGCAGTCACTCATTTTTCAGTTGTAGTCTTTTAAAAAGGCATCTGAAATAATAAACTAATTGCAAATGTAGTGATTTTTTTCGATACATATTGATATTGAAATATCTGAAACACTTCCAAAACTAATTTTCCGCAGAATAGGTACATGATACCATCTGCTCTTTCTCGCTTTCTCATCTCTCTGACAGTGAGTTGACACACAAACCCGCCTCCCCTCACTCACTCATTTCATTTGCTCCGAATGAATATCGTTGGTGTTACATGGCTTGAATCTCAGCGTGGGATTGTGCATATTGCGCATAATTTTGTGCTCACACCCAAAGTGAGCACACATAAAGCCGTCTCTCAGTACTAAATTGAGTTCTTTTCACTGCTTATTGCGCTTAAACAGTCAAATACACACAAAATAATTTCAAAACGCTGGTCTTGGCGAGTATTCATGTGAACACAGTCAGTTGTGTTTTAAGTAAACGTAAACAGTTGAGAAAGAAAACGCATGTGTAACAGTATAATGGATCAGTGCATCAGATCTTAAAGTGACAGCAGCCTAATATACCCGCTGCCAATTTATGAGATAATATTAAAAATATTTATATGGCAGATTTTCCCCATGGTATTGATGACAAAATTGTTGCCAGTGAAAATGCTGAGTGGCTAGTTATTTTGGAAAACTACTAACCACAGTGGCTGGTGAGCAAAAAAGTTCATGTCAAGCCCTTTATGTCATTAGTGAATGTAAAAGATGATTGGCTGGTTAGTAGCTTGTTGAAAATACTGCTGTTATTTAGTCACCCTCATGTTGCTCTAAACCTGTATGCTGTTATTTTTTAAACTAATTGCATTTTAAACAGATTTAAAATACTGTTTTTCTTGTTTTTATTTACTTCAGGTGGTAATTGAAAGCGTAGTGGAGAGAAAAAGTTGGGGAGACATTGCGGTGGACGACATCAAAATCTTAGACAATCTGAACATGGCTGACTGCAAGGGTGAGTCAATAAGCCCATTACAGTACAAACACTTTATTTTAAAGAGTCCTTGTTACACGTTACATGTAGTTACTATAGTAATAACTCTAAATTATGCATAATTACAGTACATGTAGTTATTTAATATTACTCAGTACTTAAATGTGTAATTACACTGTAACAAAGACACCTTAAAATAAAGTGTAACCCAAAGCTGAGACAAATCAAGATTGATTAAAGGAGTAGTTCACTTTCAAAAAAAAATTCCTGATAATTTACTCAGCCCCATGTCTTTCTTTCTTCAGTCGAAAAGAAATTAAGGTTTTTAATGAAAACATTCCAGGATTATTCTCCATATAGTGGACTTCAATGGCCTCCAAACGGTTAAAGATGAAAATTACAGTTTCAGTGCAGCTTCAAAAGGCTTTAAACGATACCAGACGAGGAATAAGGGTCTTATCTAGAGAAATGATCGGTCATTTTTAAAAAAATACAACTGTATACGCTTTATAAACACAAATGATCGCCTTACACATGCTTCCGCCAAAACCACATTTTCATATTCTTCAAAAAGCTTACGCTGTATGTCTTACGCCTTCCCTATTCTACTTACGGAAAAAAACAGAACTGGCGCTGCGTTCATTCTGTAAGTAGAATAGGGAAGGCGTAGGACATACAGCGTAAGCTTTTTTTAGAATACGAAAGTGTGGTTTTGGCGGAAGCACGTGCAAGGCGATCATTTGTTTATATAAAGCATATACATTTACATTTTTTTTTAGAAAATGACTGATCGTTTCTCTAGATAAGACCCTTATTCCTTGTTTAAAGCCCTTTGAAGCTGCACTGAAACTGTCATTTTGACCTTCAACCGTCTGGAGGCCATTGAAGTCCACTATATGGAGAATAATCCTAGAATGTTTTCATCAAAAACCTTAATTTCTTTTTGACTGAAGAAAGAAAGACATGAACATCTTGGATGACATGGGGGTGAGTAAATTATCAAGAACATTTTTTTTGAAAGTGAACTAATCCTTTAAATATTTTTTTCTAGTCAATTGTGGTTACAGTTACAGTTATATATATATATATATATATATATATATATATATATATATATATATATATATATATATATATATATATATATATATACACACATTCATAAATAGCCATTTTAACCTGATTAAATACATTTCCAGGTCTAGAAATCACACTTATAAAATTCCTTCATATATCTGGGTTTTCCAAGATAGTGAAAACCATGGTTCTTAAATAAAAATGGGAATTGTTGAGGAAACTATTTTTTTTTTTTTTAACAATTTCTGCTTACACCTTGATATTTTTAGCTTTTGTAGCTTTTAAAGCTAAAAACAAGATCTTATTTTAAATTATTTTAAGCCATTGTGCAGTTGAGAACTGCTGACTTAGATGACAATATTGGACTATATACATTTCCTGACTGTTTTATGTCACCCTTTTGCAGACCCAGATGTCCCAGCAGAGCCGATTCTACCTGAAGACAACTTCAATGAAATCAGTAAGTGGCTTTTTTAAATCTGAGGCACACAAATGCTGAATAAATGTTGGATCACTCTCAACATTAGACTAAAGAAAGCTTAAATAACATTATTTTAGTACATACTGTAATATAACATCTCTGAACCAACCTACAGTGTTGGAGAAAGTTACTTTTAAAAGTAATGCATTACAATATTGCATTAATCCCTAAAAAAGTAACTAATTGCGTTACATTACATTTGCATTGTGTTTGTGAAAGTGAGATGAGTAAATGCATGTTCACATTTAGTCTAGATCTACAATAACCATCATGTTCACACAGCGCACACAACACCTCTGCACTTTATTTCTCTCAGCATGGGGACAGGAGAGCTGTCAGTCAGTAAATGTGAAAAAGTATATTTTGTTGTAAATTGAAAAAGTAATGCGTTACTTTACTAGTTACTTGAAAAAGTAATCTGATTTTGTAACTCAAGTTAATTGTAATGTGCCAACCTATATACATTAATTTACACCACCCAAACTAATTCTAAATCAGGTAGAAATAGCTCTTTAAGATAACAATTGCAAGTGACCACATTTTAGAGCGCACATGCAATCCAAAAACACTCTCAAACAGGCTTGATTTAATACGTCATGGCTTATTTGTTCTCTTTTGTAGTTGTGGACATCACAGACTTCCCTGAGATTGTGGAGAACCATGAGATCAGCGGAGCCGGAAACATGCTGAAGACGCTGGACCCCATCCTCATCACCATCATCGCCATGAGCGCGCTGGGAGTCTTCCTCGGCGCCATCTGCGGTGTGGTTCTCTACTGCGCCTGCTCCCACAGCGGCATGTCCGACAGGAACTTATCCGCCCTGGAAAATTATAACTTTGAGCTAGTGGACGGTGTCAAGTTAAAGAAGGACAAGCTCAGCTCACAGAACTCGTACTCAGAAGCGTGAGGCGCCAACCAATGAGAGGGAACCTCTCCTCAGGGAGGGCGGGGCTAAAACGGACTGCCGATGCCATCCGGTTGGAGGAGGACAAGGCTCTGTGGTTCAGTGAACCAATGGGAGGACGAGGGACTGAGCCATGCTTTTCTCAGGAGCTGCAGTGAAAGGAACCTACCAGTAGGGGACACTGTGTACAAAACATTGAATACAAGGATTTAAAAGAAACAAACAAACAAAAAAAACAAAATGAAAAATAAGAATATGTACAGATGATTGAAATTATTATTTTAATTTTTTATTTTATTGTTTTGTATTATTTTTAGTTGATCATTTTTACAATCGGATGCTGGTGTTGAGACCAATATATAATAATGTTATAAAGTATTTATCTTTTTTTTTTTTTTCTAGGAGGAAAAAATCATTTATTTTTATTTTAACAGATTGTTTTGCGCTTTAAGGAGATGTGTAAAAAAAAAATAAACCCAAGTGAACCATATACGACCAAGGGAAGGTAATTACCCCGTGATAAGGCAAAAGATCAAAGGGGGTGGAATATCATCCAGCCCTGTTGCATTCTGGGTATGGTTCAGTCAGTGCCTTTGGTACATCTTTTTTGGCCTCCTCTGTTGTTTTCAACCCTTTAGTTCTCAAAAAAAGCTGTCGGTCGAATCTGCAAAAGAAAACCCGGTGAATTCATAGCGCTTTAATGTTGAAATCCTGCATATTGTACATAAGTTTTAATATATTTTAATGCCCTTTTCAAAGAAACAAGTAAAAGGACAAAAAAGAAAGCTGCAGTATCCCTTTTTTCTTGGGTTGTATGTTGTAAATACAATCGTCTGACTGTATTGTGAAAGTGAAACGTGTGCTTTTTCCCTCCTGTTTGGTTATTTTGCTACGTTCCCAAAAGATGCAGCCCTTGTTCAGAACAGATGTTCATACAAATCCAGTGCACATTTCATCATGGGCATCCGCAGTGGCTCAGATGAGTTTGGGTAATTACATCATCATATCAACGTTATAATCCCATTCAGAATGTCTGTCTATCCAGCATACCAAAAAAAAAAAAAAAAGAAAAAAAAAGAAAAAAGAATGATCATCATTGCCTTGCTTTGATTTGAAGAGTGCGGCCCCAAAATATTTCATCAAAGTGCTTATTTCACCATCCGTCGAGCTTGAATGCATGTGGTCTTGAATAAAACTCTCTTATCAGGGGGAACTGTCATTTTAAGAGTGGTGCTATTAAAGTTTGATGTCACATCCTGGTTGCGTGATGATGTCATAGTGGAGTTCTGTCATTGGCCTTGTGTCTGTACCAAAGGACTGTTGCCTCAAACTGCAGGGTCCAATCACAACAACCCATTGTCACGTGGCATCTCGAGACCTTGGCATCTCAAGGTCTCGTGTCATCTCATTGGTTCTTACGATGCTGGTTTCGTCGCTCATTATCATTCCGTTCTGGACTGGCGGATGGATCTGACTTTAGCAATGACACACACACATATGGTTTAACCTATAACAGGGCTTCACTGCTGACAATACTAATGTTTTCTACAGGTTTCTTGGTATGTTCATGTAATGTGTTGTATACTGTGGCAAACACTTCTTTTCCCATTTCTTTCCGATGACCTGAATCCACGTGCTACGTGTGTGTTAACGGTGACTGGCTTCAGTCGGGATTCTGTGAGAAAGCATACTGTAGCATTAACTAAAAAGAAACAATGTTGCACTGATCAATATATTTGATGAAGTTTATGTGTTTATAGCATTCATTTGTACAAAAGACAACGGAAATGAAAAAAGACAGTGTTCATTTTTTTTAATATAGTTTCAGAATATGTAATACGATTCTGAAATGGTCAATTATCGAGATGTTTTCATTATTGAAAAAGGTATACAGATTTCCTATAGTAAAGTTCCCATTTACCTGACCCGATTATCTTTTCGTTTTTGTACTGTCGTTTAAATTTTGTGCCGATTTTCTTTTCTTTTCTTTTTTTACGAGAAGATGCGGAAGCAAAGAAAAATCTTTTATTTTCAATACTGCCTCTGTAATTTGCTGTTGTAGGAAGGAAAAAAATGAATAAAAACAGCAAGGCCTTAAAATGGATTTCAATGTTTTGTATTTGAACATCTGCATCACAAAAGAAAAAACTGTCTCTGATCAAATCAGATCAACTGACATTCCAAAGATTCAGCTCCAATAAATGTTTCTGAAACTATTTTTCTCTTTTATAGTTTATTTTTCTTTCTTTAATTTTTATTTATTTAGTTTTTAGTTTTTATAATTTTAAAGATTGTAAGCAGAAAGATATGCATGCCGGACGGCAGAGGGTGCTGTTGAGCAACTTGGTGACGAGAAGTGTTTTCACCACAAAGTCAGAATTTTGAATTATAAAGTGAGAATTGTGAGATATAAAGTCAGAATAGTGAGATATAAAGTCAGAATAGTGAGATATAAAGTCAGAATTTCAAGTTATAAAGTCAGAATTGTGTGGTATAAAGTCAGAATTTCAAGTTATAAAGTAAGAATTTTGAGATATAGTCAGAATTGTGTGATATAAAGTCAGAATTGTGTGATATAAAGTCAGAATTTCAAGTAATAAAGTCTGAATTGTGTGATATAAAGACAGAATTGCATAATATAAAGTCAGAATTTAGAGTTATAAAGTCAGAATTGTGTGATATAAAGTCAGAATTTCAAGTTATAAAGTCTGAATTGTGTGATATAAAGACAGAATTGCATAATATAAAGTCAGAATTTTGAGTTATAAAGTAAGAATTGCATGATATAAAGTCAGAATTTCTAGATAAGAAGTCAGAATTGCAAGATACAAAATCGCAATTGTGTGTTACTGTATAATGTGCAACTGTGAGGGAAAAAACTTATTTGCTTTTATGATTGCAATTGCGAGTTCACATTTCACAATTCTAAGAAAAAAGTCAGAATTGGGAGATATAGTCCAAACTGCGTAATTGTAATAAAAATTCGCAAATGCAAGAAAAAAGTCAGAATTGCGACTATATCACACAATTTGGACTTTAACTCGCAACTCTGACTTTATATCATGCAATTCTGACTTTGAATTCTTTATTAAAGACTTTATTTCTCAGAATTGCTAGATTTTAATTCACAATTTTGGGAAAAAACATCAGAATTTTGATATAAGTTGCAATTATTATTTTTTTTATTTACTGGCGTTAACAAGCTTCCATAATAAACATTACAAGTAGCTATATTATTTCTGTTATGAGTAGGCCTACTCTTATTTTTAAATATGCTAAAGTGTGCTTCAGTCAGTGTTCTGAGACGATGGCTGTGTCCGAAATGTCATACTCTCTTAAATAGGCACTTATTTTGAATTCGCCATATTTTCATTATCATGTGACCTACCAGCGCTAATTTCGTCACTTCACTGCCATTCACAAATCGTAAAGAGATAGTCCATCGTATGCACACTTCAGAACCTTGCCAGAAGTAGGTCATCAGGGTACTTTTTGCCTACTCTTTTATAAGTACTCTGCATTTGTACATACTTCTTTAGTCACATACTGTTTTTCACCTACTATATAGTAGAGAAGTATGCTAATTCAAACACAGCCTTGTGTTTTTGACTGCATGCGCATCGGCTGGTCTAGCCTGAAAAATGCAGTCATGATTTGAGCATTTAGAAACAAAGTTTTTGAGACAGTTGTTGTCAAATTTCATTAGTGGTTTCAAATATGAAATTTAATCATAAGCTTTGGAGAATTTGATGTTTCAAATAAAATTGGAGATGCACAAAACAAAAATTGGCCGCCGAGTGAAATGGCTTGCCTTAAAGGGACTTTGAGTGAACTCAAACTTTTATAGTTACTGAGATATAGTCTTTGTGGCAACAACTAGCCCAGTCTCTGTATTTAAAGGGATATTTCACCCAAAAATGAAAATTTGTTGTTTATCTGCTTACCCCCAGCGCATCCAAGATGTATGTGACTTTGTTTCTTCAGTAGAACACAATTGATGATTTTTAACCCCAACTGTTGCCGTCTGTCAGTCTTATAATGCGAGTGAATGGTAACAAAATCTGTAGGCTAAGAGTCAAAAAAACATGCACAGACAAATCCAAATTAAACCCTGTGGCTCGTGACGACACATTGATGTCCTAAGACATGAAATGATCGGTTTGTGTGAGAAACCGAACAGTATTTATATAATTTCTTACCTCTAAAACACCACTATGTCAAACTGTGTTCAGCACTCGCTTAGTGAGGTCTGATCACGCTCTGACAACGGCAGTGATGTCTCGCACTTATACTTCAATGAGTGTTAGACATCACTGCCACTGTCAGAGCGCGATCAGACCTCACTAAACGAGTGCTGAACGCAGTAAAACTGGTAAAAAATGATAAACTGTTCGGTTTCTCGCACAAACGGATCATTTCGTGTCTTAGGACATCAATGTGTCGTCATGAGCCGCAGGGTTTAATTTAGATTTGTTTATTCAAGTTTTTTTGACTCTTACAGATTTTGTTACCATTCACTCGCATTATAAGAATGACAGACGGCAACGGTTGGAGTTAAAAATCCTCATTTGTGTTCTACTGAAGAAACAAAGTCACCTACATCTTGGATACGCTGGGAGTAAGCAGATAAACATCAAATTTTCATTTTTGGCTGAACTATCCCTTTAAACATTTGAAAAGAGACAGAAGATGTGATATTGGTCTCATTTAAAATGCAAATATATTTCCTTATCTTTCTCTGACTGCGATGCCTGCAGGTGAATGTTTGCTCATGTGCCGCTGAGCCCAGCATTAAAACACCAGGAAAGAGTAACGCAAGCTTTCTTTCATTACCTTCTACTCCTCAAGGCTCGAGTTTATCGATCAAAACAAAACCAATTCCCAGAATATACAACATGAAGAGGGTTGAGCTGAAAATCAATGCAATCTTTCAGTTAAAACAGCTTTAATCAACAAAAAACATATATACACCACCTCTGTCTCAAAGTACTGCTTTGCTTTGAAATCCATTAGTTCTTTTCTCAGGGGTGACAAACCAACAGACACACGCACAGAAGGATTGGAAATATATGGATATTATAAGAAATCTCCTCAAATTATAAGCTGTTTCAAGTATAAAATTGCAATTAAGCAAAATAATTATTTTGAAAAGGAGAGTTTTGAAGTAATTACCGTAAGATTTTCAACAGACAAAGAATGACTTCACATGCTAATAACAGCATTCTGTGACAGTGATGCAGCTGAACATTTCAAACCAAAATGGCTGCCGATCACCCTGTTATCAAGGTCAGCATTAGCATATAAAGGTCTATCATGTGACTCTTCCATAAAATAGTACAAAACTAACGTTGTTTATGTCTATTTTATGTGGTATGGTGGGTGTGTTATACTTCACTAATCATGTTCACTGAGGATTTTGCTGTGTATGTTGTACATTTCAGCATCAATCCAAACAGAGCTTTGTACCTGTGATAAAATAAATTAATAAATATCGATCGAGGGAACCCGTGCGCCGCTAACTTCTGGGTTGGCCTACAAAAACACACCATGAACTTAATTATAATCTAAACTTTTACAAATAATGTTTTAATATGATAAGTTTTATATGTGGCACACTGCTGAAATTGTTAAAATACACAAAGATAGTATTACTCCAGAAGGTGCTCGACATAATAAATGTGACATAATAAAACATGGAGAGAGATGAATCTCAAGAGTGAGAAAACTTTATTTATAAAGACAAGCAAATACATACAGCAAATATACAGTAGTATTAGTAAAGTGAGATCTGTGTGTCTCTTTATTCATTTTTTTTTTTATCTGAGAAAAATAAACAATATCTAGAAAAATAAACAAAGCCTTACAAATGAGATTTTTAAAAATCTGACACTCAAGCTCAAATAATCCTCAGTATTTATAAAAAAAAAATCCTCAGTATTTATAAAAAATAAAAAAAAATCCTCAGTATTTATTTAAAAAAAAAAAACACTAGAAGAACAAATACAAACTTGAAAGGTGCCCTAGAATCAAAAATTGAATTTTCCTCGGCATAGTTGAATAACAAGAGTTCAGTACATGGAAATGGAAACAGGCGAATCTCAACAAAACACCGACTGTTACGTAACAGTAGGGATCATTAATATATATGACCCCAATATTTGCATATGCCCGCCCATGTTCAATGCTTACACAAGGGCAGCCAGTATTAACGTCTGGATCTGTGCACAGCTGAATCATCAGACTAGGTAAGCAAGCAAGAACAACAGCGAAAAATGGCAGATGGAGCAATAATAACTGACATGATCCATGATAACATGATATTTTTAGTGATATTTGTAAATTGTCTTTCTAAATGTTTCGTTAGCATGTTGCTAATGTACTGTTAAATGTGGTTAAAGTTACCATCGTTTCATACTGTATTCACAGAGACAAGACTGTCGTTATTTTCATTTTTAAACACTTGCAGTCTGTATAATTCATAAACACAACTTCATTCTTTGTAAATGTAAGTGTAGCATTAGCCATTAGCCACGGAGCATATAGCCTCAAACTCATTCAGAATCAAATGTAAACATCCAAATAAATACTATACTCACAGGAATCGATGCATGCATGCAGTATGAATGACAAATATCTTGTAAAGATCAATTTGAGGGTTATATTAGCAGTGTGAACTTTGTTTATGCACTGTATAACTGCACTTATAGTCGAGAGCTCGGGAGGGCAGAGACCAAGAGATTTAAAGGGGCCGCAGCCTGAATCGGTGCATAGTTAATGATGCCCCAAAATAGGCAGTTAAAAAATTAAAAAAAAAAAAAAAAAATCTATGGGGTATTTTGAGTTGAAACTTCACAGACACATTCAGAGGACAGACTTATATTACATCTTTTGAAAAGACGTTCTACGGCACCTTGAAGAACTTCAATAGACTTAAAGCGTTCTGCTTTAGATTTCAATACTTCCTGAAAAAGATGAACATAATGCAGCCATAAATTAATAAATCTCACAAATATTAATATATGCAAAATCAGTTTGTGAGAAATGACATCATCAATCATGTACCTGATGTGTGAATATGTGCTCGATCTTGTTCAGCTCTTCAGGATCTGATGTCATAAACCAGAAGAATGACAGTAGCCACGCACACCAGAGCAGAGAGGACCAATCGGATCACAGCTTCAGTTGAACCACAACAGTGGACAGAGTCTGAGGAATAAAAACATCAAACTGAGATCTGGAGGTATTCCAGAAAGCAGGTTATGTGAAATGACCTCAACGTTTGGTTCCAAAAACGGAGGTAACTTTCAGAGTATGTAGAAACTTGCTTTCTAAATATAACCTGCTCCGGAGGGTTCAGGGTTAGTTTGCTTAAAGAGGTATTCAGATGCGTGTTATACAATTAATATAGTTATATTAATATATATAGCTACATAGTTACAATTGTATGTGCAATGTAATATTATATATAATAAAGCACTATTATAAAGCAGTAATGTTTAAATGTTTATTCAATTCTAATTATTGTATTTATTTTATTGTCATCTTACACATGAATCTGCTTTTTTCCCTTTTTATAACAGGACGTTTCCTATACAAACATTTCTATAATAAAATAAATATGTGATATCTTATTAAATAATTATCATCTAAAAAACAATATAATTCTCATTCTCAGTGAATAAAGATTACTTATTAAATAAAAAGATTTAAAAAAAAAAAAAACAGTATTGCACAACACCCATAGGTGGCAATGTGCACTAAGTAGGTTTTGTAAATCACCATTAAACAAAAGAAAAGAAATTAAGGTTTTTGATTAAAACATTCCATGATTATTCTACTTATAGTGGACTTCAATGGAATCCACTGTTGAAGGTCATATACAGTTAAAGCATATACAGTTGTATTTTTTTTAGAAAATGACTGATCGTTTCGCTAGATAAGACCCTTATTCCTCATCTGGTATCGTTTAAAGCCCTTTGAAGCTGCACTGAAACTGTAATTTTGACCTTCAACAGTGGAGGCCATTGAAGTCCACTATAAGGAGAATAACCCTGGAATGTTTTCATCAAAAACCTTAATTTCTTGTTGACTGAAGAAAGAAGGACATCTTGGATGACATGGGGGTGAGTAAACTATCAGGAAAATTTTATTTGAAAGTCTACTAATCCTTTAACCGGGAACATACTCTGGGTTGGCTGAACTTACTCCCAGACGTGTTTTTGGAACCAGCATACCTCGAGTAAGCAAGGTTTGGGTTAATCAACTGAGAATTCAGGGTATATGTGACAGTAAGTTAACCTTGCTTTCTGGAATACCACCCAGTTCAGTCAATAAACGCTAACATCAAGAATATTTAAAGAAAACAAATATTTCTACTCACCATAGATAGAAACTCTGATCGCTTTTAACGATTCTTTTGCTCCAGTTATGTGTAGTAGATAATATCCAGCATGTTCAGCTGTGATGTTTGTGATGGTCAGAGATCCAGTTTGATTGTCCAGCTTCAGTCTGTCTCTGAATCTCCCATCAAGAACATCACCATATACAGTGATTCTGTCAGCCTGTTTATTGATTTCAGCTATTTTAGTGATTTCAGGTCCAAACGTCCAGAGAATCCGATCCAACTTCATTTCAGTAAGAGCAGAGTTTAGAGTGACTGAATGTCCCTCCTTCACTGATATTTCATCTGTATCAAACACACAGAGAACAAACAGAAACAGGGTTCAACACAGATTAATATTTTCAAATAACTTTCTTTGTTTATGAATAAACATTTTCAAGTTTAAAAATGAATAAAATCATAAAGCAATAGATCAGAAAATTATTAATTCACCATAGAGAGCAAGAATGAAAGTCATGCCCATATACTTCTTATATATTGTATAACGTCCAGTATGTTCAGCTGTGATGTTTGTGATGGTCAGAGATCCAGTTTGTTTGTCCAGCTTCAGTCTGTCTCTGAATCTCCCATCAAGAACATCATTATATACAGTGATGTTGTTGGCCCATTTATTGATTTCAGCTATTAAACTGTTTTTATAATTTCCAAACTTCCATTGAATCACATCATCATCCTTCATTTCAGTAAGACGAGAGTTTAGAGTGACTGAATCTCCCTCCTTCACTGATATTTCAACTGTATCACCAAACACACAGTGAACAAACAGAATCAGGGTTTATCACAGATTAATACTGGTAGTCATTTGATGGTTTGATGGTTTACAAAAAAGTAAATACAACCCCAATTCCGGAAATGTTGGGACGTTTTTTAAATATGAAAACAATGAAAACTAAACTAAGACCAACTAAAAGACTTTCAAATCACATGAGCCAATATTTTATTTACAATAGAACATAGATAACATAACAAATGTTTAAACTGAGAAATTTTACAATTTTATGCACAACATGAGCTCATTTGAAATGTAATGCCTGCTACAGGTGTCAAAATAGTTGGGATGGGGGCATGTTTACCATGGTGTAACATCTCCTCTTCTTTTCAAAACAGTGTGAAGACAACTGGGCATCGAGGTTAAGAGTTTCTGGAGTTTTAGTGTTGAAATTTGGTCCCATTCTTGCGTGATATAGGTTTCCAGCTGCTGAAGAGTTTGTGGTCGTCTTTGACATATTTTTCTCTATAGGTGAAAGATCTGGACTGCAGGCAGGCCCATTCAGCTCCCGGACTCTCCTACGATGAAGCCATGTTGTTGTAATAGCTGCAGTAAGTGGTTTTGCATTGTCCTGCTGAAATGCACAAGGCTTTCCCTGAAATAGATGTCATCTGGAGGGGAGCATATGTTGCTCTAAAACCTTTATATACCTTTCAGCGTTCATAGTGCCTTCCAAAACATGCAAGTTGCCCATACCGTATGCACTTATGTACCCCATACCATCAGAGATGCTGGCTTTTCAACTGAACGCTGATGACACGCTGAAGGTATCCCTCCTCTTTAGCCTGGAGGACAAGCCGTCCATGATTTCCAAAAAGAATGTCAAATTTGGCCATAGAACACTTTTCCACTTTGAAACAGTCCATTTTAAATGAGCCTTGGCTCATAGGACACGACGGCGCTTCTGGACCATGTTCACTTATGGCTTCCTTTTTGCATGATAGAGCTTTAGTTGGCATCTGCAGATGGCACAGCGGATTGTGTTTACCGACAGTGGTTTCTTGAAGTATTCCTGGGCCCATTTAGTAATGTCATTGACACAATCATGCCAATATAAGTGATGCGGTGTTGTCTGGGTGCCTGAAGACCACGGGCATCCAATAAAGGTCTTCGGCCTTGTCCTTTACGCACAGAGATTTCTCCAGTTTCTCTGAATGTTTTGATGATGTTATGCACTGTAGATGATGAGATTTGCAAAGCCTTTGTAATTTGACATTGAGGAACATTGTTTTTAAAGTACTCCACTTACGCACTCTTTCACAGTTCTGCCCATCTTTACTTCTGAGAGACTCTTCCTCTCTAAGACATCCCTTTTATAGCTAATCATGTTACAGACCTGGTATCAATTAACTTAATTAGTTGCTAGATGTTCTCCCACCAGAATCTTTTCAAAATTTCTTGCTTTTTCAGCCATTTGTTTCCCCCTGTGCCAACTTTTTTGAGACCTGTAGCAGGCATTAAATTTGAAATGAGCTCATTTAGTGGATAAAAGTGTAACATTTCTCTGTTTAAACATTTGTTATGTTATGTATGTTCTATTGTGAATAAAATATAGGCTTATGTGATTTGAAATTTTTCGTTTTATTCAAATTTAAAAAGACGTCCCTATATTTCCAGAATTCGGGTTATAGTTTGAAATTCAAATTTTAAATAAATATCATCAAAAAACAGAATGGAGTTTGAATTATTAATTGTATCTTTGTGTTGATTAAAATATAAAACAGATTAAACAAATATTTAACTCACCACAAACAGTAAGAAAGAAATACTGTCTCCTACTGTTGATCTGTAGTTCATAATGTTCAGCATGTTTCATTGTGGTGTTTGTGATGGTCAGAGATCCAGTATGTTTGTTCAGCTTCAGCCTGTCTCTGAATCTCCCATCAAGAACATCATCATATACAGTGATTCTGTCAGCCTGTTTGTTGATTTCAGCTATTACAGTGTTTTCATTTACCAACATCCACTGAATCACATCATAATCCTTAATTTCAGTAAGACCAGAGTTTAGAGTGACTGAAAATCCCTCAATCACTGACCTTAATTCATCACCAAATGCACCTGAAGAACAGAGATTTTCACAGATTAAAGCTTTAAAATCACTTGATGTTGGTTTGATGAAGCTTCACTAAAATACTTTTATTTTATGTTTGTAATGTTTATAATATGTTTATAATATTCGATAAAACAAACAAAAACTACACGGTTAAACCTTACCAGGCTTTTCTTTTTTTTTTTTACAGTAAAATACTGGCAACACTGTCACAAGTAATTTACTGCTGATTGTAGTTTTTTTACTGTAATCTACTGTATGTTACTGTCAAGATACCATGCACTAGATTAAAACCGACTGTCTTAAATTGTCCGATTCCATTTAAATTTATAAACTAATATTTATAATATGCCAATAATGTGTGCATATTATTACTGTGAATTTATTTAATTTAAGTCCACTAAAAATATTTTAAATAAAGATATTTTCACTGGATCATCAATGTTTCTTGATCTTTTCCTGGACAGAAGCACAGGCTCTACACTTCAGCACAATGGTGACCCGCCAAATATATACTGGCAACGGTGTTGCCAGTATATAATTGTTTTTTAACTTACAGTTTGTTACTGTTAAAATAAATTTTGTGGGTGTGTCTTTTTATCTTTCACCTTTAACCTTTTCAACCCCACAGGGACATCCTTTAGTGTCCACACTACAAAGAGTAAAAGTAACATTGGCACTGTGTTGTAGTGAGATAAATAAGTGAATATGTAAGTGAAGATTGAGCTTTAGTGATGAACACCTGCTGTTAACAAGCAGAATCACTGAAGGGAAGAGGAACAACAACAACAACAACAACAAGAGATGAGATGAGCAGACAACTGATTTCCAGCCATTCCATATTACACTTATTACTAACCGGATTGACTTTATTTCTACAGATCTTATTGAGAACTAACAGAAGTTTAGATGCTGATGTTTAATTGAAAATGTTTGTGTAACGAGCAGGGCGGGAGAGAGCCCTGAGGGAATGGCGCGAGGCCATGTGATGATGTGAGTGCCTCGAGCCTCTCACAGAGGAGCTCCGGAAGCATAAAAGGAGGAGCAATGACAGTGAAAGAGGTGAGAGCACCAGGCCTGGACTTTATTTTATGTTTGGTTATGTTTGTGTGGCTGGCAGATGTCTGTAAGGGTCTGCCAGCATTACTTTCGTTTTGTACTTTGTTTATTTTGGATTAAAGTTTTGTTTAAACGTTCGCTGGTTCCCGCCTCCTTCTTTCCGTATTTACGAACTGTGTTACATTGGTGCCGAAACCCGGGAGGAAGGAGGGACATGCTGTCGGAGAGCCCTCGCTGATGAGGGGATCGCGGTGCTGCGGAGGTCGGTGGTGCTGGAGTCAAACAACAGGTGGGACGGAGAGCTCGCTGCCGTGCTCCTGGAGTCGCTGCTGTTCGCCATGGGCCGGAGCCTGCTGCCGTCCACCATGAAGGGGAGGAGCAGGGAACGGCGGACTCGCTGCCGGCTGCCCTCAGTTGGAGGAGCCATCGCCAGCCGCCAAAGGGCGGAGGAGTGAACCATCCACCGAGCATCCAGTACCATCGCATGGCACCGCAAGGAAGAGCCTCTCGGCTGGTTGAGGACTGAGCGGCAGTCTCTCACGGAGGAGCTCCGGAAGCATAAAAGGAGGAGCGACGACAGTGAAGGATGAGAGAGGACCAGGCCTGGACTTTATTTTATGTTTGGTTATGTTTGTGTGGCCGGCAGACGTCCATGAGGGTCTGCCGGCATTACTTTCATTTTGTTCTTTGTTCCCGCCTCCTTCTTCCCGTATTTACGAACTGTGTTAAAGTTTGGTCACCATCATGGTCACCATCATGGATTTGCTTTAGTTGAGCTCTTGAACCTTGACTTTTTATCATCACTTTTCTTTTTCTCTGGCTGCTTTAACTGTTTTTGCAAGCCACATTTGTAATGGAAAAGAAATAATTGAATGCTGATAGTTATGTACTGATAGTCTCTTGATTCACTGATCTTATACTGTGTTTAATCCCTTGTGTTACATTATTAGCAGACTTAAATTTTACATTACATCCACTGTGAAACTACAGCAAGAGTTCTAACAACAATCAGTTACTATGAAGATTTTTTTAAACAGATCATGCTAAAAAAAATAAAACAGCTACAGCATCATTTAGACACACACAGATATCAAAAATCAGCACATGAATCTCAACAGTGGTGGCAATAAAAAAGACCATTCAGCTGCATAATTTATTCATGCTGCAGTGCATACTGGGAGTTTTGTACTATGCTGGCACCCATCATGCATTGCAACATTAAACTTTTGAATGTCACCATTGTTGTGATTCATATGCTGAATGTTGAAGACTGTTATGTAGGAGCTTAAAATGTTTTATACACTATATGACTTCAATATTCTTCAAAATAACTGATTTTTTAAACATTTCTGGATCTCATGCTTTCCCTCAGATGAGTGGACGCTCCACCCCCAGACGGTTCTTACAATATGGGAATTCTTCGGGAAGGCAGAGGTCGACCTCTTCGCCTCAGAAGACAATTCTCATTGCCCAACTTATTTCTCGAGGAAGGACAACGCACTGGCCCACCATTGGCCCAGCACCCTTCTTTACGCATTCCCCCCGATCACTCTGATTCCTCAGGTTATCAGACGAATCAAGGAAGACAAGCACAGAGTCCTCCTGGTGGCCCCGCTCTGGAGGAGCCAGGTTTGGTCCTCAGAGCTGTTCAGGCTCTCCACGAGAGCCCCGTGGCCCATTCCTCTGAGACAGGACCTTCTCTCTCAGGCGAACAGGACAATTTGGCACCCACAGCCAGAACTTTGGGCTCTGCACTTATGGTCCCTCGACGGAAGCCGGTCAACCTCGAGAGCTCCGTCTGCGAGACGTCTCTATGCCCAGAAATGGTCAATCTTTGTTGATTGGTGCTCTGCACACAACATAGATCCAGTGGAGTGTGATGTATCTCCGATACTGTCCTTTCTCCAAGAGCGTTTGAATTCGGGGGGAGCCCCTTCAACGCTCAAAGTTTACATAGCAGCCATCGCAGCGTTTCACTCTCCTATCGCTGGCCAGTCGGTGGGGAGAAACGGCCTAGTGGTACGATTCTTGAGGGGTGCTAGGCGATTGAATCCTCCTCGCCCCCTCACTGTTCCCACCTGGGACCTATCTATGGTCCTTAGGGCTCTCAAAGGACATCCCTTTGAGCCGCTGTGCTCAGCTGACCTCAAGCCCCTGACGCTTAAGACCGCTCTGCTACTGGCTTTAGCATCGGTAAAACGTGTCGGTGATCTGCAGGCCCTCTCTGTGAGCCCTGCTTGCCTTGAGTTTGGGCCCAACGAGTCTAAAGTTGTATTGAAACCCAGGCATGGCTATGTCCCCAAGGTGCTCTCGACCCCGTTCAGAGCACAGGTCATCTCCCTCTCTGCGCTCCCTGTTTCATCAGAAGAGCAAGGGCTGGAGTTGCTCTGCCCTGTTAGGGCATTGAGAACTTATGTAGAGCGATCACAGCCTTTTCGGCTATCTGATCAGCTCTTTGTTTGCTTTGGCGGCCGCACCAAAGGGTCTCAAAGCAACGCCTCTCGCGTTGGATTATCGACGCCATAGCTCTTTGTTACTCCTCCATGGGCTCAGAATGCCCCATAGGAGTAAGAGCTCACTCCACTAGAAGTATGGCCTCTTCATGGGCCTGGTCCAGTGGAGTTTCTATCAAAGACATCAGTGAGGCGGCCGGCTGGTCCTCGCCATCCACCTTTGTCAGATTTTACCAGTTGGACGTTCCAACTTTGCAAGCTCGGGTCCTATCGGTGTGATGCTGCGGCCTCTTCAAGCCTGCGTTACTTGCCGTGCCACGAGGCTGCGGCTTCAGGGTCGTCGCTTCAGTCGATATGGCCTGAAATCCTATGGCAAACGCCCGCTTATATAGCACTAAACCCCGCCCCTTTCGGCGGGAATATTCGCACGCTTTGTCGCCATAGGCCGCGCAGCTATGCCGCGCTGTCATTGGTTTAACGACTTCTCATGAGTGAACCAATGACGATGCAGTTACACTGCGCTATTGAAAAAGGCTTCAGTGATGGGAAAAAGGGAGACTTTTCCCCATACGCAGTACTCGTTCCGTATCTCAGGGAACCGAGGTTACATTAGTAACCGAGTACGTTATTTGACTATGCAAAGATAAATTCAATTTTCCATTCTGCGGCACCTTTATTTCACAGTATATTCCTGTAGGCTACTTTCTTGAAAACAACAAATATTATCAATAATGCATTGTTTTCTAAGGTATATTACTGTTTTAATTGAAAATGGTATGTTATGGTCAGAATTTGGTCATTTTTTTACAGTAAAGTTGTACAGTGTGCATAAGCTACTGAAACTTCTTGACCCAGCAAACAAAATACTTCAAGACAAAAAACATTGTTTTACTTCCAGCCATTAAGATTGTAAATAGCGCAGATGATTGAGTTAAAAAAGCGTGGTTGAGGCTTTGAGTGGAGAAGTGGTTTAAATTCCCCCCATCAGTACTGCCCAGTAACAGTGAATGCTGATCCTCTCCGACTAATTTAAACATTATTACATGGTACCAGAACAGAGGCAACTGAAGCCATAAAAACACATATGAAACTCACCATCCAGACGCCACAAACACAAACAGAAAAAAACAGTCCAAAACATCTTCAACGGTTTAAGCCCACAAATATGAAAAGACAAACTCTTCAAAACTGCTTCAGTAATAAAATGTCAGATGAGCTGATGTGAAGCTGCTCTGTAGTAAAGTAAAGTGAAACTTAACCTTAAACTAAATACATCTTTAAGTGTTAATGCATGTGACAATCTAGCTCTTTTGTCAATTTGAGCTTTAGTAGGCCTCATCTTCCTGTAGAACAATGATGTAATTTTCAACAGAAATTAACCAACCCATAACCTGTTAAAAATATCTTAAAGCAACTGTTTCATCTCGTCATGAGATCCTGCGAGTGTTTGGCTCTGCTCTCTCCAGACACGCCTGCTCTCTCCAGGCTCTGCTCTCTCAGATGAGCTGATGTGAAGCTGCTCTGTAGTAAAGTAAAGTGAAACTTTACCTTAACCTTAAACTAAATACATCTTTAAGTGTTAATGCATGTGACAATCTAGCTCTTTTGTCAATTTGAGCTTTAGTAGGCCTCAACTTCCTGTAGAACAATGATGTAATTTTCAACAGAAATTAACCAACCCATAACCTGTTAAAAATATCTTAAAGCAACTGTTTCATCTTGTCATGAGATCCTGCAAGTGTTTGGCTCTGCTCTCTCATTGGCGAGTGTTTGGCTCTGCTCTCTCCTGTAACTGTCTTCAGGTCATTTGTTGTTCATTTCTTATCAAATGTCTCAAAAGTTTCTCCTCTCAAGACTCATTTCAGATTTTCTCTAATGACTTTATGCAACAGGAACAGATCACCTGCTATAACTGTGTGTATGAAAATGTGTTTTCTGATATTTTCATAGGATTGATATTCAACGATGTTACGCTCTAAAGGCTTACTTTTACAGCAGAAATGTAAAAAACATTTTTTCTATCAATCAAAATAAGTATTATATTTTAACCCTCTACTGCACACATGTTGATGGCACATGAAAAAAAAAAAAATATTCCACATCATTTTTTGGTTCATTTGGGAACATTTTATTGAAAAAAAAAAAAAAAAAAAGTTTGTCCTCCTATAGGGAGCAATGACATTTCCTCTCTCAAGATCCATAAACCTACTAAAAACATATTTAAATCGGTTCATGTGAGTACAGTGGTTCAATATTAATATTATAAAGCGACAAGAATATTTTTGGAGCACCAAAAAAAAAAAAAAAAACAGACATATTTTGTGATGGCCGATTTCAAAACACTGCTTCATGAAGCATTGGAGCATAAATGAATCCGTGCTGTTCGGAGCGCTAAAGTCACGTGATTTCAGCCGTTGGCAGTTTGACACGCGATCTGAATCATGATTCGACACACTGATTCATTGTGCTCCGATGCTTCCTGAAGCAGTGTTTTGAAATTGGCCATCACTAAATAAGTCGTTATTTTGTTTTCTTGGCGCTCCAAAAATATTTTTTATCGTCGCTTTATAATATTAATATTGGACCACTGTACTCACATGAACCGATTTAAATATGTTTTTAGTACCTTTATGGATCTTGAGAGAGGAAATGTCCATTGCTCCCTATGGAGGCCTCACGGAGCCATCGGACTTCAACTAAAATATCTTAATTTGTGTTCCGAAGGTCTTACGCGTGTGGAACGGCATGAGGGTGAGTAATAAATGACAGAATTTTCATTTTTGGGTGAACTAACCCTTTAAATGCTGCTTAATAGTGAGTCCCACACCTTACTGAACTGTTCTTTGTTACTTTCTCAACCTTTCTAATTGGTTGTAATCATTTAAAGAAAAATGTACAAAACATAGGGCTTAAGAAAACTTTCTGTGCTGTAGAGGGTTAAGTCACATGGCAGCTCCTTATGGAACTGCTTTTATCAGCCTATGTAGTTCATATAAAGGATCACAAGAGGGCAGTGTTGTATATGCAATCACATTACAATCAAACTACATGAATGATCTGAAACTAGGAGGTACTGACCCTGAAAAGAGCGCTTTTATAATATGAATAAAAGTAAATACAAATATAAAAAAGTGAATATCTATATATGAGCACTGACAGGTGAAGTGAATAACACTGATTATCTCTTCATCACAGCACCTGTTAGTAGGTGGGATATGTTAGGCAGCAAGTGTACATTTTGTGTTTGAAGCAGGAAAAATGGGCAAGTGTAAGGATTTGAGCAAGTTTGACAAGGGCCAAATTGTGAAGACTAGATGACTGGATCAGAGCATCTCCAAAAGTGCAGCTCTCATGGGGTGTTCCCGGTCTGCAGTTGTCAGTATCTATTAAAAGTGGTCCAAGGAAGGAACAGTGGTGAACCGGCGACAGGGTCATGGACGGCCAAGGCTCACTGAGGCATGTGGTGAGCGAAGGCTGGCCCGTGTGGTCTCATCTGACAGACGAGCTACTGTAGCTCAAATTGCTCAAGAAGTTAATGCTAGTTCTGATAGAATGGTGTCATAATACAAAGTGCATTGCAGTTTGTTGCGTATGGGGCTGCATAGACCAGTCAGGGTGCCCATGCTGACCCCTGTCCACCTCTGAAAGCACCAATAGTGGGCACATGAGCATCAGAACTGGACCACGGTGATGAATCATGTTTTCTTTTACATCACATGGATGGCCGGCTGTGTGTGCGTCACTTACCTGGAGAACACATGGCACCAGGATGGGAAGAAGGCAAGCCGGCAGAGGCAGTGTGATGCTTTGAGAAATGTTCTGCTGGGAAACCTTGGGTCCTGCCATCCATGTGGATGTTACTTTGACACTTAACACCTACCTAAGCATTGTTGCAGACCATGTACACCCTTTCATGGAAACAGTATTCCCTGGTGGCTCCACCTCACAACTTACAGGATTTAAAGGATCTCCTGCTAACATCTTGGTGCAGATACCACAGCACACCTTCAGGGGTCTAGTGGAGTCCATGCCTCGATGGGTCAAAAGGGGGACAGACACAATATTAGGAAGGTGGTCATAATGTTATGCCTGATCAATGTATATATATATATAATAAATACCAAAATACCCAAATAATAAACACCAACATTATGGTGTTTCAACATTTTTACACCGTTTCTAGAGTTACTCCTTCATACCAGATGCTGAAGTATTTCAGTATTCAGGCAGGAATTCATTTCGAAAGCTGCATTGCCTCTTTTGGGCGTCTCATTTTCTTGTGTTTATGTAATCATAGCAACTGAGGTTTTCTTGGTCTATTTTTTTGCACATGATACAGGATCTTTTTCCATCATTCCTTTTTGTATGAACCCACCCAATACTTTCAACATAAAGTCTGGTTTCCCCCTTTAAAATATATATAGTTTATGATTTAGCAACAGATCTGATGTAATTCTTTTTTAAATGTCTATCTGCATCATTTCTCTTTGTCTTTCAAGTGTTCCTCTGTCTTTGTAATGTATAGTTTAATTATAGCTCTCTCTTTTTTTTTTTTGGTTAGATTTAAGAGATTTAAAAGTTTGCTTGGCAAGAGCCAGAGCAAAAAAATTAAAAATAAACTAAATACAAATACATATATATATATATATATATATATAATTATTATTTTTTTTTAGTATTTTTTTTAGTATTTTTTAGTATGACCTTTATGAAAGTTAAACCCTTTCTGATGAGAGGAGCATATGGCTAATGAAAATTAGATTAGATTTACCTTCTCATCGCATGCTGTCTTGTTACTTTTAGATAAATTATGAGTTTTTATACCAATCAAATAAATAAAATAACAGTACATATACAATATAGAGAGATTACACAATCAATTAATCAATCAATAAATACAGAAAACAATACATCTAATTCCTAATATAATGGTTTTAACCTAGGCTTACAGTTTTTGTTATCAAAATTACTAAGGCAAACCCAACTTTTCTATTTAGTGTTGGACTAAGGGGGCTCATGGCGTCATAAGGCAGCTCTGATGACGTCGAGAGGTATTTCCTGTAGGGGCGGGGTCTGTCGGAGGGTCTGCTGACCTCATACTTTTTCATGAAACGTTCATCAGCTCTTCTTTCCGACACAAACGCGTAGACGATAAACGCGACCGGTGGACTTTGTGGAATACTTTATTTCACAGCGAACGAACGCGGAATGGATTGTTTTGTGTGATTTGTTTTGACAGAAGGATTTAAGAGAAGCTTTTTAAGGGTTAAAGAGACACAGAAGGATACACGTTGACAAAAGACCCCTATGAGGCTTCGAAAGTGAGGAGAGAAAACTAGTAATAAAAGCCATAAGGTAAAGTTACCGTGCATTTGCTGTCCGCCGCATGAAGGGACACTGGTTTTATTTTAGAAAATGGTGAAGTGGTTTTTAAATCAGATGTGAGTGTGATGTAAAGTGAGAAATGTGTGGTAAAGTTGCTTGTGCGGTTTGAGTAACGGTCCTTCAGTCGCTGATATTTTGGGTGGTTTATAAAAAGGTTGTTTACTTCTGTTAGTTTAGAAGTAAAGCCTCTCACAGACGCCTCGTTTGCAGTTTACTTGTTTTTGTGTGTGATTTTTAGCACACAACAGGGGGGGAAAAAGGTTCGACCCTATATTCCATCTGTTTTCTCTATCAATATAAATGCAGCACATCTACACTTGTTGCTAGGGAGAATCATTTTTCTGAGCACCTATGTTCATTTAACTGGCTAGGCTTTTCGTTTAAAGTGGAATATTATTATTAATCAAAACATTTATGTATTTTTCACAGTTGTATTTCATAAAGAAAGAATGGAACGATGACGTATAGAAGGTTCGAAGTGTATGATGTCATTTGACATTCGCTTATTTCAAGCTGCAGGATTCTGTGGAAAATATGATTCTTCAAAAAAACAAATTCAAATCATATAATAAGCAATGGAATAAGAAATAAACAAAGAAATGTAATAAATTGCTTTCATAATGAATTTGCTCATCTGTTTTCCTAGGTAAATGCAACTAACCGCTATCCAGTGTTTAAACACACCTATGATATTGGTCTGGACTAACTATAGACTACAGTACAGATGAATGACATGTCTACAGATGTTCCTCCTTTTAATGTATTACTAGTAATAGGATTCAGTACATATTGGACACAAATGGAAAACATGAGTGAGAGAGAGAGAGAGAGAGAGAGAGAGAGAGAGAGAGAGAGAGAGAGAGAGAGAGAAAAACATCTTTCATGGTTTCTGTTTACAATCAATTTCTCAAATATGACCAAAGCAAGTCTGCTTCCTAAAGCTGACATGTTCCTTTGAAATGTCAATACAGTAGGAAAAAGACTGCATTGATTAATTGGATGCAGTGACACCCTTGTACCCATTTTAATCTGAAGAGGACGTCTGGATCTTCTGTCCTTTAGAACAACCTTGCGCCTGACAGCAGCTTTTTTAATCAAGTAAATGTACGATTCCAGTATAAATCGGGTGTGTGGTCAGTTGCATCTGTTCGTTGACAGTGCACGACCTCTAACCTTCGCAACAGCTGCTGGACAGAAAAAAAAAACTTGTTGACTTCTTTTGACAGATAAGTGCTGTCTTTCAAGCAGGTGTGCCACAATACTGTGGTGTGTTTCTGCTTTGTTGGTTGCTTAAAAGAGTTTTACATGTAAGGTATCAGTAATGATTATAGTTTGTTTGTGCGACTGCAAAGAAAAGAGTTCCCATTTATCTCTTGTCCAACACATTAAAATGCATATATACGCTTAATATTTTTCCACAAAAAACTAATTTCAAGTATTTAAGTAGAAGCCTTTGGATCAAAAGCACTTTGAAGATCATGCAAAACATAAAGTTAGTCAAGTGTGTCTAAACTTATTCGTACTCTACATGTGCTTTATGTACATAATCATGCTTTAGTGTATTTATTTTCCATGCATTCTAGTCAATTGAAATCTTAGCAAAAATGTTTATAGAAACGAATCCAATCATTGTTTTCCAGACCTTGTTTGGCAGTCGTTCAGAATTGGGCTTTGATTCTGCATCAAGAGGAGGAGGGTCCACTTTTATGTTGTGCCTTAATTAAACAAACAAATGCAGCATTTTGCAAACAAACGCGATCTGCCGTGCAAAGGAAAACTCGACTCGCAAACAAACAGAAAGTGATGTGCAAATACAAAGTTCAGTTTGAGCGAAAACGCAGAGGAGTAACAAATATATGTATTGTTTTACAAATATAAATAAATGTGCCTACTTCGTATTTCACAAAAATTTACGCTAGTCTCCCGAGAGAAGCCCAGAAACATGCGTTTATAATAATAATAAATGTTATTTTTTAGCACCTTTAAAAGTTGCATCTCAAAGCACTTTACAGGAAGTTTACAGCTGATGAAAATGCAACAGCAGCAATCTTGATAACATCACTCCGCTCTCTCTGGCTACTCCGGTTATCTCTATGTATAACCGCCAGCAACATGTTGTACAAAACACCAATCTGCCTCTTTTCATTTAAACATATTAATAATAGCCATACAAATGTGGTTTCGGCAACACTTACTTTATCTTTGCTGCATGTACAGTTTTGGTCAAAAGTTTGTAAACATTAAGGTTTTTTGAATGTTTTGATGTTCTCTTAATCTCACCAAGGCTGTATTTATTTGATCAAAAATACTAGTAAAAACTAATACTGTGAAATATTAGCAATTTAAAGAAACTGGTATTCTGTTGTAGATTTCAAATGTAATTTGTTACTGTGATCAAAGCTGAATTTTCAGCATCATTACTTCAGGCTTCAGTGTCACATGATCCTTCAGAAATCATCGTACTAACCTGTTAACCACTCATTTTGTCTTTTTTTCAGGCTAGCCTATATATATATATATATATATATATATATATATATATATATATATATATATATATATATATATATATATATATATATATATATATTAATAATATAGCTTTTCAGGTTTTTCAGGTATCTAACAGTAGTTTTCAGGGTACAGAAAATGGATAAAGTAATCAAATATAAAATAACACTGCATATCTTTACTGTATAAAATAAATAAAGATTAATCATTTTTGAAGTTAAAAAAAAAACTATTCAGTCAAGAGCAGTGAGTGATTTCTTTGTTATTTGATTTAAAGGTGCCCTAGAATTAAAAATTGAATTTACCGTGGTATAGTTAAATAACAAGAGTTCAGTACATGGAAATGACATAAAGTGAGTCTCAAACACCCTTGTTTCCTCCTTCTTATATAAATCTCATTTGTTTAAAAGACCTCTGAAGAACAGGCGAATCACAACATAACACTGACTGTTACGTAACAGTCGGGATCATTAATATGTACCCCCCCCCCCCCCCAATATTTACATATGCCAGCTCATGTTCAAGACATTACACAAGGGCCGCCAGTATTAACATCTGGATCTGTGCACAGCTAAATCATCAGACTTGCAAGCAAGGACAATAGCGAAAAATGGCAGATGGAGCGATAATAACTGACATGATCCATGATATGATATTTTTAGTGATATTTGTGAATTGTCTTTCTAAATGTTTCGTTAGCATGTTGTTAATGTACTGTTAAATGTGGTTAAAGTTACAATCGTTTCTTACTGTATTCACGGAGACAAGAGCCGCCGCTATTTTCATTATTAAACACTTGCAGTCTGTATAATTCATAAACACAACTTCATTCTTTATCTCTCCAACAGTGTAGCATTAGCCGTTAGCCACGGAGCACTATCAAACTCAATCAGAATCAAATATAAACATCCAAATAAATACAATTTTCACATAATCCGATGTATGCATGCAGCATTCATGATGAACACTTTGTAAAGATCCATTTTGAGGGTTATAGCTGTGTGTATTTTGTTTATGCATTGATAGAGTCGAGAGCTCGGGAGGGGGCGGAGAGCACAAGCAATTAAAGGGGCAGCAGCCTGAATCGGTGCATTTGTAATTATGCCCCAAAATAGGCAGTTAAAAAAAATTTATTAAAACAAATCTATGGGGTATTTTGAGCTGAAACTTCACAGACACATTCAGGGGACACCTTAGACTTATATTACATCTTGTAAAAAAACATTCGATGGCACCTTTAACATTAAAAACAGGCAGCAGAAATAGTTCCCCCCCCCCCCCCCCCCTTTAAGGCATGCACAATCCAGTACATATACTGTTACACACTTTCTAGACTAATATATGTTCACTTAAGACATAACCACCGACTATGTTTGCTAACATACTCGCCAAGACGGCCATGTTGACATAATGTTTGTATGAATTTGGCCACTAAAGCGCAAGACTTGAAAGAGAATTCAGTATTTGCGCGCTGACTGAAATAAGCGTGCGCACTTCGGATGAGCGCACACAAATCTTCTTACAGCGCGTGCGAGTTCACTTTCGCGTCTCGTTCTTGAAGGTTTAAATCAGCAAGGCTTAAATTAGTTTAGTTTAAACACAGATAGCAATGTGTGCTGTTCAGGGGCCTGTACCATGAAGCCGGATTAGCTGGCTAGCCAGGTAAATTTCAGATTAGTTTGCACCCATCCTGGGTTTTAGGTACCATGACTTGGCTTTTAGCGGTGTTCATTGCCATAGTAATTTACGCCCCACGGCTAACCTGCTCTGAGGCAGGTTATGTTCTGGGTTAGAGATCTCAAACTGAAATTAGGCCAATTAGATGTGAGCAAAGTGATAGTGACACACCCAACGAAGTAAAGTCACACACCCAGTTTCATTTCCTCCAAATTAAAGGTCACTATATAAAAACAAATATTTAAAGATGAAAATGCCTGGCTTTAATGATTATTTTATGATTTATATAATTATTATATGATCTATATTATTATTAATCCATTACACACACGCAATTTTAGTTTAACAGTTAAGCATTTAATTTAAATGAATATTAATATACACGGATCATATAAGCTGTAGACTCAATCTCTTTAAAAATGACTACATGTGACCTTACATGTTTGAGTCTCTATCACTATATATAAACTAACTTCACAAGTTTCACTTGCACTGATAGAGCAAGATCATTTATTTTATTTGTCCTCTTTAATGGACAAGTATTTTCTTTTGTGTAAATGTGTTTAAATTCTTAATTTTCTTCAATCTCTTAACCTTCAGGAAAAGAGTTTTGAATCATGCTGGCTCTCTCGCGAGAAATTAATCAGAGTTTTTCCTCTCTGTTGCAAGGCATGTGATTGGCTGTTTGCCACTGATGTCACGCATTCATGTGCCCATGCACCACAAACTCAGGATCAAAGCCTGAGTTGACAGAGAAAGTTGATGATCAGCATCATGGTACAAACAAAGCCGGATTGGAGTGGTTTGGTTTGTCAACTCGAAACTAATCCTATAACCCTGAGTTTGTTCAACTACCATCATGGTACAGGCCCCAGGTATCACCTGCGCTCGCACACTATCAACACCCGGGTGATGATGGCGTAAATGACTGGACATTAGAGCATACGGCACTGGCAGTTAAAGCTGCAGACCGCAAGATTTACAAAAATTATATAATGAGAATATACAACATGAATCCATTTTCCAAACCGTGTTTTTGTCTTATCCTGAATCATTATGGTACATTTATAATAAGTGTTTATATTAGGACTATTTCAGACCGGACTGGTAGGACTCGCTGCAGAGTATCACAGTAACTGCGTGACTCGCCATAGACACACGGAGAAAAGTAGCTCTGGCTAGAATGTTCCTCCGCAAGATGCGTGCAGTTCTGTCTATTAACCGCTAGAGGGCCAAAAATCGAGGACAGCAGCTTTAACAGTTTACGACGAGTGACTGTTTTGTCCACGCTTTTTGATTATCGTGGTTGAAACGTTTTGCGCATCCATCGACTGAAACATACATTATTTGAACTCTGTCTGTCTGTTTTACACATTGCTATTTTAAACAAACCATATTAACCAATAGATGCGTTGTCATTCGAGATGGACCGCGGTGCAAGTGCGTACCGAACCGTAAGTGGAGAACCGTACACTTCGATTTTTTACCGAGAACCGTTGCACCCCTATTTCATATATATATAATATATATGTATGTGTGTGGTGTGTGTGTGTTTTGGAAGAGGAAGTTGCTCAACTGCATTTGTGAGAAAATCAAGTGGAGAGATCTCATAAAAAAGGCAAGTGTCTTACAATCGTAACAGACAGGTGTGTGTTTGTATGCACTAAATTTGGTATTTGTTCAAAGGTTACATGACATTTGTAGGATGTTTTGTATTTATTTGTGAAATATGAAGTAGGCTAATTTATTATTTATTATTTTGTAAAACAATACATATATTTGTTACTCCTCTGCGTTTTCGCTTAAACTGACCTTTGTATTTGCACATCAATTTCTGTTTGTTTTCGAGTCGAGTTTTCCTTTGCAAAATGCTGGATTTGTTTGTATAATTATGGCACAATATTAACTCCATACCTTTGACAGTTTGATTCTCTGTACTTCTATGCATTCCTAATATATTCAGTAGGGTTGTTGTGATGAAACTGTTAGCTCACGAGACGAGACACGATATTGAGTTCACGAGATGAGATTTTTACACAGTATTTTAAAAAAAAATCCTCAATGACAAAATACATGAAAAATAGTGTGCAGTTGCATTTGAAATGTCTTAACTAATCATCTTGTAATGAATGTCAGTTCTATTTTCTGAGTATGAATTATCATATGCAGTGAAAAACAACAATACTCAAGCGCTGTTAAAGGTTTTCCCACAAACTCAACTGACTGACTTCTCTCTGTATGATTTCTTATGAGTCTCTTCAGACCTTACTGTACATGATTTATGAGCTTCTACAACTTTTGACCTTCTAACTGAATTCTTCTTTCCACAAATTGATCATAGAAATAAAAACAGTATAAATAAAAATGAATACTCTCTCAATATTCAAAGGTCAAATAGAGACCAATTTTTTCTTCAAGCATGATACAGAGCTAAGTGATGATTACAACTACACAGCCCAGAAAGCTTTCATATTGGGAGATATTTGCATGCATCAGGGAGCCGCTTTCAAAATGCGGGGTATTGAAATTGTCTTTGAATAAGCACTCACATTTTTTGTTTGGCTTTTTAATTTCACAATCGCGCATATTCTGTGAATAGGGAGCAGCGGTGCTGAGTGCGCATTCTACCAGATAAGACATTTGTCAGACGCTTAGGTTCTGTTGTGCAACGAATCTTCCGCCATGGTCTTGTCAGTCATCTCGTCACCTACAGTACTCTCATCATGTGATCAGTGAACTCTGATTCCTGCTGCACTACGTACAACTACTCTGCAGCTCGTGTTGGATGAGCTGGATGGTTTTGAAGTGACTGTTATCCAACTGAAATAAATGGTTTTTATTTCTATAAAAAGCAAAACGACAGTGGAGGCATAATAAAAACCTAGCGGTGGCATATTCTATTCTAAATTTCACCCTCACATTTCATCATGGCAATATCGCGAGACAGCTTTTCACCTGAACAAGAAATCTCATCACATTTTAACTTTGCGAGATCTCATCACAAAGATGTCTAAAATTGTAAAATAAAACTAAAATAACTAAAATGCAAATTCCATCATCATCATCTTTTATTTTTTTTATTTAAAAAAAAAAAGAATTTTCATGTTGCTCTGTTCCATTCAGTGAAAGTGAATGGTGGCCAAGGGCTGTCAAGCTGCCCAAAAAAACAACAAAAAAGCACCATAAAAGTAGTCCATATGACCCGTGCACTGTAATACAAGTTTCATACAGAAGCTGTGAGTGAGCAACACACCAAAATGTAAGTTTAAGCCACTGTAAATCTTCCCTTCCATTGTAGCTCATAAATATTATTGAATAAATACGCTCATATTCAAATTCGACACACTACAGTTAGTTATAAGACACACAGTAATCAATGACATTTGGCATCATGACATCAAACCTGGTGTTCTTAAAGCTTCTTGTTAGAATAAACAAAAACACGAATGAGATTTGAGAACAATAGTGGGGGAGATGATCAGTGATACATTTCTAAGTTTCCCACAAAATCATATTTGTGTTACTTTTTGTAATTTTGGACATTTTTGACATCCAGATCACCATTCTTTAAATGTATGGAAGCAAACTGCTTGGACATTTTGGAGGTATTTTAGCATCCCTACCCACTTTTTTTTAATGGATTTGTCTTGTAGATCATATTATGCTGCATTTTTTCCACATCATGTTGTTCTGAGTGTTTTTATGTATTATTAGGTTCTTGTGAAGCTGTCAGACTTAAAGTGTTAGTTGAACCAAAAATGAAAATTCTGTCGTCATTTACTCAGCCTTGTTGTTCCAAACCCATAAGACTTTTGTTCATCTTCGAAACACAAATATATTTTTAATGAAATCTGAGAGCTTTCTGTCCCTCCATTGACAGTCCACACAACTACTACTTTGATGCTTCAAAAAGTTCATAAAGAGATCGTAAAAACAATCCATATTATGGAAGCTAATTAGAACCAATGAGGTTCATTCTCGTGTGTCACGCAGCACATTTGAACCAATGAGGTTTGTTCTTATGCATCAAGCATGGTTGAGCTTCTCGCTCGCTCATCAATGTTGATATGTGAATAAAAGCCTAAATTCAATCTTTTCATCATAAAAAGCAATCGAGTCTCTTCAGAAAATTTGGATTAAACCACTCGATTCTTATGGATTATTATTACAATCTCTTTATGAACTTTTTGAAGTGTCAAAGTGGTAGTTGCATAGGACAGAAAGCTCTCAGATTTCATTAAAAAGATCTTCATTTGTGTTCCGAAGATGAACGAAAGTCTTCTGGGTTCGGAACAACATGGCTGAACTATCCCTTTAAAGCATATAACCCGTGTCTGGAGGAACATTTGCTAAATGTCCCAACTTTTCTTCTCAAAAGAATTACCCTTTAATATTCAAAATTTGGCTTATGAAGCATTGAATCTTTCTTTCTTTTTTTCAAAAAGTAAGGTTGTAAACTCCCTTTAGACTCTAAACCTTGTAATGTTTTCATGTTGCGATAAAGGATGTATGTGTATATATCTCTGTTGCTCTGGTAATATCTCTTGTTTGATGTTGGTCTGGAAAACAGGCGTCTGTCTAATCTGATCTTTATTTGTCCCCTCCCTATTTTCTTGGAGCAGTCTACTCTTTTCTGATCTCAGTTCTCATTGCTCTTACTGGTCAGCCAATGAGAAAGAACCCTTTTTTTTTTTTTTTTTTTTTTTTGCCAGTGTACAATGTAAGCAGTATTCGTGTTAGCCAATGAAGGTCACACAGTAAATTAGCTTGAAATTGACCTGGAATGGCATGTGGTCTGTGCAATATTGTGTAGCTGGTCTCTCGTCTGTTTTAAGTGTTTTTCTTGCCAATCTGTCATAGAGGAACCTGACTAAAAGTGCTGAAAACAAACTATTTTTGTTATACATGCTTAAAAAAACTGAGTGAAGAGAAAGCTGCTGTTATACCAGAAAAATACAGTTAATATCTAATGCTTGTCATAAATCTAATGCATTAAATGCAGATGCAAATGATTTCTGTTAACAGCTATATTATTCACCTTGTACTTACTTTATACTTGAGCATGAATTAATTTGTTAAGGCCTTGTTAGTTTGGGAAAGTTTTGAATCAATTCTGCACAGTGAACAGCTGGTGTTGTGCAGCTGTAGTTAGAAATGCAGAACTGATCTGTCAAAAAAATGAACACCAGACAATACAAACCAGCATTATATCCTTATAGAGTATAAAAAAGTATATTAAAAAAACTGTTGTATATTGTATTAACTGACAAAATGACCATTTTAGTTACAATATATCATATCAATATTTTTTAGCCGCTAATCCCACTCCTACCTGTAAACTCAAACAAATTCCTCAAAATACTTACAGAATAAAGAAAAACTTAATAAACAGGCAAGTGTAATCACAATTCATTTACTGTGAAAATGTCAAAAAGCAGAACTAAAGTAGTCCAAATGACGATGTTTTGCATTCGGTATACAGTAGTTTTATACGAGATACAGAACACAATTGAAGTTGTTAATCACTGAAAATCTTATATCTCATTCAAATGCATACATCACCTGAAACAACCCTAGTGAAAAATAAATATACTAAAATCTATTTGAAATGCATTTATTTTATGCTAAGTGTACTACAATTGCATTTACATTTGCATGTACTTAATATAAATACCCTGCAATTGTAATTTTAGTATACTAAATTGGTATACTTAAAGTCTGCTAAACTGGAACAAGAATTTTTGTGTTGAGGTCCAACTAAAGATATACTTAAGTATATTTGATTATGCTAAAGTGGAACTATTGCAAGTATACTTTAGTACAAGTGTATATTGCATTCAAATTATGTAGTGATCATACAGTCCTTACTAATAGTGATATTAAACACATTTTAGGCTTAATATTTAGAAATATTCATTGCACATTGTGCAATAAAGAAGAACTGCAAACGAAGTCAGTATGATGTCAGTATGTATGTAAATAGTCAACATTTGAAATGGATCAAAACCCTTCATCAAAGTTATCCTAAAACCTTCTTCTGAGGACAACTTTGATTAACTTTTTTGATCCACTTCAAATGCTGACTAATGTATATTAATGGGTTTTTAGTTAGTGTGAAATGAATGTAGGCCTATTTTAAATACATTTTGGTAGTGTTTTTTCACTAGGGCAGACTCTGCATCCATTGCTTCTGACATGTTTTCTCACTGTCACATACTTAACTCTGAAACTCTTAAGGAAATCCAGAGTTACCTAAACTCATAATTATGAGTTGTGCTGATGTTCATGTGCATTTTAAATACATTCTTTCTGACATGACTTGAAAACACTGTAACTGCTGAAGCTAAACCGCCAATGGCCTGCCCCAACATCCCACTATTGGTTGAACCACAATGATTGATATGTTTTGAACACGCCACAAAGCCAATGCCATCACACTCACCAACAATCGGTTTAGCTGTACTTCTGCTAAACAGCCGAACTCACTGGAGTTCACACTATTGGAAATCTGTATTGCAGATTTTGGCACATTTGTCAGAAGGAAACTTTAGAGTCTAGAAAGTCATTGTAGCTAAAGACACAAGTCTCACCATGTGTTGAAAACATGAGGTATGAACTGAAACATCTAGTTTGTTTCTGCTAATTGGCTTTAGGGGCAGAATTTTCAAACCCAGCTTTTGCCTACAGCTCAGATGTAACCATGAGAAATTTGCAAATAAATTGATTTAATTTGTTACAATTTTACTTTAGTAATTTTTTTTGTTGAATCCTATGTTGAGCTGTTATGATTAAATGTCCAATTCAATGAACTGTATTTGAGTTCTACTTGTTTATATAAAAAATAGTATTGGTCTAGAGAAAAGTTTACAGGAAATGTGTTTTGAGTTGCAAAAAATAATCATAAGTAAGTTTTATAATTATGACCTTTACCTTTTTTAATAATTAGTTCACACTTTGAATATCAGGTAGGCTATTGTTTAATTTAATTCAATAGCTCCTTTCACAATTTTGCATGGTTGCAAACAGATATACATACATATAGAAAGTAGTTACATAAGTAAATATTTGTAATTATGACAAATAAAGAAAACAACATCAGTCAGTTTGAAATGGTGAAAGAAATTCACATACCTGATCAGAAGTTTTATTACATTTGTGTATTCCTAATGCACTTCAATGCACCTATTGTAATACCCTTTTCCCATTAATGCTACTTTGATGGCCCTTATTTGCTCTTTGAAATGTGGACTGTCAAAATATTATGAATTATTAAATTAATTATTAAACTGATCCGGAGCAAAAAAAAAAAAGTTAAAATTTCAAATAAATCCAGAATGCGTCACATATAAATCCGCAGCTTATTGCAAGACCGACAAATTATTTAATTGTGTTTTGTCAGGAGCAGTTGTGGTGCATTGAGAGTTGAAGCGCGCAGAGACAATCAGCAGAGGAATGTTATTGATGATTATATTTCATCCGTACACACAGAAACACAAGCAGCTCTGCACGTTCACATTTTTCCACCAATGAGCGGAACTGTCTCTGTTTTAGTGCGCGCACAAGAATAAAACTAATGTGCCGTTTATGCAATTAATGACAGATTCTTGATATTTAATGTTGCATCTAATGGTTTTTTCTTCAACAGCTTAAAGTTTAATGCACGTTCGTGTTGTATAGCAACAGGCCGTTTCACGTTTATTTTCACGCTCCACTTACTGTGTCTATATTAATAATTTTGTTGGCGATTCACAGTCTTTTACTCCATATAATTTGTGCTGTCATAATGTCTGTGCACCGTGCTTATAGCTGTACTTGTAACAGTATAGAGAGAACACAAAGTAATACCAGTTTTGCGTAGTCTATATATGTATGGTGGTGGAACGGGTAAGCTGAGTGCTCTTGTGCGACCGCGTGATCCGGGTTCGATTCCAGCCCGTACTGGTTCCTGCATTCAATACACATATAAATCTGTTCCCATTGTCTCTGATGTTCACTGGATAAGTAAGTTACTGGTATACTGGAGCTGTCTGAAAAAGGCATATTCTAAAGCTCTAACTTTATTTATAAAGATTATTGTAGCCTATTTGAAGCTCACTATAATGATGCCATTAACACACTACAAGTTCACTTGGAATGCCATTGCAATGTGTTTTAAAACCACTGGACTTGTGCCGATATTCGGTAATGCGATAAATCGCGATAATGAATATGCACGATATTGTAATCGTCGGCACTTCAGAATACCGTAAATAATAATTTATTACCACTTATTAATTTTTTATAAGGGAATTAAGAATACTTTACCTATCAATCGTATAAAATGCACAACACCGCTGTATTCTGCGTCAAAAGGACACGCGCTCAGATGTAAACAATCCCAACTTGCATGAGAAGCACATGGCGGAACCAGTGAAGAAGACGAGCTGAATGAAAGTGCGCGTTCACTCTCTGACAGCAGAGGGCGCTGATGGAACAGCAGCGTGCAGCAGTTACCACGGAAACCGTGCAAACAAAGTCACTGCGCTAGTGAAGTTTTTTAAATGATTCAAACAGCCATTCATTTTTTGTAATCTCAGTGTTGTTCATCACAGAACCAAATACTGGATACTTAAAAAAGACTTAAAAGGATATTTATTTTCAAACCTAAACATTTTTATATTTTAATCTGGACTACAACATGCCCTAATTAGAAATGTTCTGATTATTTGTTATTGTTCAGTAAAACTTTGAAAACATACAGCTTCATTAGTTAACATGTTAATTCATTATCACTAAACTGACAATAAAAATACTTATAAAGTATTAATTATTAATTAATGTTAATTTCTTAGTTACTATTTAATAACATTACTAAAATCAAAATAACTTATTTAATGGACCTGAGATAAAACTAGCAATGATCAGTTGTGTTTCTAAACTAACATTAACACAAAATAACACTTTCTGTAACAAATGTAGCTATTGCTCAATCTTAGTTAATGCATTAAATAGAGTAAAGTGTTATCTGTTGTTCTGTATAGCCTAATTCTTTTGCATTTTAATCTGTTTGAAAATTTCAGTAAGAGTTGTTTTTGTTTTTTTACAAAATGAGTTCTTAAACCTGTTAAAATATGACAAAAATGGTTTTGCAACTTATTTTAATATCATGATAATATCGTATACCGTGATAAAAGCTCGCAACATGAAAATTTGATACTGTCACATGCTTAAAAATCACTAAAAGTTTGTTATCAGTATAATATTAATGTATGTTCAACACTCTTACAATGTAATTGAATTGCAATTCTAATGTCACCAAAATACATTTAAAGTTTATGCTGAGTGAATTCTGCATTTCAAAACTTGAACACAAGAGTATATTTAAAGTGTACTTAAGTATACTTGGAATAGTTCCACTTTAGCACAAACAAGTATACAACTTTTTCACTAGGGACGGCATGTCTCAATTGGTAATAAAATAGGTGAGAGCCAATGAACGTTTATTATAGTTTCCTGTAGCGTCAATTTTTGATGTTAACGTTGACTCTTAGGATGAGGGTGAAGATCGGTAGATAAAGGCTTTATTTTGGGTCTTTTCATCACAATTATATCGATTCGGAAGATCTGAATTACAGCGCACTAATAAAGTGGATTGTTTTTAATGTATTTTATAGTCTGTTTGAATTGGCAGCATATTAATAGCATGCCTTTTCTGTCTCACGGCTAACCAAATAAATATGACATTAAGTATTGGTTAAACAATTACAGAAATGTTGTTTTAAGGTTTTAAAATATATTTTATTTTTACTTTTTTTTTTTTGAGTTGCCAATCCTAAACTTAACCATTTCTTAAAAAATGTATACAGTATAAAACAAAACAGATAGACAAGTGTAATTGCAATAAGTTATTCCAGAAATGGTATGCAGCAGTTTTGTGTAAGGTACAGAGTATAATTTTAGTTGTTAATCACTGAAAATCTTGTCTTGATCCACTCCATGATGCAAATCTCATTCAAATGCACCCTCATTCAACATCACCCAAAACATGGCATATTGCAATCAGTGACAAAGCAGATGAGAGCCAATGAGCATTTGATAACACTGACACAAAGCCTTTGTCGTAACACTTCTTAAGGCGGCAAAAATTTAATTTTGAATGAGTACGCAATTTGACAGTTACGGTCAAGTTTGTTGAATAAAGACTTGATTCTGAAAATTTGGATTGCAGCTCAATAAATGGATTATGTTTATGATCGTCTTATGTTGAGTTTCAGACTCTGATTCACTTCTGTGAATAATAAAATAAATATAACATAATGAAGAATGGTTAAATTATTACAGAAACTGTATTCATTTTAAGATTTTAAAGTGTAATGTAATCCTTTAAACAAACTGGCACCAGAAGTCATACAGAACAAAATGAAATATTATAGTAACTTACAAATTATTCAACTGCGTTCAATAAATGTGATTGAAAACATAATCTCAATTATCATAAATACAATAGCATCAATTGATTTATTGCATGAATTCAAATAAAGGATGCACATCATTTGTACATCTATAAAGATGTTTATACATAAATGATTTACATTTTAGATTATTTCAAAATGTCAGTATTGTATGTTTTAGTGTCTATGCTAACATAAGTAAATGCACTTGTGGTTTCAGTTTTTGGAATATGTTGAACATTGATCTAAATAAATAGATATAGTTATCGCTGTTGTCCCAGGGAAGCATTTCCCTATAGTTCTAGTTTGTTATCGCGTCTTGTATCCTGTTTATTTGTGCTAAAATATAGATAATGTGTATATATGTCATGTCACATTCCTGATCTCCCTGTTGGGTTTATTTTGTGATAATGGCCAGCTGACTCCACCCTTACTTGTTCTTGTTTTGGTTCACTGCCAAGAATAGGTCCAACCAAGAGACCAACACAAATCTCAGATAAAATATTTCATTTCCTCAAAACTATTACAGCCCTCCTTATCTACAAAGACTTCAACATTGCGCTAACATTATTTATTGCTCAGATAAAAAGAACTAACCTCAACAACACTTTTACACCATTTATTGACCTTTTACCTTTAATGTATACATTAACATTTCAAGTTGTATAAATTAACAGTCAATTTATGAACCAACATAAATGTACAATGAACAGTAGTATATTTAGAAATAAACATTAACCTCCATTAATAAATTCTGATACTTGATTTCTTTAACAAACTGAACCTTAAATTAGCTGTTACACTCATGTAACGGTTGCCAGCTAGTAAGAGCTGTACGTGTAAACCTCACTCCACTGGCCTCAAGAGGCACACTAGTGACTGATGCTGTACACTGTACAAAAAATCCCAGTAAAATTTACGGTAAAAAAAATGGCAGCTGTGGTTGCCAGAACTTTACCGTAAAAAATACAGTAGCAACGTAAAAAAAAAAATCTGTTAAATTTACGGTAAAATAACATATTTCATTAACTGATATAATGTTAATTTACCAACCTAATGAAATATTAATATCTGTTTTGTACCTTTATAGTACATTGACAGTCACCAAACACAGTGGTGATATGAGTCACATGATGAATCAAAGTTCATCACAAGCAGATTTTCCACAAGCTGAGAGGGACAACACTAACATATAGAAGGTGCACACAGTGTCATTCACAAACACACTAAACACCATCATGGTAACATGCATGAAATTTTAAAAACGCAATAAACATTAATTTAACAACATTAGATGTAGCATAAAACCCTAATGTACATAACTGATTAGAAAAAAATTAGAAAAACTAAGAAGAAAGAGTTATCAAAAATATATCAAATGTGAAGTGTCACGCAGGGAATTGTGGGAATGTAAATTTATGGTTTTTCACTGTAAATTTTACAATGAATTGTTATTTTTCACTTCCAAAAACTTTGAATTTAATGGTATTTTACCGTAAAATTACATTAAATGTACCGTTAGATCTATTACAGTTATTCACCATATATAGTACGGAAACTTTCTGTAAACCAATTGACAGTTTTTCACCGCAGCATTTTTACAGTCTTTTACTGTCAAAATCACGGTAATTTTATACAGTGTAGGCTGTGATCTTTAGCGTCCTTGTTAGTGCTCCTGCCTCTCATGGCATTAAAGCTGGTTCGAATCCTACTCAGAGCAGTGTGAGAAGAACCAGAGGAGTTACGTTGGTGCCGTGACCCGGATGGGAGTGAGGTTTAGGGGGGTGATGGTAATGGGGGCCAGATAGTAAGCTTGTTTTCTTGATACCATAGTTCCCTGTTTCTGTTTGTAGTCGGTTTGTAGTATTTACTCCTTGGTTTCTGTTCCGTTTGGTGTGGTGCTTTGTGGATGTATTGTGTGTGTTGTTATTGTTTTCAGTTTGGTTTTTGCCTGGATTTAACCAATTTTTTTGTCTGTTTCTCCATGTATGGATTTACTTTTGTTATTTTTGTTATTAAAAGTTTAATGCTACATTTGGATCCTATTCTATGTGTTCTCTGAATCAACCTGGGTTATGGCCTGCTGTTGAGCTGGTTTACCCTTTTTTCAACAGTGTTATTGTCCTCTGAGTCAGCCCCTCCATTACAGTGAATGAATCAGTTCGGTCCAACAATAAAAGTGATAGATGAGCATGTGACTGTGTCATTTTTCTACATCTTAAATCATACGGATGACTTCAGTGATGCATCAGCCACAGTTACACCAGGAAGAATATGAATCAGATCATAAAAAGATACAAGTGGAGCAAATATTGGGCGGGGCTTGATTTTGCACATGGGGAATTGATTGGATGGTTGTGGTTTGCTATTGGTGGCTCTCAAGTGAGTGACAGGTTCCCCCCGCCCTCGTCATCCGAAAAGAGAAGTCGCTGCAAGAGGGAGGGGAAGTTATTTTGATTCAAGATTTCAAGACACATGAATTTACAAAAATATGATGTGCACCCATAAATCATTTATAATAAACAAAAATAAGAATTGTCTATTTTGATTTCATGGTGACTTTAAACAGCAGATTATTTTATTGTACATTTCTTAATAGTCCCATTAACAGGCTCAATCTCGTCATCTAAATGTTAGGTATCACAAACATATAGGCCTTACATTGGATGAAGGGTCTTGAACAAACTGTTGGGTTCTCGTTTTTATGGCCAGAGGTTCACAGCGAGGGGTTTCTGGCTGTTGGCCAGACTGCCTGCAGGTTTCCTGTGTGATAGGGGGAGATTCCTGTAAAGCGAGGGAGAGAAAGCCAAGTCAACGGTTAAAAAGGGCTAGTCAGGCAGAAGCAGTAACATTATGACGTCCTGAACCCTGTAATGTCAGCTACGGGTCTCAGAGGCATAATATATCATGCTCAGTGTAGTCTATGCATTATATGTTTGATAGCTTTTATTGAGGGCTAACTCTCACCCAGCCTTCAATTTGATTCATTTGGGTTGCATTTGACTGATACTAGAGGAGGTGCTGGGAATAGGGTATAAAAGCCTTTGTTCTGGCCATAGGGAAAACACATCTCAAGGATTCCTGGGATACTTTTAAAGAGGATGGTAGAGTTTGTGGTTGACTACAGAGGGTGGAGAAAATGAAATGAAGGGGTTGGCCTTAGGGTGGAACCAAGATAGATGAGTTTAGCCATATATTCAACACAGGCTCACTGGAAAATGTGCTTCTACCTACATTTTTGCAAAACTTCAAAAATAACAGTAGTTAAGGCCACTTTAAAGGTGGGTGTAAGGGATGGGTCAACAGTGTAATATAAAGTAGGACTGAAAAGTCTTGAATTGAGGGAGGAACCCAAGCCTTATCTAAAGACTTAACAGACTTGTGCCAGTAGCACCCAAAACACCCTAGTAACCATATAGAAACTACTAAATAATAAATAACTCAGAACACTTTTAGCAATGACTTTTTCTCTGCTGCTTGGTGATTACATGCATCTTGTTCTATTTGTGTCATTGTTGAATTGTGGTTGGCTAAGTAATGTCCAGTACAGCAGAAAGTGGTATTGATCCAGTGTGACTGTGAAGGATGGGGTTGATCTCAAGCATTAGCATGGTCAATATTTCCCTAATGGTCCATTTCATAGAAAGAGCATTACTCTTGGATATTTAGCCATATTCACAATTTGATTATGTAGTTTGAAAGTCAAGAAAAAGATAATTTTTTTTGCAAATGCATTGTTTACAGCCAAGTTTTTTGTCAGCCGAACTTCTTTGACCTAAAATATAAGAAAATTATGCTATATAATACTAGAAGTAATTATTTGGCTCGTAATCATAGGGGAACCACTTTAAGTGCTGTGTAGCACCAAATCTTGGTGCTTCAGTGTAGGGCTGGGCGATATATCGCATACGATTGTCACGCGCATTTTGTCAGTAAAGCCGGTTCCCTGATTACCGCTAAATCGCCATCACCTGCTTTCAAATGGAGCACCATTTAATAGACAGACTTGCACTGACACTGACAAGCTACGCAATATCGCGTTCATTATCGAAGGTGATTCATCTGCGATAATGAACGCGATTCAAAACCAAAAGCCAAAAGCCTGTTTAGCACCATTAAGAGTTCTGCTATTTTTACAAGACAAAACCTTGTGAAAAAGAAATGATTAATTGTATTGAATGTGCATGTGTAGTGAACTTAAAAATCGTAAAAGTATATTTTTTAAAAAAAATTATCGTGGACTTGCTCTCTCTTGTTTCATACAAACACATGCGACTATTTTTTTGTACACTGTTGGATAAGTTTACAAACAGGTACGATTTTCAAACAGTTTAATCTCAGATCAGTATCTTTTATCCCTATAATTATGGTGAAATGCCGTTTAATAAGTGGTGTGATTTAAAGAGCTAATAAAATATTTTGACTCCGATCAATATTTCACATCTAATTATTTACTTATGTGGCAAGTAGACGTGTAATAAGCGGGATAATGTACATCCAGACGGTTGTTATCTCAGAATAAACCCCTTCAGCCTGATTACCTTGTTTACCTGATTAACAACTGTCTGGATGCACGCTATCCCTTACTTATTAATCATTTCTTAATTGTATAATTACACTGTATCAATAACATCTTAAAATGGCATGTAACTCAAGTTTCAAGGGAAATTAGTTTACCAATAAATGAATGTCAGTACATTTGGCACTTTAACCAGATTTCAAAGACAGTAGGGCCCGGTTTCACAGACAGGGCTTAGACTAAACCAGGATTATGCCTTAGTTCAATTAGGGCATTTAAGTAAAAACACATTACTGATGTGCATCTTCAGACAAAACAATGGCATGTTTTAAGATATGTTACTTTCAGTTAAAACAGCTCAAACATGCATTTTAGTCTAAGCCTTGTCTGTTAAACTAGGGGTTGAAGTAATAAAGATGCACTTAATATGCATATAAAGATGCACTTAAGTGGATTAAAAAAAGCATTTAAAAGTTCATTCATAATATATTTAAGCTATAAAACATTTTTTATTTAATTTTAGATAACACGCAATTAAGGGTCTGAAAACATTACATTCAGTTTGCACTTAAGCATTCTTTTAAAGTATATAATTTCTGTAATAAGTGCTCTTTTTAATCAAGTTACTTCTTTTTCACAAAGGAAAAATACTAATCTGTTGATTTTCAGAACTAGCGATTATGAGTTTCATTCCCTAATCCCTAGACATACTGACTAAAACAGAAAAGAACAGAAAAGAAATCTTCTGATGGAAAAAGCATTTTGAGGTTGTTGAGTGCTTGAGAAAACCAAAATATATATATATGTCTTTAAATGAGCAACAGAAGGAGTCAAGATAGACTTTCTTCTGGCGGATTGTTAAAGCTGGACCTCATTACACGTTCCCCCATTTAAAGGGATATTATGTCATGGTTGTGTTTGGCCTTCATTTCAGGACGAGGCATTTGTGGGCATTTATTCTGATCCCTCTTTCCCAGTCCAGAATGGAAAAGAGAGACCAGAGAAGAGAGAGGGTGGTCTTTCCATGCAGCAGTCAAAGGGTTTGAAGTTTCTGTCTGGATTTCAGTGTCCTGGAGAGAAGGGCTGTCCTTCCCTGTTTTTCTCTTTGCTCCCTTTTTTTTTTTTTTTTTTTTTTTTTTTTTCCTTTTCTTTTCTTTTCTTTTCTTTTCTTTTGCATTTGTATTTGCATTTATCTTTGTGTTATCTTAATGTGCCGAAGAAAATTACACTGGGATCAGAAGAAAGTTAGCGAAAGTAAATAATGATAAAGAACAGACTTTCAGCAACTGCTGAGTTTTGTTGTGAGACTATCTCAGAGTTGTACCAGGCTTTTTACCACAGCATTGTATAGATAGAAATATCATTCCCATGATGCTCTCTGTTCAGCCTCTCCCCAGCGTTCCTGAGTCCAGCTGTGAAACCTCACTGAACAGAAACACAGCAACAGCCATGTTGGTTGTTTGTTTTTGTTGTTTTTTTAGGGTTTGACACCTTAATGGTGTTTATCAAGATGGTTTAGATGGTTTCACACTCTTAATTAGGGCCTAAAAATATGTTTTTCTTGGCTAGATCAATTAAAAATGAGTGAATGCATTTGTTTCCATTGAATTTAACAAGTCAAAAAAGTACAGAAAAATACTTATGTGCACATTATTTTGGTATTAAAGGACAATGGGGCTACACTGAAAAAAAGTCATTTTTATGTTGGTTTAATCAATAATCATAATCATGGTTTTCGGGTTAAACCTTTTTTGACGAGTTTGTCTTAACTCCCCATAGAAAACTAATTAAAAGATTTATTTATTTATTTTTTTTATAAATAGTATTTTCGCTTGATGTGCAGAAAACATTACTGGCTAGCTTTCAAGTGTTAAAGTCCAAACCTATAAGACCTTCGTTCATCTTCGAAATACAAATTAAGATATTTTTGATAAAATCCGATGGCTCAGTGAGGCCTCCATTACTAGCAAGATAATTAACACTTTCAAATGCCCAGAAAGGTACTAAAGACATATTGTAACCCTCTGGTTCTCTTCGTTTAGGAGTCACATTTGCCTTCTTTACGGTCAAAAGTGACCAAAGCCTTGAAATTTAACTTTTTTGTTTTTCAGGAAAACTAAAGTAATATATTTTTGTTCTAAAATATTATTTGATTATTATGTATAATTTTGAGGGTATATTATGATACTATGCTATATTTTTATTAGCTATTTTTTCCCATTGAAAAAAATACACTTTTTTTTCTAATATTTTTTTTAATTATTTTTCAATTAAAGCAGTATTCCATGTTAAAATACCTTTTTTTGAAGGTAGATTAGTGCCACATGGTGGGAGTAAAAAAAGAAACTTATATAATGCCATGGTGTAACTCTAGATTACTATATAGTTCGGTATAAAGTGGCTTATAAATTCTCTATTGGTTTTTAGACACTAGTACTTATTTTTTATTAAGTTTTGGATTTGGATTTATACTTGGACATTCTCAAAGACTATTTGTCAAGGTTTAGATTTTTTTGGTGTGAAATGTTGATTTGAAGTGTCGGTTTTTGCATTAATTTCACTACAGTCAAACCTGAACACAGAGGAGGACATTTAGTTACACATAACATCAAAATTCAATAAAAAATATAACAAAAATTAACAGGTATCATTTATTACAGCTTAATAAATCTGGGTCTGATCTGATTTCAACCTCTTATATGAGTTTTGCCTCAATTTTAACATTGTTACAGCCACACCGGTTCATTTGTGTGTGTATAATGGTGTGTTGTGTGTGTGTGTGTGTGTGTCTGTGAATGTGTGTAAGTGAGTGTGTGTTTGAGTGGGTGTTTCTGTTTTGTACTTTTGATGTTTCTGAGTGTAATGTCTTTCTTACTGTTCATTCTTTTACTGCTTTGTGGCTGAATTATTGATTTTATTTCACATATTTGTATAAACTTGCTCTGTGTTATAGTCGTGTGCTAGTTCATATATATGTGTGTGGGGGGAGGGGGGTTGGGTGTGTCTATTTTGCACTCTTGGCATTTACAAGTGTCACCCCTTCATTGCTGTGCACTTTTTTTTCTGTACAGTGGCTGATTTGTAGTTTGTACCAACAAAAGATTCTCTAAATTTTCGTATTTCCCATTCATTTCCTATGTCGGTCATTTTTGATCACAAAGAAGGTCAAAAATGACCAACCAGGTTTTTTGACCAGGTCAAGTTTTTTTTTTTTTTTTTTTTTTTTTTTATCCTTTCACATGTCCGAATCATATCCTTGATTTTTTTGTGTTCATATTGCTAATGCGACAAAAGTCACCAAGTGTCATCTCATTCCAATGAACTATGATTTTTAACATTTCAAAATATATTTTTTTTTGGCCAGAACAGTTCATGTGACTACAGTGGTTCAACCTTAATGTTATGAAGCAACAAGAATACTTTTTGTGTGCCAAAAAATCAAAATAAAGGCTTTATTCAACAATATCTAATGATGGGCGATTTTAAAACACATGAAGCTTCGAAGCTTTATGAATCATTTGTTTCGAATCAGTGGTTCATGTATCAAACTGCCAAAGTCACTCCCTCCAGTGGTGAACCATTGAAATTTCAAAACACTTATGATGGAACAAAGCCTTGTTTACTGAAATCACATGACTTTGGAAGTTTGATTAATAAAACAATTTAAGATGTAACCCTCCAATAAAATGAAATTGAATCAATACATATAATTTGAGAAAAACTAATACATTTGGCTTTAAAAAAATGTTCCAAAGTATAATTTTTTTCAGTGTTGTCACAATTGGAATCTGCTGTTTATTGAAGCTGATTTGAGAATAATGTTTTGTTGTTGTTAAGGTTTTTTTGAGGTATGAAATACCTTTTAAAGGATTTTTTCATTCATTGTAATGAGAAGCTTTGGTGTGACTTCACAGCGTTAAACTCAAAGTGACACACAGTCTAATCTGGTCGCTCTGCCCGACATGCTGTCTGCACACTGTGTGTATAAAAGGCACACTGAGAGGAACAGTTTTTAGCACACACACACACACCCGCTTACTCACACTGACTGAATTACCTAGTACTTAGTTTACTTTACTATGGAAAAAACTCACAGCGTAACAACTTTCAGAGGTGTTACCAAGTTACTTATGATTTAATCTCGGCCGCCGCAGGTCCCACAGTGGCTCGCTTGAGCGTTTAAAGGGTGGAATTCTTCTAAGCCACCTCATCTCTGCCCATTGAGTTTAATGGAAACCACATGCATTACATTCAGCAGTGAAGTAAAAGGCATTTTCAGCTTCACCCTGGACACCCCACATGGGCTGAGGCTGTTTTTGTTTCCAGTCATGTCGTAACAGCACTGGTTATATTTTGAGATTTCTTTGGAACTATCATTGACGTCCTATGTAATTTAGAGGCAGCGTACTTGCATCAGACATTTCTTACATCAAGCCAGTATCACGTTAAGTGTATCTGTCAACACTTTTGGATAATGATATACTATTTGTAGATTATGGTGGCAGCCAGAACGTCTTTCAAATCATTTTAAAAGCATTGGTTGTGTATGCTAAACTCTTGCATAAGTCACTCATTTGGCCATATATTAATGAACTCATGAAGCTTTTTGTGGGGGAATTTTGTAATGCTAAAGCTAATGATTTTTATGAGGATATTAAGTTTATATGCTAGGATACATCTAAAACCTGGAAGACTGGAGGACAAAGTGTTTTAATTGAGATTATCTATGATATAAGCTGTCAAAGAAGGTTGGCGACTGTGGCATAAACTAGATACTACTGGCTAGCTTAATAAAAAGAGATGATCCCTTTCCCTTGTGAAAAAGAAGTGTGCGCTATTGTTTTCAATGCGCACTTATTGTGTACTTAAAATCTTAAATGTATTGTATTGTTATATGTATTTTAAAAAAAACAGTTTCTTAGCTCAATGAAGTGCACTTAAAGCGAGTACACTTTCATTACTGTTTCTTAGCACACTTAAGCGCACTTAAAGTGATTATATCTTAGCACACTTAAGTGCACTTAAAGAGACTGTTTCTTAGCACACTGAAGTGCACTTAAATAGAGAACACTTTCATGACTGTTTCTTAGCACACTTAAGTGCACATAAAGCTAGCACACTTTCATGACTGTTTCTTAAAACACTTAAGTGCACTTAAAGCGAGTACACTCACAAATGTTTTTTAGCACACAAGTGCACTTAAAATGAGTACACTTCATGACTGTTTCTTAACACAATTAAGTATACTTTAAAAAAATGAACTTTGTAATAAAATCAAAGTACAATTTTTACTTCAAAGTACATTTTAAATCATTATATTTTATCTTTTTATTACATTATATTCATGATATCATTACATTTTAGTATTTTTGTCATGCTTATTTTGATGTGTTGACTAACTTCATTTTAACTGTAGTGTGTTAAATACAATATTACATTTAAAGTTCATATATTGTAAATATGTAAATTGCAGCTTCATCATTACAATTGTGTAATGTCAAATGGATTTAAATACATGACAAACAAGTTTCAGTAGAAATGACATTAAAGTATATTTTAGTTTACCATTAATGCTTGTGAGTACATTCGGCAGTACCATATTTAAATGATGTAGAAGTAATTATGAAATGACATATAAAGATGTGCTTACGTCCTACTCACGTGCATGGTCAAAAACACTCTGAAGTTCAACTTATTGCATTTAATATGAATTTAAACTATAATACATTTTCTTTTCATTGAAATTAATGTGTCTGACAATTTTACATTCAGTATATTCTTTTAAAGTATATTATTTCTGTAATAAAAGTATGCTAAAGTGTGCTTGTTTTTTCACAAGGTTGGTATGTCCAGCTGCAGGAAGTTGTTATTTAATAATTTAATATCCTGTTTTGTTAAGAGATATGTCAGAACAGGCAAGTAAACAGCATTTGTCAAACCTTTGACTTCAAATTAAGGAAAATTCTTTTAGCACACAATATTGTTAACCACATATACTTTTTAATAGATTTCACTCTACTGAAGACATGCAATGTGCTTTTGAGCCCTTCACCGACATGTGGAGCCAAACAGAGAATCATTTATTAACCAGACTCAACACAAAGTCTCATGGGACACACTAATCAATAATGCTTTACCTGCAGACAACAGCCATTTATGCTTTCAGCAGGCAGAAGTGCTCTGAATCTAATGAGAGATCAATGTTAGCCAGTGTTACAGGAAATAAAGAGACTATTGAACAGATGACTAGGGTCCACATGCACCTGAATTTTTATAGTCATAATATATACACTGATCAGGCAAAACATTATGACCACTGACAGGTGAAGTGAATAACATTGATTATCTCTTCATCACGGCACCTGTTAGCAGGTGGCATATATTAGGCAGCAAGTGAACATTTTGTCCTCAAAGTTGATGTGTTGTGATGGCTTGACGACTGGATCAGAGCATCTCTAAAACTGCAGCTCTTGTGGGGTGTTCCTGGTCTGCAGTGGTCAATGTCTATCAAAAGTGGTCCAAGGAAGGAACAGTGGTGAACTGGCGACAGGGTCATGGGCAGCCAAAGCTCATTGATGCACGTGGGGAGCGAAGGCTGGCGCGTATGGTCCGATCCAACAGACGAGCTACTGTAGCTCAAATTGCTCAAGAAGTTAATGCTGGTTCTGATAGAAAGGTGTCAGAATACACAGTGCCGGATGCATGTGCGTCGTTTACTTGGGGAACACATGGCACCAGGATGGGAAGAAGGCAAGCCGGCGGAGGCAGTGTGATGCTTTGGGCAATGTTCTGCTGGGAAATCTTGGGTCACTTTGATATGTCCCACATACCTAAGCATTGTTGCAGACCATGTACACCCTTTCATGGAAATGGCATTCCCTGGTGGCTGTGGCCTCTTTCAGCAGGATAATGCTCCTGCCACAAAGCAAAAATGGTTCAGGAATGGTTTGAGAAGTACATCAACGAGTTTGAGGTGTTGACTTGGCCTCCAAATTCCCCAGATCTCAATCCAATCGAGCATCTGTGGGATGTGCTGAACAAACGAGTCCGATTCATGGAGGCCCCACCTCACAACTTACAGGATTTAAAGAATCTGCTGCTAACATCTTGGTACCTTCAGGAGTCTAGTGGAGTTCGTGCCTCAACGGGTCAGGGCTTTTTTGGCAGCTAAAGGGGAAAAAATGCAATGTTAGAAAGGTGGTCATAATGTTATGCCTGATCGTGTATACAATCCCATAACGAGTCATTTTGTGATCAACAGAGAGTGTTGCACCATGAACTTTGAATAAAATGATAGGCCTATATGGTTAAAACACATAAATCAGAATGAACAAATATTAAAACAAAACAAAGTTATTTTTTGTGTGTGTGTTATTCTACAGCTATTACACATTATGTTGGATTTTTCCTAATATATTTTTTATAGTGCACTCCTCTAGTATACTGTTGAGGATATTGTTTGTCCACTCGAGTAACACCCTTTGCCAAAAGAAGTCGGCACTATTTCTGGCAGGAGAAGGAGCCACTAGGAAACGGTTCGACCGGTAAATTATGGTTACTTCTACCAGAGAATGGCATCTGAGAGGTGGTATTTATATTAGCCCAGTGGTTCCTCTTTCAGGAGCTGAGAATAGATGAGCTCTGTTGGGTAATGTAGGTTTTGACCTCCAGTGAACTCAAGGTCATCACTCTGAAAATATGAGCAATAAAACATCTTTTTCAACATTTCAAGGTCAGATCAAGTACAGATGCACTCTTAAAAATAGGTTCTTTATTGGCATTTACCATTCTACAAAGAACCTTTAACATCCTTTCAATTGGACACAAGGTTCTTTAAACTCTTAAAAGTAAAGGTTAAAGTTTTTGCTGCGATGCCATAGAAGAACCACGTTTGGTTCCCCAAATAAACTTTCAGTGAACAGTTCTTGAAAGAACCTATTTTTTCTTCTTAGTTTGAAGAATTCTTCATTTCAAAATCTAAAGAACCTTTTCCACTATAAAGAATTTGAAATCTTTATTTTTAAGAGTGATGTATGTTCTTCATGGAACCATAGATGCCAATAAAGAACCTTTGGATTTTTACCCCAGTAGCACTCTTTGCATTTCTTGTATGTTCTTAAATAACCTTCACACTGTATAATTTTTGATTAAATGGTTCTTTTTAAAAACTGGTCACTGAAAAGTTCATTTGGGAACCCAAAAATGGTTCTTCCATGGTATGCTGTGAAACCCCCCCTTTGGAACCTTTATTTTTTTAAGAGTTAAAGGGATAGTTCACCCAAAAATAAAAATTGTCTCATTATTTACTCACCTTCAAGCCATCCTAGGTGTCTATGTCTATCTTCTTATAGACTAAAACAATCTGAGAAATATTTAAAAAATATCCTGGCTCTCCCAAGCTTTATAATGGGAGTGGATGGGGTGGGGGGCAGTTTTGAACCCAATGCATCCATCCATTATAAATATAAATAAAACCATTCTGAAACAAGGGTGTGTTTTTGTAAGAAAAAAATCCATATTTAAAACTTTATTAAGTATAATAACTAGCTTCGGGAGATGGCAGTACGCATCAATTTGAGGCAGAAGAGTGACCCCTAACCCGATGCATGACGTAATGACAAACACGGAAGCTTAGAGGATACAAAACACCGGCCATGAATTATACGTCTAAAATGAGAAATTTTAAAGAGAAATGTCGGTGGATGCATTTTGGGGAGGCTTCAAACACCCCCAATTCACTAAAATTATAAAGCTTGGTAGATATTTTTAAATATATCTCTGATTGTGTTAGTCTGAAAGAAGATAGCCATATAGACCCATGCAGGATGGATTAAAGGGTGAGTAAATTATGGGATCATTTTCATTTTTGAGTGAACCATCACTTTTAAAATTGCACATTTCCAGTGTCCCTTATATAAAACATTGCATTGATTGATATATGCCATTGATATGGTAGTCAAAGTTATTTCAAAGACCATGGTCACTGTAAAAAGTGAAACTGTCTTTGACACCTTAAGGATCTTTTTTTTTTCTATTTTAACCCTTAAAATATGAGTTTTATTGTCATAGCCCAATGATAACAGTTTCATTCAGTCATATTAAATAATATATTTATAACCATATATGTAAATATTGTAATTGATATAATATATTGAAATAAATAGCTTGGATATTACCACATTCATTGTTTTCCCATTGGTGCTTGTTTTGCTTATGGCTTTTGTCTTTTTGTTGTAGATGGACCTGAAGCTACTTTTCATATCAACATTATTAGGGATCATTTGTTGCAGCCGCGCACAGCAAGGTAATGTGAACTTTGCTCGTTCTGTCCAGTGTACTGTAACTCTGTCCGACTCCATCAGAATTAATAACTGCTGCGTTTCTATTGAGGATAACTAACTGGGGTTCTCGTTCAGCAGTTAAATACTGCTGTCATTACTCAGGGGTCGCTCCACCCAGCACGGTCGGAGCATTATGCATAATGGAAAACATAGAGTAGTCATCTCTGGCTCCAATTACAGTAAGCCAGAGTGATGTAAATGAATCGACTCTTTGGACAGATTTCAGACTCTCTCTGTCTCTTGTGTTCTGCAGAGGGCAACGAGTGCATCAAAGCCAACGCTTTATCCTGTGGCGAGTGCATACAAGTGGGGGCTAAATGTGGATGGTGCACTGATACCGTGAGTAGTGTTCAAATGCCATGCTCGTTCTTTTCTTTAACTCTCCATTGTTCAAATAAACACATTCATTACACACATAATCACAGCCGTACTGATATTCAGACCAACAGCATGATTATGACATTGCTTTTATACAACAGTTAAATAAATGAGAGGTTAATATTGAGAAACTTGCCAGTGCTGCTGAACCAAACAGACATAATGCCAAACAAAATGACTCAAGCTAAGCCATTTGATATTAATAGTTATGGCAGATTTGCCAGGAACAGTAATGGCGGATAAGTGTTATCATTCCATTCATGCTAGGAAATCTCATTCCACATGGAAACATTGTGGTGATGCTTGAGTTTGTGCTTATAAGGAGTCCTTATAAGAGGATTTTCTTTTCTAAAATGTTCTTTTTATTATTATTTTAGTACTGTATGCTTAATTATATGTTTTGTATGAGAAATGTACACTACCATTAAAATGTTTTTGCTTTTTTAAGAAATTAATACTTTTATTCAGCAAGGATGCATTCAATTGATCAACAATGGCATTTTTCAATCCTGAAAAATAAAATGTTTGACAGTTTCCACAAAAATATGAAGCAGCACAACTATTTTCAACATTGATAATAATCAGAAATGTTTCTTGAGCAGCAAATCAGCATATTAGAAAGATTTCTGAAGGATCATGTGACACTGAAGCCTGGAGAAATTATGCTGGAAATTCAGCTTTGATCACAGTAATAAATTACATTTTACTGTGTATTCTCATAGAAAACAGTTATTTTAAACTGTAACAATGTTTCACTGTTTTTACTGTATTTTTGATAAAATAAATGCAGCCTTGGTGAGCAGAATAGACTTGTTTCAAAAACATTTAAATAATCTTGCAGACTCCATACTTTTGAGCAAATTTAAATAATCTGACAAGCTAAATTCACACAAATTCACACACAGCCTTAATATATTCTCCCCAACAGGATTTTCTAAAACAGGGAGAACCGACATCAGCGCGCTGCGATGAGCTGGAGTCACTCAAGAAAAGAGGCTGTTCGGCCACCAAGATCGAAAACCCTCACGGGAGCCAAAGGACCCTCAAGAACAAACCAGTGACCAACCGCAAGAAAGGAGCAGATAAACTTCGACCTGAGGACATAACACAGATCCAGCCTCAGAAACTCAGCCTCAACCTTAGATCTGGTGCCTGCAAACTTAAAATCAGTGGTTTACATTGATCTGCTCAAGTAATTGTGGCAATACTAACACAGTTGTGTGTGTGTGTGTGTGTGTGTGTGTGTGTGTGTGTGTGTGTGTGTGTGTGTGTGTGTGTGTGTGTGTGTGTGTGTGTGTGTGTGTGTGTGTGTGTGTGTGTGTGTGTGTGTGTGTGTGTGTGTGTGTGTGTGTGTGTGTGTGTGTGTGTGTGTGTGTGTGTGTGAATGAATTGTTATTTCTGTAGGGGAACCTCAAAATATCAAGCTAAAGTTCAAGAGGGCTGAAGACTATCCCATAGACCTGTACTACCTTATGGACCTGTCCTACTCCATGAAGGATGACTTGGAGAATGTCAAGAATCTAGGGACTAGTTTGATGAAGGAAATGTCCAAGATCACCTCAGATTTCAGGATAGGTGAGAGTCTTATAAAATCATACTGGAAAACAAAACTGTCTCAGTAGTTTTGCTTTAAAACCTTGGTTCTACTATATACTAGTTCATAAAGGTGCCATCAAACATTTATAGATGTAATATAAGTCTAAGGTGTCCCCTGAATGTGTCTGTGAAGTTGCAGCTCAAAGTACCCCATAGATTTTTTTTTTTTTATTAATTTTTTAACTGCCTATTTTGAGGCATAATTAGAAATGCGCCGATTCATGCTGCGGCCCCTTTAAATCGCTCGCTCTCTGCCCCTCCCGAGCTCTCGACTCTCGAAACAAAGTTCACACAGCTAATATAACCCTCAAAATGGATCTTTACAAAGTGTTCGTCTTGCAGCATGTCTAATCGCGTAAGTATGGTATATATTTGGATGTTTACATTTGATTCTGAATGAGTTTGATAGTGCTCCGTGGCTAAAGCTAACATTACACACTGTTGGAGAGATTTATAAAAAGAGATTTAAAAAGTTGTGTTTATGAATTATACAGTCTACAAGTGTTTAATAATGAAAATAGCGACGGCTCTTGTCTCTGTGAATACAGTAAGAAACGATGGTAACTTTAACCACATTTAACAGTACATTAGCAGCATGCTAACAAAACATTTAGAAAGACAATTCACAAATATCACTAAAAGTATCATGTAATCATGGATCATGTCAGTTATTATTACTCCATCTGCCATTTTTCGCTGTTGTTCTTGTTTGCTTACCTAGTCTGATGATTCAGCTGTGCACAGATCCAGACGTTAATACTGGCTGCCCTTGTGTAATGCCTTGAACATGGGCTGGCATATGCAAATATTGAGGGTGTACATATTAATGATCCCGACTGTTACGTAACAGTCTGTGTTATGTTGAGATTCGCCTGTTTTCTGTAGGTCTTTAAAACAAATGAGATTTACATAAGAAGGAGGAAACAATGGAGTTTGAGACTCAATGTATGTCTTTTCCATGTACTGAACTCTTGTTATTCAACTATGCCGAGGCAAATTCAATTTTCAATTCGATGGCACCTTTAAAATTAAACGATCTTTAACAAAGTCAAACATTTAAAAAAATAATTAAATGAGCATTAAATATAAAATAACTTCACTGTCAGTTACACTGAAATATGAGCAAATAAACGTTCCTCAAAAGCCTGATGCGTTTTAACATGATTTATCGGTAACACTTTATTTTAGGGTTTTTTAGTTGCTTATTAGCATGCTAGAATATTGACTATTTATTAGTACTTATTAAGCATATTAATGCCTTATTCTGCATGACCTTATTCTACTACATTCCTAATCCTACCCAATACCTAAACTTAACAACTACCTTAATTATTAATAAGCAGAAAATGTTATTGAGGGAAAAGTCACTTAATAGTTTATGTGTGTTCCCTATCCTAAAGTGTTACTGATTTTTCTATAAAATGATGTATGGATAATCAATTGAACCTAAGTTGCTTCAGTCCAGTATAAAAGTGATTCTTACCTTTATAAAAATCAGTAAAGATTTCACAGCAAAAAGATTGGTGAACCAAAAGCTGAAGGTGGATGTTTGTACAATTATACTAAAAGGCCTTTTACTTGCTAAAAAAAGTCTAAGCTATCAATCATACAACAGACGGCATGTAGTAGATTGTGTGCGACAGGTTTTTCAGCAAAGTTTGGATCACGTTGATGTAAATTTTGCCTATCAAATATGATACAGAAAGCATTATAGGATTAAACATGTAATAACATTGTCCTATATGTGTAATATATATGTAATGATTACCAAACCTATAATATCTATCAAGAATACAGTATATTTCATATAAAATATATGAAAGTTAAAATAATTACACTTAAGTTTGTTCATCAGTACTTACAAATGTCCTAAATTTACACAAACAACATGTTGGCTTTCTATACGTCTTTTCATAAATTGTCTTATAATATTATTATTATTAAAACAGACTAATAATAATTACTATAATAATAATTGATTGGTAAAATAAGACCTAATTCAAAACTTTCATCGCACTGCCAAAACCTTTAGAGACACGAGTAGGCATGAATTTAAAGCTAAGATGCTGCTTCGCTCATTTTCGGACAGGTTTTGGCTCTTTTGTGGAGAAGACTGTTATGCCGTATATCAGCACAACTCCAGCCAAGCTCCTGAACCCCTGCACAGGGGACCAAAACTGCACAAGCCCCTTCAGCTACAAAAATGTGCTGAAACTCACCAGCAATGGGCAGCAGTTCAACAGTCTGGTAGGGCAACAGCAGATATCTGGCAACCTCGACTCGCCTGAGGGAGGATTTGATGCTATCATGCAGGTTGCTGTCTGTGGAGTGAGTATAAAACAGCTTAGGGAGGGTTTGCTCTGTTTTTACATTATATATAAAGTTGATTTACTATGCACTGAGAAGCTTGGCCAGTTGCATAAACTGCTGTTAGTCATCTAATTTTGTTCTTCAAGACTGGTCCTAACCTTTTTTAATGTAAAGTCAGTTACATAAAAGAGGTAGATTGTTCTAATTTGAATAGGAAAAGTAAGACTTATTACCTCTTGTCTAACTGCTAGTTAGTCAAACTAGGTCTCAAGAAACAGTCTTAACATAGAGGCTAAGTTTATGCAACTGGCAGTATTATATGTCCTAATTTGATTATTTTCTGACTTCCTTTATTAGTGGAAAATTTGAAGTGCTACAGTAATATGGCATCTTTGATTCAATTGTGTTCCCAATATGTTTTTGTACTTTCAGCTCACTCTTTGTATCCCTTGGCCTCATTTCTCTCCTTCTTCCTGTTTTTTTTTTTTTTTCTTTTCTTTTTTTTTTAATCTCTCTCCCAGGACCACATTGGCTGGAGAAACGTCACCCGTTTGTTGGTGTTCTCTACTGATGCAGGTTTTCATTTTGCCGGAGATGGCAAACTCGGTGGAATTGTGCTTCCCAATGATGGGAAATGCCACTTAGAAAACAACATGTACACCATGAGCCATTATTATGTATGTATATCACATTTTCTGGCAAGGCCGTAACCATGTCTTAAACATTGGGGTGGACAAATTAAATTTTGCTAGATTTTTGGGGGATTGGAGGGAGCTGCTGTCATAAATGTAACGGTCCTTTTGTTTAAAAGAAATTTAAGAAATAAAGGATTTAAAGGGAATAAACAAAAAGAAAGAACAATAGTAGTAAAATAACTTGCAGCCCTGTTTTCTGGTGAACCTCAAGCTGAAGGTGGACGTTTGTACAATTATACTAAAAGGGCTTTTACTTGCTAAAAAAATTCTAAACTATCAATCAGACGACAGAAGGCATGTAGTAGATTGTGTGCTGCAGGTTTTTCAGCAAAGTTTGATCACATTGTTATCATTTTGCATAATAATGTAATAACATTATTATATATGTGTAATATATATGTAATGATTAACAAACCTATAATATCTATAAAGGATACAGTATATTTCATATAAAATGTATGAAAGTTAAATTATATGGTCAATTTTCAATTCAAAATGGTGAGATTTGGCAAAAAAAATGTAATAGTTTGACTTTGTGTGATTATTGGGGTGAGCTTGTCCCCCTCAATGTCTGTAGTGGTTACGGCCCTGTTTTCTGCTGATTTTCAGACCAGACTATTGGATGTTTGACAGATTTGGATGTTGACTGATTTCTTTCCTTCCTTTCCTGACAAGGATTACCCCTCCATCGCCCACTTGGTTCAAAAACTGAGCGAAAATAACATCCAGACCATCTTTGCAGTTACAGAGGAGTTTCAGCCTGTTTACAAAGTAGGTCCATAGTTGATTATTTTAATGATGTGTATGAAAGCATGAGCAGGAACACTTGTATTTTTGTCTGTCTGGAGCTTGTCGTTTCTTTCCCTGATCAAATTTTTTTGTACTTGGTCAAAGAGAAGCCCATTTTTTGATATGTTAACATTTCCACTTGGTCTGTAGTCACACTAGTCAAAACTTTGTGGTGCTTGCTGGATTTGATTAAACACTAAATGCTAAGGGTTAAATTTAAGCACATAACATGCCATTGTTGCAAGAATTATTCCTCAAATCATGTGGCTTGTTGAGGGGAGGCATGTTGTTACTTTTCTAAGTGATCAGACTTACAATATTCAACTGCTGAATGATAAAACAGATAAAAAAAGCTATATCTAGAGACAAGACTGTGTTACAAATGGATGAATTGTAAAATGAAATACCATCTCAAATATTTCACTACCAAGAGCCTTAAACTCTCAAGCATCTGAACAGTTTGAATCCAACTTCTCTGTATTCTCTGTATTTGGAAAGCCACAACCTCAGTTTCCCGGCTTGGATCCAGACGCCAAAGTCATAATTCAGAGTTCCTGTCTGCTGTTTAAATGCTCTGTTGTAAAACAAACACCCTGTGTCCCTGTGCTTAAGATCCATGGGTGTTTTTTTCTATGTTTTTTCTCCTTTCCACAGGAACTTAAAAATTTGATTCCAAAGTCTGCAGTGGGAACGCTTTCAGCAAACTCCAGCAATGTTATCAATCTTATTGTTGATGCCTACAACGTGAGTAGATAAAGTTTCTTTATACAGTAGTGGCCAAAAGTCATGTCCGGAGGGGATATTTGTTTTTAATGACCCCACAAGTTTGATTAAACCATCAAAATATAAGGAAAATATTCTTTAGGGAAGAAAAAAATACTAAACTTAGTCAAAAAAAAAAAAAAAAAAACTCAAACTACAGGTTTCTATGTGCATTTAAAACCAGGAAAAGGCATATATTGACTACAATATAATCAGTAATTAATTTCATTGGTTCTATCTTGTTTTCGCATGTGTTCATAATTTCTTCATAGCCTAGCTGGAAAAGATGCCGTACAATTTGGCATGTTTTATTGCGTTATTATCACAAATAAAACAATCGACTCCAATGCTTACAAAATCTTAGGGCTGTTTGATTATGGCAAAAATCATAACCAAGACAATCAAGAACAAAGAATCTAATTACAAAAAATGGACAAATAAATACAACAGAGCGAAAATACAAATGCAATAAACAGTGTTGTAATTTAATGGTATTCAGATACAAGTAATAGCCTACAACAACAAAAACTGAATAATCAAATGTAAAATAACACTGCATAGTCTTACTGTACACATTAAATATAGATTAAACCTTATTAAAGCTACTTAAGTTATTCAGTCAAGATCAGTGAGTGATTTTTTTTAATGATGGACTGGAGCAGGTTTATTAGGCTGCTGTCACTTTAAGAGCTACCACATGGATCCAGTTACACATGCATTTCCTTTCTCAACTGTGAACTTTTACTTAAGGCATAACCTACTGTGTTTACATAAATACTCTCCAAAAAGGCATTTTGACATTTTTTGTGAAGCCCATTTGCCTATCCGCGCTCGGCTTCGACTCGGAGCGTGCGCACATAAAGCCGCCTGGGGAACTTTTATCTCTTTTGCGGCATAATGCGCCTTTAAAATTACTGTTTAATATCAAACTCATCCTGCAGTTTAGCAACAGTAGACTGCATTTTACAACATTCACTTAATTGGCTGAGTTGGATGTTAAAGGTGCCCTAGAACTTTTTTTAAAAAGATGTAATATAAGTCTAAGGTGTCCCCTGAATGTGTCTGTGAAGTTTCAGCTCAAAATACCCCATAGATTTTTTTTAATTCATTTTTTTAACTGCCTATTTTGGGGCATAATTAGAAATGAGCCGATTCAGGGTGTGTGGCCCTTTAAATCTCATGCTCCACGTCCACTGAGCTCGCACTTGCCTTAAACAACATAAAAAAAAGTTCAAACAGCTAATATAACCCTCAAAATGGATCTTTACAAAGTGTTCATCATGAATGCTGCATGCATACATCGGATTATGTGAGTATTGTATTTATTTGGATGTTTATATTTGATTCTGAATGAGTTTGAGGCTGTGCTCCGTGGCTAACAGCTAATGCTACACTGTTGGAGAGATTTACAAAGAATGAAGTTGTGTTTATGCATTATACAGACTGCAAGTGTTTAAAAATGAAAATAGCGACGGCTCGTCTCTGTGAATACAGTAAGAAACGATGGTAACTTTAACCACATTTAACAGTACATTAGCAACATGCTAACGAAACATTTAGAAAGACAATTTAGAAATATCACTAAAAATATCATGATATCATGGATCATGTCAGTTATTATTGCTCTATCTGCCATTTTTTGCTATTGTCCTTGCTTATCTAGTCTGATGATTCAGCTGTGCACATCCAGACGTTCTACCCTTGTCTAATGCCTTTCATAATGTTGGGAACATGGGCTGGCATATGCAAATATTGGGGGAGTACACCCCGACGGTTTCATAACAGTCGGTGTTATGTTGAGATTCGCCTGTTCATCGGAGGTCTTTTAAACAAATGAGATTTACATAAGAAGGAGGAAACAATGGAGTTTGAGACTCAATGTATGTCATTTCCATGTACTGAACTCTTGTTATTTAACTACGCCGAGGTAAATTAAATTTTTGAATCTAGGGCACCTTTAAGTTTGGGATTTTAGAGAGGAACCAAAGCGCACCGCTGTGAAGAAAAGGACGGAATGCAGCAGCGTCAAAATAATTGTTTTATCTCGGTTACCTTGTTTTCATAATCGTTGGAAAATCAATCGCACAGCCCTACAATGTCATTAACAAATCTTTAATAATATTTGAATGAAAGGTTGAGATGTTAATTTTCTCACTTATGGCCACTACTGTTAACATCTACAGTCTATAAAAGAACTGGACTAATTTATGTTTCCTTTGTCTCTCTCAGTCTCTTTCCTCCGAGGTGATCCTTGAGAACAGTAAGCTTCCTGAGGGAGTGACTATCACCTATCAATCACACTGTAAAAATGGAATTGTGAATGAGGGAGAAAATGGGCGGAGATGCTCTAACATCTCAATTGGAGACGAGGTGAGGTCAAATCAGCATGATGTAAAATGCATTAGAAACCTGTAGCCTGTTGTTTCTGAGTCTTTTTCTGTTTGGAATAAATTCCCAGGTGTCGTTCAACATTAATATCACAGCTCAAGGCTGCCCCAAGCAAGGGAAATCGGAAACCATTAAGATCAAGCCCTTGGGCTTTACTGAGGAGGTCGAGATCGTACTCAACTTTATTTGCGAGTGTGAATGTCACAAACACGGCATCAAGAACAGTGACTTGTGCCATAACGGCAATGGAACGTTTGAGTGCGGAGCCTGCAGGTGAGACGTCCTCAAATAACTATCCTGGATTTGCTTAGGCTTATAAAAATGCATGTCTTTTTTTAATTGTTAAATTTGTTTAATTGTTAAATTGCTAATAGTTTTTCCTGGAAGGTGAAGCAAACTGCAAATGCTATGCTTATATATGAGCAATATCACACTCGTAGCTGCGCAATATGGCTAAATATCAGCGCGCTGTGATTCGGCCGTAGGTACGAGGCCGCAGGTAATCGCAGCGTGCAGAACTACTTACTTCCACCACGGATACAAATCTCAAGTTGACAATTTGACCAAGCCTCCATTACTAATTCTAAAACGTCACTTTAGATCTAGTAATGAAGGAATGTTGAGTCCCTCAAATGAAACTCATTGTATTGTGTACAGTATTAGAGAGAGAGATCACCTGAGCGAGCATTACCTGTGTGTGATATAACATTCATTCTTCAGGTCGATGTCCATAATATTATATCCATTATAAAAATCCATTTGAATGTCCTCTGAGGAAAGCAATATTTGTATTTGTTAATACAGGGAATTAAGGGAATTTTCCATAACAGCCCTAAAACAATGTCCTTTGTTTACAAAAAATGTCTTTCAATTTAAAAGTCTCTTGCGACTGACTCATTCACTCGTAAAGTTTGCCACCACCTAATTGCGTATTCTTATAAATTTCACCCAATCGATATTGCGCACTAATGGACCCCTTCTCAATAACAAACACAACATATTATGTATATAAAAAAATATTTATTGAACAACAAAATTAAAATTAACAATAGCCTATAAATGACAGAAAATGTACAATTCAGTCAAACGTTCAAAAGCAGTAGCCCTGCAGTAAACACTGCATGTTTTCGATGTCTCCTTGATTAAACAAACCTGATTCAGATCATCAGCTTATTAGTCAAGATTCAAAGACCTGATATGGGTGTGCCAGACAAAGGAGACATGCAAAATGTGCAGTGTTGTGGGGGCTCCAGGAACGTGGTTGGGAACCACTGCTCTACAGGATGCAAGTTAAATATAGCCTTAATATTAAATTATTAAATTCAACACAGCCCAATTCAATTTGCTAAGGAACAAGTAACAGATTAATAAGACCAAAGATTGCCCGTTTTATGTACCCAAAATGAATTATATCTCATGTTTAACCACTATAAGAGCCAACGGCAAATCCCCAAAGCACTGGCCGAGATAAAGCTGTTCTCGGCGGGTACACGAGCACTGAACGACCACCGCCGGCCAGGAACTCGCATCTCCGAAAATGTCTAAACAAATTGTAAAATAGGCATTATGATTAAATATGGGTCACATATTTCAGGTCTAAACTACTACATTCTTGCCTAAAAAGTCAGTTTAAATGTCCGATGCATCATCTTGTCCTTTTAACAGTTAAGGGGTTTTCACATGACTAACAGCACTAGGCTGCGTTCCACTCCAGTTTTAGACACGCACTCGCGAACTTCCCTACACACTTCCCCTCGGGGGAATCCCTGCCGCCATTTTTAAGTGCGTTCCACTTCGTGAAGTGGACGAGGGAAGTTTACATGGACAGACCCTCGCTCCCTCGGTGAAAGTCTACTTCACATGTACACTTCAGGCAGCTCCATAACCCACAATGCAACACGATTATGATGTCAGCGCACATCGCGTTTAATTTACCCTACCACAAACAATTATATGATATATTAATAATTTTTTTAAACATTTAAAACACACATATATACATATAGAATGCTGTATTAAACAAATTTGTAAGGGGAAAAAATAAATAATAAATCAGCTCCATTGCGGATTCCAAGTGATCAAGGGCTTAGAACGCTCCAGTTCAGCCCATTGCAAAGGTTCCGCCAGAAGTGGGCACTCGTGCAACGTAAACAATGACGTACATCTAAGTCAACGAGACCGAGGGAAGTTAGCGAGGGAAGGGCATTTAAAAACCGAACTGGAACGCAGCCCAGGTCAAAGCATTTGTCAGTTGCGTTTTGTTCCGTGTTCACAACAATTCAGTCTTTTCAATGTAAAAGTCTTCGCTACTGACTGACACACTCATAAAGACAGTCTTTGCCGCCATCTAATGGCGTGAAAATGTAACTTCTGTTGCTGTTCACGGTCAGGGACTATTTTTTTCTGGTGGAAGGAAGGCTTTTAGTGAAAGTTTACTTCATGAAAGTTGCATTGATACATATTTCTGGCTTTAATATTTGTATTGTGTGGTAACCGTTTTATAAAAGCATTAAAGCACTCGAGGCTAGTGATGTATCGTGAATAAGTCACAGCTGAAAGGGGTTGCAGGCATTTCGCTTCACTTCGTACCTAACAACGCCCTTCAGCCGTGGCTTATTCACGATACAGTATAGCCGCTTGTACCTTTTGCTTACATATATATATTTTGTTTGAGTTTTTTGCCAAGACAACATTTCCTATTTTCACTTAAATTTATGTTTTATAACCTAATATTTCGATTTTTATTTTATTTCAATTTCATTTCAATTACTGAAAATGATTTTGAATAGTTTTAGTTTGTAGTTTTTAGTTTATATATGTATTCGCATTACATAAAAAAACATGATCATAACAGTCCAGATAATTTTACTGAGTTTTTTTGCAATTCTCATTATTCACACAATACCATAATTTACTGTTTTACTGTAAAAATATAATACAGTGATTTATTTTAATCAGCATACATTAAATACAAGACAAAGTCAGAGACAATAATGTCACAATGCAAAACAAATATAAATTGAGAATACCGTTTTTTTTTTTATTTTAGGGTTAAATATGACACTGACTCTTTGATGTAAAACATCTTTTTGTATTTGTTTGTATATTAAGTGCATAAACATGTAAGTCAGAAAGGTCTATTTATATGAGTGTGAGCCTTATTCTCTACTTCTAAGTTCTCATTGTGCCCTTTAGGTGCAATAAGGGACGTGTTGGCAGGCAGTGTGAATGCCGGAAAGATGAGGTGTCCACCGAGGACCTGGACAAGAACTGCCGCAAGGACAACGGCACAGACATCTGCAGCAATAACGGCGAGTGCGTGTGTGGCACTTGTGAGTGCAAGAAGAGGGAAAATCCTGAAGAACGCTACAGCGGAAAATTCTGCGAGTGTGACAACTTCAACTGCGACCGCTCCAATAATAAACTCTGTGGAGGTACTGAAACAGGAAGCTTTATCCTTTTTAGACCACCAATGCATCACTCAAAAGACTATTAATAGAGGAAAAGGAGTTGTAAAAGGGTAGTAGAGGAAGAAATCAGACAGACAAAATCAGCAGATAAAGGTAGTTGACGATCTTTTTCCTGTAGGACACGGCCGCTGTGAATGTAGGGTGTGCATCTGTGACGCTAACTACACCGGAAGCGCGTGCGACTGCTCTCTGGACACCTCCACCTGCTTAGCCTCTAACAAGCAGATCTGTAACGGCAGAGGGAATTGCGAGTGCGGGACCTGCAGGTGCACCGACCCCAAGTTCCAGGGGCCCACCTGTGAGATCTGCCCCACCTGCCCTGGAGTCTGTACTGAGCACAAGTCAGTGAAACACATGACATCTGTGTACATGAATCTGTGACATGCTTCATTCAGTACATGTACAATTTAAATGCTGAAGTGTAGCACAACATATGCTGGTGACCAAAAAATATCAATATGACAAAATGTCAAGATCAGCCCAGATTGTAAGCAAAACTCTCAGTGATAAATATATTTGCTTTCTCCTTTGGTGTCCGTAAAAGGTTGCCAACTGATCACGCTCATGACTCTTTTCCTGTCACAGGGAGTGTGTGCAGTGCCGGGCGTTTGGCACAGGAGAGAAGAAAGACACGTGTGAAAGAGACTGTAGCTACTTTAACCTCATCAAGGTGAAGGACAGAGATAAACTCCCTCAGCCGGTGCAGGCCTTCCCTCTCATGCACTGTAAGGAGAGAGACGCCAACGACTGCTGGTTCTACTACACTTACGCCGTCAACAACAACACAGAGAAGGAGGTCCATGTGGTGGAGACTTTAGGTAAGGCTCTATATTGAAGGTTTAACACCTAACTTGTATTGTTACTTTATCATTCAGTACCAATGTGTGCTTTGTTTGGCAGAGTGTCCGGCAGGTCCTGACATCATTCCCATCGTGGCGGGTGTGGTCGCAGGCATCGTTCTGATTGGTCTAGCCCTGCTGCTGATCTGGAAGCTGCTCATGATCATTCACGACCGCCGCGAGTTCGCCAAGTTTGAGAAGGAGAAGATGAACGCCAAGTGGGACACGGTAGGAAAAAAATAAGTTTTAACTCTCTTAAAACTGGACCAAGATGCTTCAAGTTCCTTCAAGTTTTTAATCTGTCCAAAATTCCGAGACCATTTCATCAGTGTCGGTTTCCTCTTCGAGAACGTGCCGTTTTTACGAAAGCTGTCCTGACTTTAAGGCAGCTGTGGAACTGAAAGGAAAGGCTTTGTATTTTCAAGGCCTCATTTTTCTGGGTGTGTCAAGGCCAGTTGAGGTCAGTGTTGATGTTTCACTGCTGCCCTCTGCTGGTTCACTGTGTATATGCATCACCCTCGTGAAACAGTTCAGTGAAGTGCGCTTCACTGAATTGAGTGTGCACTTGTAGAATGAGTACTTGTAAGTTTATTTTTTAAAAATCTGTATTATCTGCAAGTATTATCTGTAATATTTGCAAATAATAGATAATATAATATTAAATAAAATACCACTTAAGTGCACTTAAATGGAGTACACTTTCATGGCTTTGTTTCCTAACACTGTGATAATGTCAAATTAAATACAATTTAAATTATTATTTTTTAATCTTTTGTCATGCTTTAAAGAAATACATTTATTTTGACTAACATGCTAAAGAACATGTAAAGTACTTGATTATAATTTTAACTAAAGTGTTTTATTCTATATTACTTTTGTAGTATAATATATGATATATATTATGCAATATATTATGAAGAAGATGCAATTTAGTACATTTATATATATATATATATATATATATATATATATATATATATATATATATATATATATATATATATTTTTTTTTTTTTTTTTTTTAATGTACTAAATTGGATCTTCGTCATTACAAATACATTCAATTTTCAACAGAAATGGCTTTAATTGTGTGTTTTAGTATTCGGGAAAAATCTTTAGAATTAGAAATAATCAAATAAAAAATTCATTTAAATATGCATTTATTTATATATCTATTTTAGTGCTGTCAAACAATTAATTGCAATTACATAGTGCATAATCATTGCAATATACATAGTGTGTACCATGAATAATTATTATGTAAATACACACATATGCATGTACATGCACATGTATATTTAACAAAAAAAAAAAATATAACATAAATCACACACACACACACGTATACATGTATATATTTCCTAAATAAATACATATGTGTATTTATATATATATATATATATATATATATATATATATATATATATATATATATATATATATATATATATATGATAGATAATAAATATACACAATACACACACATATATTACGTAAACACAAACTTTTATTTTGGATGCAATTAATCGCAATTAATTGTTTAACAGCTCTAATTTATTTATTCATTAGATTCACACCAAAAAAATAAAAAATAAATAAAATGTTAACTTAATGTTACTTTCATTACTTTCAGCAGTCCGCAACTTTTTTTTATGTTAAAAATTTTTTTAAAATATATATAATGAGAATATACAACATGAATCCATTTTCCGAACCGTGTTTTTGTCTTATCCTGAATCATTATGGTACATTTATAATAAGTGTTTATATTGGGACTATTTCAGACCGGACTGGTAGGACTCGCTGCAGAGTATCACAGTAACTGTGTGACTCGCCATAGACACACGGAGAAAAGTAGCTCCGGCTAGAATGTTCCTCCGCAAGATGCGTGCAGTTCAAAAATCGAGGACAGCAGCTTTAAACAAAGTGAAATGGAGCTTCAGACTTAAATTTAAGAGCAAATAATTGGATAAAAGACCTTTTCATGTTTTATGCTTTTACCATCTTTTCATTGCATCTTTATTTATACTGCATTCTGTTGCTGAGGTCATCATGCCTGCTTTCCTCCTTTTTTATTCATGCTCATAAAATCTGTCATGAAATCTTCTTTCCTTCTCCCTATGATCACCATCCTTTGTGCTCTCCATATGTTGTCTATCATTTCAGCTCTTCTGTTGCTTCATCTGTCCTTGATCTGTTGTCTGTCCCTTTCCACTCTCAGACAGAGAATCCAATTTACAAGAGCCCTATTAATAAATTCAGCAACCCAAACTATGGACGTAAAGCTGTGGCTCAATAAGTTTGTATATCTCAATCCTTTTTCTGCATGGCCTTTTTTCAGTGCGTGTGTGTGAGTTTCTGTACCAGATCACCATTTGTCGTATATTATTTATATCTAGTTCAGTCATGAAACTCTAGATGGCACAGACTGATTGGTCCTTTGCATGCCATCTGCAAGTGATCACAACATTACGGCATGACACAAGCTGATCGATCCTGCAGCCAATGAGATTGCTTAGTCAACATTTAAATAGTCTGGTTCAGTGTTTCCTGTAGCGCGCTATCAGAGTTCCTCTGAAACCCTCCACCTCCCCCAGCTCCACCTGCCTAGTCTGCCAAGACCAAATACATTGACATTGCCATATTCAATAACATGCTAAAACTATTTCGAGAGTTGTCATTATTTTCCAATCTTGATACAAAAGTGATACAAAAGGTTTTAGCATTGGGTAAAAATCACTAATCAACGACAGCATGAGCAGTGTTGTGCAATATTTAATCAGTCTGACTTAATATTTACACTGGATTTTAATATGTTCATCAAAAAATGCTGTAAATAAATGTTATATACAGTAGATGCATGCATCGTTTTAAAGTTTTATCTTTCTATTATTGCACTTTCTTGGGGTGTAAATGAATTTAGATGACATTTTGAGGTTGAATTGTTCTGTATGTTTGTAAAATATAATTTTGTTTGTTTCACAGGGCGAGAACCCCATCTACAAGAGCGCTGTCACAACTGTGATCAACCCTAAATATGAAGGCAAATAATGACAAGAATGTTTTGGAAGGGATGATTGTGCAGAATTCCTCAATTTTCCTTTGATTTATTGTCTCATTGTAATGTCATTCTTTTAGATCAGTATTGTAGCGATGTTTTAAGGAAGTAATATTTTATTTAGAACTGACTGCCTCTCGTCCCTTGCAAACGTGTACAGGTTGTATAGTCTTTTTATTTACACCAGTGTTTCTTCTTTTTTAACCCTGTGTACATTCACACATTCTCCCTTTTCAAACAGAACAGATCTTTGTGCTTTTGCATGAAGTTTTGAAGTGTTTCACTTTAAATTGCGGTGTAAAGGGAACCATGAATCCCACCCAAAAGATTGCAAAAACTCATCAAATGCCATTTTAAAACATGATTTTATTTTTACATATATATTATATCTGCATTCATACTGCTTTATCATTGATGCTATAAGTCATATGTTGGCATAAGAAAAATATGTGACTGGTGTATATATGATTTTTTTTTTTTGTTTGTTTTGTTTGTTTTTTTTTGGGGGGGGGGGGGGGGGAAGTGATGAAAGTTTGGTTTGATATGCTGATAATCTATGCATATTCATTTACATCTTGCATTTCATGTCTTTGTTTTTAGAAAGTGAAAACTATTATTTCCCACTTATTCTTGCTCTTAGAAACTCATTATGACACGTGTCTTGTGGTCAGCTGGAAATGTCTGTGTATTTTATGTGTTATGAAGGAGTATATGTTGAATTATCATGTGGCTCTTGACAAGTATCTGCATATTCAGGTGAAATCTTGTAGTTTGTAGTCAGTCGGTGTAGAAAGCCAAATGTCCTTAAACCGCTCATTACAAATGAGTAAAATTATTGATACCTACAATTGAAATTTCAGATGTTTTCAGATAGTATATTTAAAATAAAAAAAGGAAGTTGTAATTCACACATTAGAATAATAATAATAATAATAATAATAATAAGTAAAGCTCTTTGCTACATACAAAAATAAATAAAAAATTTAAAAAATGAGAGTTACATGGACAAAATGAATTCGAGTGTATAGTTTTGTTTTCAAAAGTTTATATCATATGCTCAAAGGTACAACAACCCTGTATTTTTACTTATTTTATTTGGATATAATAAGCAGTTTCAGTCATTTAAAGCTACTGGAATGCTTGACAAAATAATAAATATTAAGCTGAAGGATGATAACCAGATAGTTACTGCCACAACACCCAATGAAGCTTGTTTTTTTAAGTGCCTTTTTCTGGTTCTGCAATTTTGAATTTATTTATTAAAACAAAATCTAAGTGATTGTGATCGTGTCTTTCTTTCAAATCTTTCAAAGTGGTAAACACATTTCAGCATTATTTTAGGGTTACTGATATATGCGCTTATAACAAGAATCATAATCTTTGAGACGCGTGATGTCTAAATAAACCCTTATATTTTTTAAAAACCATGACTGCTATGTTTTATTATTATGTTTGGTCAGTCTCTAATACAGTATAACTCCAGAATATAATAATGTCATTCTATACTACTTTTTGCAGTATGCAAACTGCTTAGTATGTAAATTGTAAAATTACACTGAATAGCAGGATAACCTACAAGATGCAATAACTACTCCATCTCCCACACATGATCACAACTTTGCATTTGTAGTGTTATGAATGATCTGAAGAAATATCAAACATCTCCTTCCCGACTCATTTTTGGACTAGATTCACAGTTGGCATTTTTACATTTTGATTTCAATTTGGAATTAAAATACAAAATATCAAAATTTCTGAGATGATAACCCCTTGCATGAAACTGCACCATAAAGAGGTTTAATGGCTACAATGTATCATAATATTATTTTTACGTTTATCACTCCATGCTGTAGGCCGTTTTACAAGCTAAATAGTAACATTTGTAGAGTACACGATTCAAAACGTTCTGTAAATTAAGTGCAGAAACAGCCATTAACCAACAGAGGGCAGCAGATAACAAGCCTATAGTTTCCTACAAAAGCGATTGTAAACTGAATATATAAACAAAGTGAGTGTTGTTAAGGGGGAAAAGACATTTCGTTAACAGACACAATATATGTTTATTTTGTTTGAGATAATCAATTGCAGTCCTAGAGAGAAAGAAAATAAAGACTCGTTTCTCCCAGAAACAACACCACGAGCCAGTGGACAGTTTAAACACTGACTCACTTGGGCTTATTGCAAAGATTTATTTATAATACAATGTAGACTATGGCCACAGAACAGTGACTGACAGCTAACGTCCACAACACACTGAGAAGAGTAAGTTTTTTCTATTTATTTACAGATATTATGATGGCTTATCATTTACAGATTTGCCCTGATAGCCAGGGATGGGCAGTATTTTTGATACATGTATTTCGAATACAAAATAGTATTTTGTAATTTGTATTTCATAGGGTTGATGAAAATTTTTGTAGTTTTAAAATACCGTAAAATACTTTGTAAGAAGTGCCTGCTCAGTGGTTTGCCCAGACTTGTTGAGATCAGAACAGATGTTAAGTTTTGGTGTTCGTTTTAGTAGCTTAGGCTAAATAGTTTACCAATTTACATAATGTTCTTGAAAACTATTATACCGAGCAGCAGCCCCCTATATTTATGATTAACAATCAAAAGATTAATTAGTTAGAAACTAGTTGCTATGAATACAGGTGCCATCAGTTGTCTTCTTATGAATGACTTGTTTGTCATCGAGTCAGTGTTGCTGATGCAAAGTAGCCCCTTTGTTACCAAACACCAAATAACTAAATTAGGATACAATTATGAGTCATTTGCAAGCTGTTAAACATTAAACTGTTAGTTACTTCAAAACTAACCTTCATCTGGGAGATCACAGGGATATGTGAATATTTGATCTGTGAAAGCCACAATGTATACATTTTCACCACTAGAGGTTGCTTATTCAGTCGCTTAAACTCAATTTTGTGGAATCATGAGATGTGTTGTCTTTATGTCTACAGCCAGTGGAAAAGAATCGGGATGAGACGCGGTCAGAAATCATGTTTATGAATGGGAGTATTAATTCCTGATAATTTACTCACCCCCATGTCATCCAAGATGTCCATGTCCTTCTTTCTTCAGTCAAAAAGAAATTAAGGTTTTTGATGAAAACATTCCAGGATTATTCTCCTTATAGTTGACTTCAGTGGACTCCAAACGGTTGAAGGTCAAAATTACAGTTTCAGTGCAGTTTCAAATGATACCAGACAAGGAATAATGGTCTTATCTAGCAAAACGATTGGTCATTTTCTTTAAAAAAAAAAAAAATACAAATGTATATGATTTATAAACACAAATGATCACTTTCACTTCCCTATTCAACTTACGGAACGAACGATGCGCCAGTTCTGTTTTTTTGTCCGTAAGTTGAATAGGGAAGGCGTAGGACATACAGCGTAAGCTGTATGAAGAATTTTGAAGAATACAGATGACATGGGGGTGAGTAAATTATCAGGAAAATGTTATTTGAAAGTGGACTAATCCTTTAATGTTACTCTAGTATGAAGCAGAGCAGGGCCGAGTGATGTTGGAGTTGAACGAGACCGCTGGAGTGATTGCTAATGAGAGACGAACGCGACATGTCTCGAGAGCAGCGGAACTTTTATTATGCCACAATTGCCGCTTCGCTTTTTTCGGTCTAGCGAATGTGGGGTAACGCAGCGCTGTTTATCATATTAGATACATTTGAGTTGAAAGTTGTTATAATGCTACTCTGCGTTTGCTCGGCGGCTGCTATGAGACACTTGTTGCACACTGCAGTAAGCTAGATCGACATTAGTCATGGTAAAACATGGTACTCATGGTAAATCAAGAAAATGAGATTTACACAAGAAGCTATATAACATAGTTTTCTGTCGATGAATGAATCCAAACAGTTCCTCATCTGTCTGATAAAACATATAATATATTTTATTAGACAGATGAGCTATATAATGCGACTTGTTTCTGTGGTTTCTATAAAATAAAACCAGAAACCGAGGGTAATGCTGGTATGATGTCATTGATAAGCGACGCACGGACACAGCCCATGTCATGGTTAAAATGGCTTATTTCTCTGGATTTAAACCTTCTTGGAAACATTTGGGATAATGTAAGTACACAAATCAACAAAATATATTGTTCTAGTGGTTTTTAGATATTTTAATCCAAAAATCCTGCTGTACATATTGTGCCTTTAACTGGTTTGCATATGTCAGATTTATTGCATGACTCAGGCAGAGAAAAGCTATCAAACATTGTTTACTTAATCAACAGTGTAATGGTGAAGGGATAGGTCAAATAGGCCAATTAATGGAAGGTTTGTGAAGAAATTTCATTCTCCCTTGTAAAAGTATTTTTAAAATACAAAAATACAGTAGTTTATTTTGATACACTTAAAATTAAGTTATTTGGTATTTTATTTTAAAATACATTTTGATGTATTTTTGCCCAAACCTGCTGGTAGCAACATTACATCACATTTATTAGCTTTACAATAGAGACAGTAATCATACTAATCCTCAATGAATAAGCACTTGCATATGATATATATGTTGTATAACAAGTCATGTCAGCATTCAGCATTTACTTTTTTTTTTTTTTGATCAGATTGTTTGTTCTTTCTTACCCATGCAAGCAAAATGAAAATGTGTGTTCAGCTGATGTCACGTGTAGAGGACAAGTGCCTCAGATGACTCGGCTGCAACAACAACCACATATTTACCATCCATCTTGCTGAGTAATTGATTTCATCTTTGCTATTTTGTGCTCAATTGTTTGTATAGTCGTGATTCATGCTCTAACAATTGAAATAAGTTATGATTATGGTTATCATGAGGGTAATGCACATGTGACTCAAGATGTTCTTTGGTTCAGCTGTTGATTGTTCTTACTAAGGATTTATAGGGGGGAATCCATAAGTGTCCCAAGAGCATTGGTGTGAACAAGCAAGAGTTTGGATCAATTTAAAAGGTGTATCTCATTCAAATAAAAAGAAGTGCAAAGGAGGTTCTAACTGACAACCGGATGCCTGCCACAGGCCTTTAACATTCCTTGCTGGAGGTAGTTATTTTCCCCTATGGATAATCTTACTATCTATCTACTATACTACACTGAACAAAGTAGCTTTCCTTTGCATGTTTACAGGTCTGTATGCACACTTGTCACTGTGCAATTAATTTCCAATTATTCACAGATACAACAAATTACAGAAAACATTTCATTTTAAATAAGTAGCCCTTTATTGAGTGTTTTTAGCAGCAACATATTGCTCTCACAAAATGAAACCTTTACAAATCTTTTAATCCTTGACTAGCGTTATCTGGGATATCAAATAAAAGACTTAGGCCCGGTTTCACAGACAGGGTTTAGACTAAGCTAGGATTAGTCTAAGACTAATTAGGGCATTTAAGTAGATTTTATAAATGTGGCCTAGAAAAAAAAAAAATACTGGTGTGCATCTTGGGACAAAAGAATGGTACAGACATATTTTAAGAAATGTCAGTGCAAGTTGCTTTCAGTTAAAACAGCTTAAACATGCATTTTAGTCTGGGACTAGCCTTGTCTGTGAAATCAGGGGTTAAAGACTTTTAGATCTTGAGAAGTCATTCTGTGATTGTCATAAATGCCCTTTAAAGTGCAAATGCCCATACTTTTCGTAATTTTATTGAACAAAGTCTTGGTCAGTATTGGTCTCTTGAAATCAGATGTCAGTTTTCTGAAGGAGACTGGGTCAATTTTATATATTTACAAGGACAGTTTACCCACAAAGATAACTGTGTCACCTTATTCACCATGATCTTCTTTCAAACCTGTATGACTTCAGAGTAGGGTCTAAACCAGTATAGAAACTACCAGTGACATGAGTGTACATTGATTGGCCGAATACACGTGGAATACCGGCACCCGCCATTTTTCAAAAAAGCTGTGTACACACACAGTTTATAGCCTATATTTTTACTCCACAAACTACACTATATTGCCAACAGTTTTGGGACACCTGCCTTTACGTGCACATGAAATTTAATGACCATTCTTAATCCGTAGGGTTTAATATGGAGTTGGCCCACCCTTTGCAGCTATAACAGCTTCAACTTTTCTGGGAAGGCTTTCCACAAGGTTTAAGAGTATGTTTATGGGAATTTTTTGACCATTCTTCTAGAAGCGCATTTGTGAGGTCTGGCACTGATGTTGGACGAGAAGGCCTGGCTCACAGTCTCCGCTCTAATTCTTCCCAAAGGTGTTCTATGGAGTTGAGGTCAGGACTCTGTGCAGGCCAGTCAAGTTCCTCCACACCAAACTGTTCCCACAAAGTTGGGAGCATGAAATTGTCCAAAATGTTTTGGTATGCTGAAGCATTAAGAGTTCCTTTCACTGGAACTAAGGGGCCAAGCCCAACCCCTGAAAAACAACCCCACACCATAATCCCCCCTCAACCAAACTTTAAACTTGGCACAATGCAGTCAGGCAAGTACCGTTCTACTGGCAACCGCCAAACCGAGACTCATCCATCGGATTGCCAGACAGAGAAGCGTGATTCGTCACTCCAGAGAACACGTCTCCACTGCTCTAGAGTCCAGTGGCAGCGTGCTTTACACCACTGCATCCGACGTTTTGCATTGTACTTGGTGATGTAAGGCTTGGAAACCCATTCCATGAAGCTCTCTACGCACTGTTCTTGAGCTAATCTGAAGGCCACACGAAGTTTGGAGGTCTATAGCTATTGACTCTGCAGAAAGTTGGCGACTTCTGTGCACGGTGCGCCTCAGTGACCCCGCTCTATGATTTTATGTGGCCTACCACTTTGTGGCTGAGTTGCTGTTGTTCCCACTTTGTTTTGATACCACTAACAGTTAACTGTGGAATATTTAGTAGTGAGGAAATTTCATGAATGGACTTATTGCACAGGTGGCAACCTATCACGGTACCACGCTTGAATTCACTGAGCTCCTGAGAACAACCCATTCTTTCACAAATGTTTGTAGAAGCAGTCTGCATGCCTAGGTGCTTGATTTTACATACCTGTGGCCATGAAACTGATTGGAACACCTGAATTCAATGATTTGGAGGGGTGTCCCAATACTTTTGGCAATATAGTGTATCTCTACAAACATGAAAGACAATGCTAGATGGACCTCTTGAGTTAAGGAGAAAATCCAACGCAACATTGGACCAGGCAAAACATGATTATGTATTTCTGCTCAGGTAGTGACAATGGACATCAACCACACGGCAAATGCTAATACTTTTTCATATACTGTCTCTCTTTGTATAACAGTTCTATCTAATAACATATTAGATAAGTTGTTAAACAAATCGTAAACTAATGAAGACGGAGAATGTGAACGCCATGTGATAAGGCTCTGGTGTTCTCAGCGCTGTCAAAATAAAAGTCACAACAACAACAAGCGCAGCTTACGTCACTGCATAGTTCCTACTGATGGTGCGAGTGCAGCCAGGAAAACGGCTCTAGGGGAACTATTAGGTCCCGGGGAACCACCCTGGTGGCTAGTTCCAAGAACTAAGTTCCTAGAACTACCCAGTGCGAAAGCCCCTTTCTGTGGAAAAAAGCAACCAGTATATCATTCAAAGTTCAAATGTTTTAAATGTAACCATGTAATGGACAAACTCTAGACATAGACAACCAGCTAAAGAGCTTTTGTAGAAATCAAAACATAAATCAACCTAAACAAACATCTTTCAGACACCTAGTAAAACACCAGATTACTGTTGTTACAGTAGCAATAATCCATCTTTTTCATGTGATAAATATTATGATATATGTCATATAGTTCTTTAATTGGCAAATGGTACAGCTCTGTAAGAAGCAACATGACTCACCCGGTGTCTCAAAACCTCAAAAAGGAACTGCCTAGGAATGTCAAAATTGTGAGTGTTGAGTCTAATGTGCAGAGCATTATTTGCTTGACACATAACTGTTACTGATGTTGTTGTCTATGAAGGCCATCTCAAATCAGTTACGGTTTTGCTTTAAGATGTTAATGTCAAAACTAGTCTTAGAAGGCCTCCATCCTGCAGTTTAGATCCAAAGTGCTCCAACATGCTTGCCCAGAAATTCCCAGTAATCCTGAAGACCTGGTTCAGATGGGTTTAATTAGCTTTAGAGTTGGAGCTAAACTCTGCAGGAAAGTGTCTCTCGAGGGCCAGAGTTCGGAACCCCTGCAGTATGCAGAAACCAGTGTTTCCCAAGCCTGTTCCTGGAGACACAGTATACATTTTCTAATTCTTCCTAATCAAACACACCTGATTCAACTCAACAGCTCATTAGTAGAGACTCCTAAACCTGAAATGGATGGGTCAAATAAGGTAGACATCCTAAATGAATACTGTTGGTGTGCCTCCAGGAACAGGGAAGAGAAACACTGCAGTAGACATCGAATCGACTCATTAGGTCAAGGGCGTCCAATCCTGCCCTGCAAATTTTAGCTTCATCCTCAATTAAACACATTTGAACCAACCAATGAAGGTCTTTGAGCTAAACTCTGCAGGACAGTGTCTCTTCAAGATCAGGACTGAGCACCCCTGCACTAGGTTTTGAGACGCATCCACCATGTTGCATCTTTTCAGGCAGTCGTAGGAATGCACAAAATATAAACATCTGTTTTTCAGAGGTCAATACCCCTTGTGTCCCCAACCTGTCCCCTCAGTAGAAAGCAGGTATGGTGTGCTCGATCACACAGCGTCTGCAGTGCTGTCGGACTAGTCGAAGCGCCTCAGGTGGCACATCACACTCTTGTACATTTAGTAACTGCAGCTCGGGGCATCCCGCTGCTAGCGCCATTAGCCCTCTTCCTGTCAAACTCTCGCAGCCCCTCAAACTCAGCCTTCGCAGCCCTTCACAACAGCGTGCTAACACTTCCAGCCCAGCGTCCGACACCAGCGGGCAGCGACCAACATCAACAGACCGCAGTCGGGGGCAGTTGCGAGCTAAATGGCTCAAACCCTGGTCCGTTAGCCCCTCGCAGCCCCGCGCATTCAGGTAGCGGAGCCTCGGACAGTAGCGTGCTACATAACGCAGTCCAACGTCTGTTATGCGCATACAATGTGCTACACTTAGATAGCGTAGGCGGCCCTCCAGACGAGCCACCTCACGCAAGCCAAAGTCTCCCACCAGATGGCAATCGCTGAGGCTAAGCTCACGTAAAGCGGTGCAGCGCAGTGCTAGTTGTCTTAGGGACTCATCTGTTAAGCGGCTGCAGCGCCGCAGGTAGAGGTGTGTGAGACGTGGACAATGAAATGCGATGGTCCTTAAGCCTTCATCCTCTAGTGATACACAGTCCGTCATGTCCAGGTATCGCAGGCCAATCTGCTGTCCATGTAGCGGTGTAAGCTGGAGAGATGCCTCCTCTGTCAGGCTGATACAGGTCACTTTAGGGCAGCCTGAGGGAAAGGGAGTGAATATTATCATTATTGTGGTTTATGAATAGAGAAGTAAATTTCATCACAACAAACTTTAAATGTCTAGTTGTTAAGTCTGGCGTCACACGTCACCAATTACAGATCCAAACGATTCTATAAGATTCTAAAAGCAAACAACTAACGGTGCTAATATACAATTAATAGTACTACTGGAAAACAGCGATTGATCGTTTCTAAATTGTTAAAATACTAATGTCCGGGAGACTGTAAGAATGGAGACTGTAGTGTATACTGTGATTATTTTGTGATTTTTATGGAAATTACTTTTTAAATTACTTTAAAATTCTAAAATTTAAAGTCTACATCTGGTTTTCAGATCGAGGTGAATGAATGAAATGTGTGTGAATAAAGGCCAGAGAAAATAAGGCAAAACAGGGAAAAATAATAAAGAAATAAAATCCAGAAACCCCATATGGAACCAAATCCAGGTAGTATCTGTTTTTGCTCCTGTTACAGTTATACTACCTGCTTTTAAAAGTAAAAGTAACCACAAGAAATTTAGGATACTTTTGCAACAAAGGGCGTATTACTTGTGGATAGCAGAATGCATGCTGTGCCCTCTGCATGATGAATAACTGTACAGTGTGTGACTTGTACAATGAACTCAGCAGACGGACTCTTACACTTTGGTTGAGGTTAGCAGTCCATCTTTCAAAACCGAGCAGACCTCACCTTCCCCCAGAGAAAGACTGAAAGACTGGCAGTGATTCCTAGATCCCATAATGTTTTTCCCAGCCTTCCCAGAAAAACTTCACCACTATGAATTACTCCCTGAATAAATCCACAACCAAACATGCTATTCTGATGCATAAAGTCGCTTAAATCCATCACAAGAGCTCTTAAAAATAATCAAGACTTAATATGTTTTACTTGTTGCCCAGATCTCATGCATAATGGATGTGTCATACAAATAAATATGTTTGCAGCACACCTGTGGCGCAATAGTTAGAATTTTGAAAATCTGATAAAAATCCACAACAATGCATCACATAGTGGTATATATAATTTGTAATTTATTAAAAATAAATAAATATTGCAATTAGGGGAATTTTATGAAGAAATGTTCAGAGGTCATTTTAAGACCATTAAAGAATTTTTGTTATTTCTTTTTTTTTTTTTCATTCCAATTGACACCCAAATTGGCTTAATTTCCTTAAAAATATAATTTCTCATTTTCTCTTTTAAACTGGAGTAATTATTTTCTTTTCTCATAGGTTCTTGACACCCAATGGCATATATCCGCCAATATTACCTGACACGTCTAAATGCTCCAGATTGGGACACTTGGATACCACATCAAACACGGCATCATTGGACACATTATAGCAGCCTGCAACCTCCAAACACCGCAGTTCTGGACAGCACTGTGCTATCACACGTAGCCCGCGATCAGACAGCCTCCGACAGCCACTGGCCACGACCGTCTCCAGGGTCAGACAGACATTGGGAGTGTCCTGACATAACCGATGGGTGAGCACTTTGAGGGCCCGGTCAGCGTTCAGCAGCTCTCCAGTTAGACAAATGCTACTCCAGAGCCGTGGGTCCCAGGCCAGGTTATACCAGCGGCGACACACTCGAGCGCAGCGGCACAACTGAGGGGTGGACAGGTAAGACAGGACGTGCAGTAAAACGGGATCGGGCAGGATATCAATGAGGGCGGTGTGAGGGACTTTTAAAGGCCGTGAGCGAATGCCTGGAGGTGGGTGAACCATAGCGACTGTTTCCCCTGGGACATTAAAGGAAGTGGAAGACGTTTCATGGCCATTGGGGACGGTTTGAGGGGACACACAGGAAGGGTTTGGGTTCAGAAGGAGGGCGGGACTGGGAGTACTAAGTGTCCTCATGCTGAGGTCTGAATCTGAAAGAGAAGAGAGAGACAGAATTACAAAGAGGAAAGGAAAAACTTTATCACAATTATTTCAACTAGACATCAATGAGATTAAATGGAGAGTCAAGTCACATTTAAGCAAAGCAGGAAAATAACAACCTATGATGCAAACTTTATCAAATTCAAATTCTGCTGTAAAGCAGCTCTATAATGACTATCATTATTCAGCTCAGTTCAGTTCAATGTTGATTCAGTTCAAGTTAATCTATTATGAATTGAGTTCAATTCAGCTATTAGCAGCTCTACAGAAGACAAAAGTCCCATTATTTAGCTTGAGTTGGTTCAGTGTTGATTCAGTTCCATTCAATAACACTGTTATTGATCGAAACTGAATCAACATTGAACAGAGCCTATTGCGAAACTCTCAATTATGAAACAAATTCGATTCAGTGGCTCTACAGAAGACAGTAGTGTCATTATTCAGTTCGAGTTTTGTTCTCATTTGATAGTATCAGAGCAGTAAAATTGATGATATTACTTAAAGGTGCCCTAGAATTAAAAATTTAATTTCTCTTGGCATAGTTAAATAACAAGAGTTCAGTACATGGAAATGACATACAGTGAGTCTCAAACACCGTTGTTTCCTCATTCTTATATAAATCTCATTTGTTTAAAAGACCTCCGAAGAACAAGCGAATCTCAACATAACACAGACTGTTACGTAACAGTCGGTGTGTACGCCCCAATATTTGCATATGCCAGCTCATGTTCAAGACATTACACAAGGGCAGCCAGTATTAACGTCTGGATCTGTGCACAGCTAAATCATCAGACTAGGTAAGCAAGCAAGGACAATAGCAAAAAAATGGCAGATGGAGCAATAATAACTGACATGATCCATGATATCATGATATTTTTAGTGATATTTGTAAATTGTCTTTCTAAATGTTTCATTAGCATGTTGCTAATGTACTGTTAAATGTGGTTAAAGTTACCATCGTTTCTTACTGTATTCACAGAGACGAGCCGTCGCTATTTTCATTTTTAAACACTTGCAGTCTGTATAATTCATAAACACAACTTCATTCTTTATAAAACTCTCCAACAGTGTAGCATTAGCCGTTAGCCACCGAACATAGCCTCAAATTCATTCAGAATCAAATGTAAACATCCAAATAAATACAATACCAAAGTCCCTTTAAGACAAGTAATTTCACTCTGCGGCCATCTTTGAAACGCCTCTCGGGCATCCTGGGCATCATGCAGCTCCTATCTCTTTGAATGGGGAAACATCAGATTCTCCAAAACTGTTCGTCAACCTTACGATTAAATTTGATATTTGAAATCACCAATGAAATTTAACAACAACCGACTCATAAATGTAGTTTCTAAACGCTCGAATCATGACAAAAAAACTCTATTTTTTTCAGGCTGGATCAAGCTAATGCGCATGCGCAGACCTAAATGCGCGTCTCTTTGGAGGCGCGCGTCTGACTGTTTCTATAGAAACCGGTGATTTTAACGGCCGTTGAAGTGACGCGATGACTTTACCAGTCGGCGATTGGCTCTTGGCTTTAGAAGGCGGGGCTTATTCCACCATATTGCGCGTTACACTTTCTCCCATTCAAAACAATACGAGTGACACGTCTTGTGTTATTCTATAGTCTTTGACAATACTCACATAATCCGATGTATGCATGCAGCATTCATGACGAACACTTTGTAAAGATCCATTTTGAGGGTTATATTAGCTGTGTGAACTTTGTTTATGCAGTGATAGAGTCGAGAGCTCGGGAGGGGGAGGAGAGCGCGAGCAATTAAAAGGGCCGCAGCCTGAATCGGCGCATTTCAAATTATGCCCCAAAATAGGCAGTTAAAAAAATGAATTTAAAAAAAATCTATGGGGTATTTTGAACTGAAACTTCACAGACACATTCATGGGACACCTTAGACTTATATTACATCTTGTAAAAAAACGTTCGATGGCACCTTTAATATTAAGTGTCTTTTAAAACACCAAAGCCAGAGGTGACGGAAAAACGAAGGAAAGGAAAAAAAAACCTAAGCAGAAACCAGGCTCAGTTTACCTTTGGATACCTTTGGCGTTATTTTTGAATCCAGGCTGCAAGTCAGATATGTGGATTGATATTATTCAAACATTTAGCATATGCATGTCCCCACTAGAGTATTCCCAATGAAATCCAAAATAAAAAATGAACATAATATGATTTACTGTATTAATAAGAAAACAGAACCTGATTCTCATTTGGAGAGAATCTGATATCACATTAAACGTCAAGAAGCACAAAGGACCTCAAATATGGAAGCCATCAGTTTCTTTAAGAAACACATTTAGCACAAATGGTGTTAACTCAACCGACGCTCTGGGGCTCTTTGATCTCAAAACTGCAGAGATGTGTTTTTGATATCTTGTTATTGGACGCTGATAAAAGTGTCAAGTTTATCTCAAATGCACTTGAAGTGCTTGCCATGCTTGAGTCTCCATTAATGGTGAAGTTTTCATTCTTCACAGATGGTTCGCTGATTTAGATCAAGAAATAGACTGGGTGGTACAGATAGTTTGAGAGTTCTAGATCTCATCAAAACAGTGGCTTGCCACTATAGAACTCCTTTCCTATATTTTTGTTTTCTATTTGACACAAAATTTTGCAAAAATGTTTAGCTCAAAACGTTTCCGATTTGTTCTTGTAGCTTCACCAAGCAAGACACAACCAACACCAAGGTTATGGGTTTGATTCCTAAGGAACACATAAATTGAATGTGCTGCAACTGTTTTGTATGAAAGAGTCTGCAAGATTTAATATATCCCACAATGCAACCTTCCATTCCCAATTCTATATCAACCACAATTTCTTAACTTAGATTCACAAATTAAACATTACACTTTCAGTATACAAAATGATAGTTTTTACTTACAAGATGATCAAATTTATCATTGTTTGGTGAATTTTCATGAACAAAATCCAGTCATTTCCATTGGAATAAAATATATTACATCAGTTGTTAAACCTAAAAAAATCATACAGCAACAGTTAGTCACCTCTGACTTTAATTCCAGTTTTTCCCTCTAGGTTAGTGTGGTGACAAACAGTTTTACTATCTAGATTTCCGTTTAGGAAACTGGTTCATAAGCAGGTCATAAACTGAAAGATAATGAGGAGAAATATTTAAGGGAAAAACAGTTTATAATGAGCTCTTGTCGTCCCTTCCTCTCTATTTCATGTCCTTGTCAAGCCTCCTCCACAAAAATGAGCTCAAAGGATGAGAGAACGAGAGCAAAACATTTCCAAAGTCTGCCTGTTGGATTCATGGATTCCATCCCTAAACTCTCGATTAATAGCTCTTTGCTAAGCTTGGTCCTGGTGAGGAAGTGAGGGTTTATGTGCAATGATGCTTTCTGTACAGGAAATTTTCTTTAGCAAGGAACTTGGGCGGCTCAGATGCCTCTGACATGATGGATAAGCTTAGGCAGAATTTTCCTCTGCAAGCCACTTTTTGCATGTGAAATTGCATTTACAAACGCTACATTAACAGTCTTCGGTGTATATTTTTCATTCCAAATGAAGCGCTGCAAGAAGAATTTAATATACACAATATGGCCAAAAGTATGTGGACAACCCCTTCTAATTTACAGGTTTGGCTTTAGCTACACCTATTACCAACAGGTGCATAAAATCAAGCATAGAGCCACACAGTCTCCTTACACAAACATCTACAGTAGATCAGAGACTACCAATGCAGCGCTACCCTTACAAAAAAGAAACTTATTCAAGTGTGCTATTAGTATACTTCTTTTAAACAATACCTTCAGTCTACTTTTTATGTACTTCTCAAAAATATACTTAAAATTGCACTTAAGTGTATTTGGCCAATACTCGTCTTTTGATAGAGATATACTTAAGTACTCTAAGTACACTTGGCTTGCTATAATTAAGTATTCTAAGTATACTTGTAAGGCTTGTAATTGTGTGTACACTTTTGATTGAGTAGCCTATTAACCTCTCGACGATGCTGAATGACTTCTTTAGTTTAGCAAACAAATCGCTCGAGTGGGTGTAAATACAACTCACTTTCATGTTTTTTTGGGGTTTTTTTGCACAACCTGCAAAAATCGCTCAATGCCATTGCTGCTTCTGCAAACCGCTGATCAATGCTACAAACCAATACAAACTAAACCTGTCTGGAGTTTTCGCGTCGCTCTGCAAAGTACGTCACCAAGATCGTTGATCTGATTGGTTGAAGGACTATCCAATTGTGTGAATAATGCTCGTTGATCACGCCTCTTGTGCAGTAGAAAATACATACAGACTCCCCAGACCAATGTTCCATTTTAAATTGAGCTTGGTCTGATGATAGCCACACAAATTTAAAAAGAAATTGGATTGACGGTCGTGCTTGCAATCGCTTCTCTATCGTCATTGTGTTATACCCACCAATAGCAAGAGCAAGGTGGATAAGCCAGTCTGTGATTGGTTCCCGCAAAAGTGTAACAGAAGCAGTAGAAATTAATGTACGGGTTTCCAGACTGAGTTGCCGGGCGAAATCAAATCGCTGGCAGATCAGGCTGGGTTTACCCAGTCTACTATTAAAGGTGCTAAAGAGCATCTTTTCAACGACTGAGAAACCAAAGACTGTTAGTGAGTTTTTGAAATGAGCGCATGCGTAAGAGAAACCCCCCTCCTTCACAGCTCATTTCGAGGGAACGCCTCCCTAAACTCGTGCACGAGTATTGGAACACAAGTGTTTACCACCAGCATTCACTGTTGTGTTAGTGGATTCATTATGTCGGACTCACCGCAGGTAACTCATAATCTGCAGCTGTTACTCCTGTCTCCTGACAAAAACATCGCATGCGGCACCTGTGGAGTGTGGAAAGTTACTGGAGCGTGCAGCCGCGCACGTCTCGCACAAGGAACGTCATGGCAGTGATTGACAAGCCAGAGAGCCAATCCGTGCACGTCTCTCACAAGGAACGTCATGGCAGTGATTGACAAGCCAGAGGGCCAATCGTTTACGCGATGACCTCATAAACGATTGGCTGATGTTTTTAAGGCCCTACCTCGTGCACAGATGATGTATATTAATATTATTCCTTTCAGTGCACCTAATAAATAGTCTTTTATCAGTTAGTAAAGACAGTTTCAAGTAATATTGCAAAAATGTATAAAACAAAACATCCTCTTTAGCACCTTTAAATAATTAAAAAAAAAAAATTAATGAAACTTACCCACATTCAAGTGTTCATAAAAGGGATGCATGAAGCTAGAATATATTTTTTTTTAAGTACACTTAAAAGGTATATTTCAAATAGCATATAAAACAATGAATACATAAATAGGAACAAGTATATTTAAAGTGCAAAAATAATATATAAATGGTAAACTACAAGAAGTGTTGGGTAAAGTTATTGCATTACAATATTGCGTTACTCCCTAAAAAAGTAACTAAATGTGTTAGTTACTTTTTATGAAAAGTAATGAGTTACATTTCCTTTGCGTAACTTTTTCTCACATGGCTGGGTTTGCTTTATTGTTTTTTTTAAATACACAAAAAAAGTTCTATCTTTGGCAAATGTTAAGGCCCTTTCACACCAAAAGTGAAATGAATAAGCTTCAGGCTGAAGGAAATGCATATTTCCGCCTGCACAGCAGAGGGCGCAGCTCAAACAAGCCTTTCAGCTGTGCTGTCATTCTGGATTGAAGAAGAACAGGATACAGGAGGAGGAAGTTCAACACTCTTATTTCTAAATCTATTTTAAAGTCATTTTTGCTTGTTAGTATGGTTGAATTGGATCATTGAAGGTCAGCAGCAAAGACATTGGTTAATCAAATGAGATTAAAACAAAGTATATTTGTGTAATATAATATAGTTAATTATTACAGTTTTGTAAATGATTGCATTTCACTGTTTTTATTCATTTTGAGGAATACTGAATGTTTTCGTGCAAGTGAGATGAGTAAATGCATATTCACATTTAACTGCAATACTCATCATGTTCACACAGCACACACAACACCTCTGTACTTTATTTCTCTCAAGATGGGGGCAGGAGAGCTGTCGGTCAATAAATGTGAAAACATTTATTCGAAAAAGTAACTTGGATATTTTGCTGTAAATTGAAAAAGCAATTAGTTACTTGACTAGTTACTTGAATAAAGTAATCTGATTACGTAACTCAAGTTACTTGAAAGGCATTACCCCCAACACTAACATAAAAGTATAATTTTATGTTCACTTAAAGGTGCCCTCGAATGAAAAATTGAATTTATCTTGGCATAGTTAAATAACAAGAGTTCAGTACGTGGAAATGACATACAGTGAGTCTCAAACTCCATTGTTTCCTCCTTCTTATATAAATCTCATTTGTTTAAAAGACCTCAGAAGAACAGGCGAATCTCAAAATTGTCTTTCTAAACGTTTCGTTAGCATGTTGCTAATGTACTGTTAAATGTGATTAAAGTTACCATTGTTTCTTATTGTATTCACGGAGACAAGAGCCGTCGCTATTTTAATTTTTAAACACTTGCAGTCTGTATAATGCATAAACACAACTTCATTCTTTATAAATCTCTCCAACAGTGTAGCATTAGCCATTAGCTATGGAGCACAGCCTCAAATTCATTCAGAATCAAATGTAAACAATATAACAGTATACAATACTCACAGAATCCGACGCATGCATGCCGCATACATGATGAACACTTTGTAAAGATCCATTTGAGGGTTATATTAGCTGTGTAAACTTTGTTTATGCACTGTTCAAGGCAAGTGCGAGCTCCGTGGGCGTGGAGCAGGAGAATTAAAGGGCCAGTAGCCCTGAATCGGCTTATTTATAATGATGCCCTAAAATAGGCAGTTAAAAAAAATTAATAAAAAACTAATCTATGGGGTATTTTGAGCTGAAACTTCACAGACACATTCAGAGGACACCCTAGACTTATATTACATCTTTTTTTAAAAAGTTCTAGGGCACCTTTAAAGAAAACTTACAAGTATACTTGCAGTATAAAACTACTAAACTAGTAGTTTACTGAGAGTACACTTCAAAGTGTACTTTCATAAACAAAAAATTGTGCTACAAGTATTTGACTAGTAAATTATCAGTATACCAATAAGTTTACTTGTAAGTATAGTTGCAGTGCAAAAGAAAAACTTAGCTGTAAACTAGTTGTGTACTCAATGTTTACTACTGTTACACTTAAAGTATACTTTTTACACTAAAAAGTGGGCCAATTTAGTCTCAAGTAGTATTGAAACAGTACACCTACAAGTATACTTCTAGTACATTGATTTTAGTATACTTACTAAATAAAGTATACTTAAAAATATGAAACTGAAGTATACTTATGTTTTGTAAGGGTAGGTAGCCACCAGCAAAATGGTTTATTTGCAAAATAGCATCAACAGAAATATGATGAAAGAACCCACTGTTCAATATTCATTAAGTTCTTAGAAATGTAAAAAGAAACAACTTTTTTTCCCCTTACAAACATGAAAACATATGTGTACATGCACACACACACACACACAAGTTGATAATAAATTACCAGTCAATGGCATGACCTTCATTTTATTTTGTCCGGATCTATTAACTTATTGGCTTTGGTTCAGCCAATCAGATGCATCTGTAATAATAAAAGGTGAGTTTAGTGTACCCCTGTCTTCAGATAAATTACAGTATGATTGTAATTCACTCTATATGCTTTTGCTCCAGACAGTGAGACATTGGCCGTCTACATGCCGTATACATGACAGTAGGGACAGACAGTCTCCTTCCCTTCTTCTTCATGTGAGAATGAATGACACACAAAGCCCTCTGCTGTGTAGATTTGTGCGTTACTGTTTTTTACATGTGTGTGTGTGTGTGTGTATGTGCAAGTGCAGTAAGTCAAGGAGATTTGTATTCCAGGCTTGACCTGAGATCAGTTTGACTCATGGCCAGGTCATGATGACATACACAGACACAGACACTGCCTCTCAAGGGAGCAAAATGTCTTCTCATAACAGTATACAGCTACATGAAACCCCTCCAGACTGCTCAGAGACATTCACCATTACGAGAATGATCCAAGACAAATAAAAACAATTTGGGTTCAAGTGACAGAATCAATCCATTAAGCCTCGTCAAGGTTAATGCGTTCTTCTCTGCCAGTTCAACAAGGCAACGTTGTTGCATTCTGTACACAATCACGGTATAATCTATTGCCAATCTATTTATATACTCACAACAAAGTTCTTTTTTTTTCTTTGCTTAGGGATAAAAAGAAGTTTGAAATACTTTTGCAGCGATATACTGTTAGCAAACATTCCGATGGTGCCCACGCTGATAGGAGCAACGTTTAGATGAATGTGTAAATATGTGCTGCATGCTTTCCTCTTAAGAACAAAATAACCACAGCATTTCTACAGTTTCTACTGTAGAAACATGGTGGTGCAAAATGGCGACTTGGGGGACCCATGGTGTATGTAGATAGAAATGACTCATTCTAAGATAATAAAAACATGATGGTTCATATGTAAGGTCTTTATACACCATTGAAAACGTAGTCATGTATATTATATTGCATTTCTGTCAATAGATCCTCCTAAATATTACACACTGGACCTTTAAAGGGTTGATAAAATTAATTTTAAATGTCTGTCATTAACGTAGATGTGTTATAATTCAAATAACTAAAAACAACATTTTCCATAGCCTATTTCTATATTTTGAGTCATACAATATTGGAGTGGAGAACAATGAATTTAAAGGTCCCGTTTTTCATGGTTTTTTGAAGCTTTGATTGTGTTTATAGTGTGCAATATAACATGTGTTCATGTTTCGCGTGTCAAAAAACAGTATTTTTCACATAATTTACTTATCTGTATACCGCTGTTTCCACTGTCATAAAAACGGGCTGATGACTTCCTTGTTCTATGAAGTCCCTCCTTCAGAAATACGTAACGAGTTCTGATTGTGCCAGTGGCTCCTGTGTTGTGATTCGACAGCAGCTTAGCGCTCCTTGCCCGGAAAGGTCACGCCTCTTACCATAACGTGTGCTGCACATAGTTTTACATGTGGATTATTGTGGTGTTGTGCCGAATGAACACAAAAGACAATAATTCCCGAGAGACTGAACTCTTTAAACTCCACAAGCAGCGACAGAAAATGTACAACGTTAGCACTCACTCAGAAGAGTACCTCATACGGAAAACAGCCATATACATAAACATAGTTCCCTCTTGTGGCCATTATGTGCACTGCAGTCCAACATTAACTATTGCAGTAAGGATACCACAATTATAATTTTCGGGAACCGAGTTAAACATAAATTGTAACCAGTGATCTCTAAGTACAGCGTCCCTGGGAAGGCCAAACAAAGGTGATTGGACTGCGGGACGAAAATAACAGCGTTTCGACGACATGGCGACAAACACACTCTACAAACACAACTCTTGCTCTTCTCCGTGGGAGCGCAACAAGACCACGCCCCCTTTTTTGTGTATTCCTGTGGGCGGAGGTTAGTCAAAAAACTGTTTTAGTGACGTCATTAAAGAAGGAAGTAGAGGGATGTAGTCCAAACTGGCCGTTCGATGTAGGCGACTTCTGTTAAATAAAATATCTCGCTTGGCATTGAACTTTGAGCTTTAAAATTTTACAGATTTTATTTATACTCTAACAACAACATTACACACTAACTAAAGTTTGAAACATGGGATCACGAAGAACGGGACCTTTAAGATCTAATTTACTTAAAGGGTTAGTTCACCAAAAAATGACAATTCTGTTATTACTCACCCTCATGTCGTTCCATACTCATAATACCTTTGTTCATCTCTGGAACACAAATTAAAATATTTTTGATGAAGTCTGATGGCTCTGCATTGCCAGCAAGATAATTAACACTTTCAGTGCCCAGAAAGCTACTAAAGGCGTATAATGTTATGACGCGACAAGAATACTTTTTGTATGCCAAAAAAACAAAATAAGACTTTATTCAACAATATCTAGTGATGGGCGATTTCAAAACACTGCTTCATGAAGCTTCGAAACTTTACGAATCTTTTGTTTTGAATCAGTGGTTCGGAGCGTGTATCAAACTGCGAAAGTCACGTGGTTTCAGTAAACGAGGCTTTGTTATGAGATAAGTGTTTTGAAATTTCAATGGGTCACCACTGGGGGGTGTGACTTTGGCAGTTTGATACACGCTCTGAACCACTGATTTGAAACAAAAGATTCGTAAAGCTTTGAATCAGTGTTTGAAATCGTCCATCACTAGATATTGTTGAATAAAGCCGTTATTTTTGGGGGTTTTTTTTTGGTGAACTAACCCTTTAAAAAAATTTAAATTTTGAACAACTTGTCATGTACAAACAACAACAATACATATCTGCATTAGAACAGTAGTATCAAGTGCATGAAAGAGAAATACAAGAACAAAAAACTACAAAAATAAGCTAATATTACAAGGCTAGGGTTTTTCTATTATATTAAAAAGTTTTATTGCATTTTTCTTTTTCATCACTTTAAGGGTATTTTATAAGAGTACCTAAGAGATGACGTGTTTTTGTAGGCAAAACCTGGAAACGAGTTAGCATTTTAGGACTTCCGGTTCCATCGCCCTAGAGTCTATGGGTTTTTTGAATGTTTTTTTTTCCTAAAATCACCTGAAATAAGGTCTGTGGTTAACAAAGCCTCTAAATATTTTCACATTTTGATCTATGACATTAAACACACCAGTTATAACCCGCTTGTGATTTTTTTATTGTGTCTTAAAAACGGCAGTTGCTAACTAGTTGCTAAAAGGAACTACTTCCTTTGGCAGGAACTTTAGACGTCATCATGACAAACAGGACATTTGGACAGCATTTCTCATGAAAAAGCGGATAAGTATTCATACACAGCACAGATCATAATCAGAGAGCATGTTTTTAAATAAAGTTGTTTTTTAAATAAAGTTTTGAGGAAGCTTGGTGGTGACGACGTTGATTCATGACCATGGTGTGCTGCTATAGCCTACTTTTAGCTTTTTATATCTGATGACTTTATTTAAGCTTCAAAATTTATAAATGTTGTGTTAACTTGTAAAGATTATCTTGATAGACAAAATGTGTAAGTGTCATAACCCTTTGTTAAACACAGAGTTTATTTTTTGCGATTTTCCAAAAGTCTATGGGAAAAAGTATAGGCTTTCAATCGAGGGAACCCGTGCACTGCTAACTTCCATGTTGGCCTACAAAAACACGTCATCACTGAGGTACTCTATACACAATTATAATCAAATATCATTAATTCTCATTGACCATAGAAGAAGACAGTAAACACTAATGTTCACTACAACGCCCCCTGTGGCAATACTGAGAATGCAGCACAAACTGAACCTTAAAAAAGTACTAATCTAGAGCCAGTTTTGGCATGCTGACCATCACAATCTATTCCGATGGAAATCATTGTCTCATCTATTAGTTCATATTAACGTTCCTTTGGAAAGGCTAAATAAATGGTGACTATAGCGTCTGGCACAATGATACTGATGTATTCATTTCTTATGATTATTATTCCAGTACTGTGTCTGTGACAACTGTGGTATTTGTGGAACGGCTCCCACTTTTGCTCTATAAATACACTCAGACGGAGCTGTTTGCATAATATCAATATATTAAAACATAGCCTGTTTTGATTGTGCAACTGCTGGCTGTCTAACTGCATTAAATATCCACTGCCAGGACAAGTTGACAGACCAAGTAAACAAATTTTACAGAAGGGGTTCTGAATTACTTCTCCTGTGACCTTCAATACAAGCTTTCTGAGCAGCAGTGGCTCACAGATTCAATCAGCTTCAGGCTTAAAGAGGAAAACACCATGAAAGATTAAGGATTCAAGAACGGCACCAAGGGAATTCGCTAGATCCCCTGCTTTGCGCCGCAGCTAGTCTAGCCTCTGCAACAAACCGTCAAATTGTGGGTGGTCCATTCATATTGTGGTTCCCCGAGGACACGTAGCGTGCAATACACTCAGTATCTATGGATTTGGTGCACACAGCTGGAATGAGTCCCGGGAGGTTTTGTTCCTGGGTCATTACCAAACTACCCATCAAATATCACTACCGCTCAAGGGACTGGGACTCATTGCAGAACATTGGCTTTCATACTTGAGATTCCTGGGCAAGAAACATGATGATGACCATTGATCCCTGAGGCCCTTGTGTTTATTCAAGCACTCCGTAAATAATGGAGCAGACTTTGGCTAATATCCAGTGTTTATGGATGTGTCTTTTGTTTAGGCAATATATCGACCCCTAGCTTATTCGGCCTGACCATGGACCGCTGATCCTAAATGAACTGCTCTTTATAAAACCAGCATATAAGACACAATGCACAGCCTTCCAGTGCTCTCATGCCATGGGCCATTTGGGCAATTCAACCCAGGTCTGTCACAGAAGCATGTTGCAATGAGCTTTACATCACGATTCATCATATATGATTGAATGTTTTGTTTACTAGACATTTTGATCTTTAAAGTTGACAATAATTTGGTATATTAGTTTTAAAAGGTATCTAACTATTAACAGGTATCTCTATATTTTAATGCCTTCACTAGTACAACAATCTGTTCAAGTGTTATTTTAGTATTATTTATATACTACTATAGTTGTTATTCATATTTGAATCAGTGTTATTTTAGTATCACTGATACACTAATGTAGTTTTTATGAATCATTTTGAATTTTGTCAGTGAATCAGCTCAATCAGTTATTCTGTTTTTGTCATTTTTAAAGACCCACTGAAGTGAAACAGGACGACAAGGCAGGATATATCGAACAAAACTGTATTTTTATGGTTTTAGTTTCAGTTTTCACTTCAATAACCCTGTATTAGTGAATTATCTTTTATATTTATATTTTCTGTTTTTACTTTAATATTACTTTAAGCAATTATGTTATGGTTTTGTCATTTTTATATTACTAATTAGCTTTTATTTATTTTTAATTTCAGTTTTAGCAATTTTAGTACTTCAATAAACATTTGTTTTGTTATTTTTTCATCTAAAATTGTATTTTATTTTATTTCAGATATATTTCAATATGCAAAATATATAAGATTAGTGTCTATTCCCCTAAAATAATAATAATAATATTAATTTAAAAAAATGCAATAAAGGACAGTAAAGTACACTACTTACAACTATGTCAATTAAGGTGAGAGCATTAAACTTTTATAAAAATGTATGGTATATACTAATAGAAATATTTTTTAAATAAAAAATAGAATAATTTAATTGAGCTTATATTATAAATTACCACAATATACTGTATATCTAAATTGTAATAAATAGTAAAAAAAAAAAAAAAACCTTAATATTATAAAAAAAAAAACTAAATATTTTGCTATAAAAAATAATACCTAAAATGCAGCTCAGAAACTTGATTCCGTGGATATTTTTTTAATCGGTTCATTTAAATGAATCATCCAAACTAACTGATTTGCTAGAATGAATCATTAATTCTAATGCTTCAGATAAAAGAAAGGACCATTAACTAGACAAAACAGTAATAAAGAGCAAAACTAAATATGTTTCTATAAAAACAAGATAAATAACACCTAAAATGCAGTGCTGGGACTTTAGAAGGTAGCTGAATCATTACATGAATCATCCAAAAGAACTGATTCACTAGAATCCGTCTTTTCAACACTACATTTGAGAGGAAGAGACAGACAGCAAGAGAGAGTAAAAACTAGGGCTGGGACAATATATCGATGCATTGCGAATCAAGAAATGATTCTGTTCGTACTCTGCTTCCTTACACACACCACTTGAACCTTCTATAAAATAATCATTCATAAAGTTCGAAAAGGTTGAAGAGAACTACAAGGGTGTTTGCAGTGGGCTGTTTACATTAATCTCGTGTCATAAAAGCATTCTGATGTGCAAATACTTTGTCAGACTCAGCCGAACGCACAAGCAGTCTTCTTCTTGAACATTTGAGTGAACATGTTATAGCGATTTTGTACATCGATTTGCGATGCATTTGGGTTAATATCAGAATTCACATATATGCATCCACAAATCGTGATGCATATATATACAGTGTATATATATATATATATATATATATATATATATATATATATATATATATATATATATATATATATATATATATATATATATATATATATATATATATATATATATATATATATATATATATATATATAGCCCTAGTAAAAACTGCTTAGTTAGCCCTAGTAAAAACTGCTTAGTTAGTTAGTTGTGTCTTAGCATCACTACTTTCAACTTCCCAAAACTTGTAAAGCTTAATAAGAAGGTACACTGGCTACACTCGAACAAAGAAGAACAAAAAAAAGTTTTGCAATGTTTCTCACATTTCTTAATGAGCACAAAGCATCTGAATACAAGACCCACTGCTAGCTGTTGATTGCCAATAAGCAGTTAATAAGCTATAACTACATGTGTCACTGATCAAGGGAATGTTCCGTATAAAGCAAAACAGACAGAGTTAATTAACTTCCATTTCTCAAGTGAATTTCAATTCAATTGTGGTTGCCCTTACATTCTTTTGCCTGTTTGATCCACGGCCTAGAGGCCAGAAACTAAGATCACTTGTGGGCTCATGTAGTGGATTTGGAATCGGAATCAAAGCTGAACTATCTGTTTAATTCTGACTATGAACCGTAGACCAAACTTTGAACTAAAACAAATACACACTCGTTAGACAAAACACAGAGGAACAGCCAAAACAATTCAGACAAAACATATTTCAGGCTCGGAAAAAGTGTTATATATTTAGCTAGTGATTTGCACAGTCAAAACATTACGGGAAGTAAGTTGGTACAATGCTATCTGACCATAAACTCTTCTCCTCTGTAGGTGAGTTTTCGGAAGCATGTGTGATGTTTCATATTTGGCGAATTTCTCCACTTTTTCCAATCTGTTTTTGAATGTATAATTAGACTCGTATCTCTTCCAGCTGCCTGACCTTGACGTGAACTGCCAAAGTCTGCATATGGTGGAGGAATCCACAGGCTTGAGATATCAGAGAAACAGGTTAACCATCTGCTCTTCAACTTGGACAAAGCATATGAAAGCAAAGCATGCGCATTTCAAGTGGGAAACCACAGTGAGGCCTTTTGGCTAAAGATATTTCCCAGTGATGGACAAAACAGGACTGATCAAAAAGAAGTGATCAGTCATTAGCTAATCACTGGATGCAAGGCAATGCTTTGACGTGCCATACAGCACTGAAGATAATGAACATCTGTGCTTTTGCGTGTTCTTGAATAGAACATCCACTGAACAGCAATGGGATAATTCCAAAACACAAAGTCCCTCCAGCAGGAGTTATATCAGTGCATACGGTTTCTGAACTCCCTGAAATGCCTACATTGTAGTTTTGAGTTTTCTTCCAAAAACGAACACGTCACAATATTCTTCATTTAAAAGAAGGCATACACAGAATAATTGGACTGGGTCTGGTTGAGTTAGTTAGTCGTGTCTTGAAACTAGCGGTTATGGTAAAAGGCGGGATATTTCACAAACACACTTGAAGCGCTTGACCAATCACAACACACTGGTCCAGCAGACCAATCAGAGCGCTTTGTGCTTTTCAGAAGGAGGGGCTTCATAGACACAGGAACTAAACAGCATTACTGACAGACTGGGAAGAGAGGAGCTGCCTCAATGCAAGAATAGGGAATATGGGGAAGATAAGGAACATTCAAGCATGAAAACCTGTTCTAGTAGAGCCCAAAACAAAATCAAGACTTGCAAATGCAACACAACCAGAGTTATATTAAAAATATCCTGGCTTGTCCAAGCTTTATAATGGGAGTGACTGGAGGATGAGAAGTCCAAAAAAGTGCACCCATTGTTCATTAAACATACTCCACATGGCTCTGGGGGATTAATAAAGGCCTTCTAAAGCAAATCGATGCATTTGTGTCAGACAAATATCATTATTTTTAAACTTTATAAAGTAAAATAGCGAGCTTCCAGCGCGACAGCTAAATGCTTTGGACTTGCGTCTAAAAAGCGTTAACTTCCGCGACATAGCACACAATGACATGACGTACTACGCTATGATCTCCTACGTTATAACGTGTAAAATAAGGATATTTATTTTACACAAATGTATCAATTCGCTTCAGAAGGCCTTTGTTAACCCCACGGAGCAGCGTGGAGTACATTTTATGATCAATGGATGCACTTTTTTGGGCTATAAAATGGCTTGAGGGTGTAAATTATGGGGTCATTTTCATTTTTAGGTGAACTAACCCTTAGTTCACTTCAGAATTCAAATTTCCTGATAATTTACTCACCCCCATGTCATCCAAGATGTTCATGTCTTTCTTTCTTCAGTTGAAATGAAATTAATTTTGAGGGAAAACATTCCAGGTTTTTTCTCCATATAGTGGACTTCACTGGGGTTCAACGGGTGTAAGGTCCAAATTGCAGTTTCAGTGCAGAATCATCATAAAGGGCGTTTGACTTAGTCTTTGCACGTTCGCTTTGAAGACACTAGATCGGTACTTTCATGCGTGGCGCACTGCATGGCAGTGCAAGATGAGCATTTGTGGTTAAAAAGTATATACATTTTTATTTTTTTTAGAAAATGAACAATCATTTCTCTAGACAAGACCCTTATTCCTCAGCTGGAATCGTGTAGAGCTCTTTGAAGCTGCATTGAAACTGCAATTTGGACCTTTCACCCATTGTACTAAAGTACACTGAAGTCCACTATACAATATGGAGATAAATCCTGGAATGTTTTCCTCAAAAACCTTCATTTCTTTTCAACTGAAGAAAGAAAGACATGAACATCTTGGATGACATGGGGGTGAGTAAACTATCAGAAAATCTGAATTCTGAAGTGAACTAATGTTTTAAGAGTACCTCTGTGGGATCTTTCAGCCATTTTATCATTGTCCAGGCAAAAACTGTTGGTCTGACTGTTTAGAAAAGCAATTGCAGACTTCTCATATCATTCATGTCAGTATCACAAACACTGTGGGCAGGATAAGTTGAGGTTTAATACCTAAGATTAAGGTTTATAACAAACCCCTAACCTTAAATATGAGCAATAATAATAGTGATTCTGCCTTTGCAAACACCACTAAATATACTCTCTGTGAAACTTACTGCACATGCTGTGAGGAAATACAGGGAGGGCAAAATTGAATGATAGAGCAGGGAATAGAATAAGTCAGTGGTAATTATTAAGAAACACAGATGATGAAGGAGAGAGAGTGGGGGAGGGTAAATTTGGCACTACAAAACTAATTTTCCCAAGGTCCAGGCAGCAGTAAAAAATCTGTTAAGTTATTCTTCAGGGAGTCTGGTGATGAGTTAAACCTTTCGAGCCAAGATGACTCAAGTGTGTGAAGGGCAGTCAGTGTTATTCCTGCCAGTAGCTTAATGCAACGGTGCTTGGCTTCATAGTCCACATCAGCAGTACTGTTCAAGTGCCCTTTCCTTTCCATCAGATCTTTCCACATGTGCAGTGATTCCAAATGAAAACTGCTGGGAGAATGTGAGAAACACTCTACTATTCTTTACTCAATTGACATTGGCAATGACACACCACTTTTTCAAAAAATGGGAAGTACATTGTCTGGGACATAAATGGAAGGTGTAGCAGTGATTGAAAATCTTCTTTTACAGATAATGAACTCCTTAAAGGAATATTACAGTTTCAGAACAAATTGTTTTTATAGTAAGTTAAACTTAATCAACAGCATTTGTGGCATAATGTCCAAAAGCGCAAATCTTACTGGTTGGCCAGTTTCTTCGCAGTAAGAGATTAGAACTCTTCTACGTTCTATGTAGCTTTTTATTCAAATTAAAAGGTTTATCTCAAAGAATTCTCACACCAATGCAATTTCTAAGGTGTTCTGAATTTTATTTAGTGTGTTGCTATGAGGTTGTGTTTTGGTCTACACCCAATTCTCAAGGATATTCTGGTCTTTATCGCTTGGGTACCTTCTTCAGTGTAAATCTATGGGATTTTTCTGCCTATTATATGGTACACCTGGCAAAATTGGTAAGAAGAAATAGCACATCTCCCCTCAACAGGGCGTAAAGGATCATTCACTTTAAAGTGAAAATTACTCCAAGCTTTACTCACCCTCAAGGCATCTTAGATGTATATGGCTTTCTTCTTTCTGATGAACACAATCAGAGTTATATTAATAAATATCCTGACACTTCCAAGCTTTATAATGGCAGTGAACGGGACCAACGTGTATGAAGCTCAAGAAAGTGCATCCATACATTATAAATATACTCCACACGGCTCCCGGGGGGTTAATAAAGGCATTCTGAAGCGAAGCGATGCGTTTGTGTAAGAAAAATATCCATATTTAACAAGTTATAAAGTAAAATATTTCACGTCACATCAGTTGCGCTTTTTTCGTAAGTTGAATACGGAAGGCGGGATGGTGGAAGCTAGATATTTTACTTAATGTTTATGATGTATAGATGCACTTTCTTTAGCTTCATACTCGTTGGTCCCATTTACTGCAATTATTAAGCTTGGATGCATCAGGATATTTATTAATATAACTCTGATTGTGTTCATCTGAAAGAAGAAAGTCATATACACCTAGGATGGCTTGATGGTGAGGGTTGAGGGTGAGTAAATCTACCCCAAGCTTTACTCACCCTCAAGCCATCCTGTATACGACTTTCATTTTAAAGTGAACTAATCCTTTAAACCGCTAACCAAAAGTATGAGCTAATTATTGGACACTCAGACCAGAACATGGAAAAGCAGTTGCCCACCACCCAGGCCACTGAAGCATGACATAGTCAAAATCTCCCTTCACATTCTCATTGGAGGAGACTCCAATGGGGGAAATGGGTCTTTACTGAGCATGTGCAACCAGGGCTTGTCCTCCTTCTGGAGAGTTCACCAAGAAAAACAAAAATACCCAAAGGACCCCCTCCAAGGCCTACAAAACCTGCTGCAAGGACATACGATCCGTCCCCTTCTGCTCTCCACAGCTCATAGATCTTAACATGCTGCAGAGATATAAGGGCAAAAGCAACACTACAGGCAGACTATTGTGTTTTACTTCCCTCCCAAGCAGTATTTCACCAGTCAACACCCAATCCCGCAGATCAGCTCTGTTTTACACCTAATCATTGGCTTAACACCTCAAACACCATCCGATTTCCATCATGGCACTGCAGTATCATTTAGCACCTTGAAATACGGCTATCAAAAGTTCCTGTGGAATCTTGCCTGGAATATCAAAGATTGAAACTTAATGATATCTACCCAAACATGTGCACAGCAGACATGCTCAAACTCTCGCAGATCACACAAATCACAGACAAACAGTCATAATGGGTTGCAAGATGTTCTGGGAAGGCCCCCTGCACTATATAGTTATGACAAGAAGCAAATTGTGGTAACTGCTGTAATGTGGTCATGGACATCTGGAGAGCTGACTGACTAACCCCCTGATCTGGAAAGAGAGCCATTCATGAGGTAATGTTATGCTGTCCAGATTCAGTCCATATTCAGCTTTAACCAGAAAAAAAAGCCATGCTCCAACATTCCATGAACTATTATCCCCAAGCACATCATAAAAGTTTGTTGTTTAGGAACCTCGCTGTTAAAATTGCGTCCCTCTACGGAGAGGTGTCGGATCATACGCCGTGAAGGGGTTAGGAGCTGCGAGGTTCTACCAAAACTTTGGCTCCATCAAAACCCAGCTCCGGCTCGTGTAATGGTTCAGTCAGAGGGTAAGGACTTACATATTTTCACAGTTGTGTTTTTAATGATTGAGAAGTTCATACCAACAGGGTGCCTCCTTTGAGGAGAGCCCAAACACAACTCCATCTAACGTGATGAGACAGGTCTAGGAGAAACATTAAAGCAACGATTCTTGACTGAACCAGGTGCACAAGAGCCAAACCACAATTTTGACTGAATGAAGCCTTTACTTTTCCTTGCCCAGTGCATTTATAATACAAATATGTCAAATTTGACAGCTGGGGGTAAAGCTGTCTGGAGACAGGTAGAGGAATAGTTCACCCACTTATATATATATATATTTTTTGTCCATACAGTAAAATTCAATAGCCGCGTTTCCACTGTCAGGCCAAAAGCGGGCATGCTAGCTTGTGCCAGGGCCAGTTGCGTTTCCACTTCCGGGGCTTGATCAGGCATCGTCGGGGCTTCCAACGGCCAGGGTTTTTGGCCCGCCGAATACCTTGGTCCAAAGTGGGCTTTAGGGAGTGATTACGAACAAAGGCGGAGTTTATCTGAGTCTGGAAACGGCAGCCCCGCAGAAAATAACATCAGCATTAAAGACTTTTAAAAATATTTTAGCTCAAAACTCACTTTCAGACAGCAACGATTGTTTGAAATAACTCAGATGTGGATTCTGATCACCGTAGAAGACAGAAAAATTAATATGCGATTCAAAAGACTGTGTGCACTAACCATTACCATAGTAAACATGGTAAATACGACCGCTTGAAGAAATCAGACAAATCATATACAGTAGGCTATCACAATCGTGAATTTATCTGTCAGTATGTCTCGTCTCTTACCAGACTGTCTGATATTCATATTTAGCTCCACATGTGTCATAAAATAAAGCAACTCTGTTTTTTTGGGAGCTTCCTCAGTTTCTCTGACAGGAAAATATAACTGCATTGGGAATGTCACTGGAGAGAGTGCTAAAGTTGCTCAGGTCATATTTTTGGTGGAAAATATTTAGAAAGGATCATTCTTACTAAATGTGATGCAAACAAACAGAAACAGACGTGACTGAGTACATGCCCTCTTTCTTTTGTGAAATATCTGTAAATACTACTTTATTTCAGTGACTACCCTAGTGAAAAATAAATATACTAAAATGTATTTGAAACAGATTTATTTTATGCTAAGTATACTACAAATGCATTAACATATTTATGTAATTAATATAAATGCCATGCAATTGTACTTTTAGTATGCTGAATTGGTATACTTAAAGTCTGCTAAATTGGAACAAGTATTTTTGTGTTGAGGTCCAACTAAAGATACTTTTTTATTATGCTAAAGTGGAACTATTGCAAGCATACTTTAGGTAGACTTTAAATATATTGCATTCAAAATATACAGTGATCATACTATCCTTACTAATAGTGATATTAAATATTTTAGGTTTAATATTAAGAAATACACAGCAAAATCCCCAGAGTTAAATCAACTCTGCTCAGAGAACATATGGTCCCTCTCTATACATAGAGTTAAAATAACACTGAAGCAGAGTTAAAGTTAATGAGATAATATGCTGTTTGTGGAGTTGTTTAATCAGATCTTGAGAGATTTAATGTATTTTATCTTCAGTTGATTTCATCTAAGGCTGTGGCTGGAAGTCCTTTGTAGTTGTTGTGTTTCTCTTCAGTGGTTATGCTTGTTAACAGCAGGTGTTCATCACTAATGCTCAATCATAACTTAACCACTTAATTATCTCATTAACTTTAACTCTGCTTCAGTGTTACTTTAACACTATATAGAGGGGGATCATATGTAATCTGAGCAGAGTTGATATTGTGCAATATAAAGAAGAATTCCAAATAAAGTTTAATTGGAATATTTATGTCAGTATGTCAGTAAATATATGAATGGGTTTGTAGTTAGTATGAATGTAGGCCTATTTTAAATACATTTTGGTAGGGTTTTTTTTTTCACTAGGGCAGACTCTGCATCCATTGCCCCTGACGTTTTCTCACCGTCATGCACCTAACTCGGAAACTCTTAAGAAAATTCAAAGTTACCAAAACTTTTGTTGAGAAAATGAGTTTTATCTCATAAATACACTCTTTCTGACATGACTTGAAAACACCGTAACTGCTGAAGCTAAACCTTGACCCCATTGGCCTGCCCCAACGTCCTACCATTGGTTGAACCAGAAGTTGACATATATAGACCGCATTGATTGATCATGTTTCAAACACGCCATAAAGCCAATGCCAACACACTCACCAACAATCAGTTTTGCTGTACTTTTGCTAAACAACAGAACTCTGTGGAATGCACAGTATTCGAAATCTGTATTGCAGATTTTGGCACATTTGTCTGAAGGAAACATTTAGAGAATCTCATTGTAGCTAAAGACACAAGTCTTACCATGTATTTCAAATCTGAGAATGATGAAATTATTTTTAGATGATGCTATGTAATTTTTTAGATGAGACATTCTTTTTCTGCAAACAAAAGAAAACATGAGGTATGAAGTGAAACATCTAGTTTGTTTCTGCTAACAGGTGCTGTAAATGCAGAATTTTCAAACTTTTGCCTACAGCTCAAATGTAACGAGCAATTTGCAAATAAAATTATTTAATTTGTTAAATATTTAAGTACTACTTCAGTAATTTATTTTTGTTGAATCCTATGTTGACCTGTTATGATTAAATGTGCAATTCAATTAACTGTATTTGAGTTCTACTTGTTCAGTGTAAAAAAAGTATTGGTCTAGATAAAAGTTGACAGGAAATGTGTTTTGAGTTGCAAAAAATAATCATGAAGTTAGTTTTATAATTATGACCTTTACCTTTGCCCACACTTTGAATGTTAGGTAGGCTATTGTTTCATTCAATTCAAATTTATTTCTATAGCACTTTTCACAATTTTGCATGGTTGTAAATCAAATATACATACATATAAAAAGTAGGTACAAAATATTTGTAATTATAACAAATAAAGAAAACAACATCAGTCAGTTTGAAAATGGTGAAATGGTGAAAGAAATTCACGTACCTGATCAGAAGTTTTATTACTTTAGTTTATTTCTTATGCATTTCAATGCACCTAAGTGTAATACACTTTTTCCATTAATGTTACTTTAACATAATACAGAACTGTCTGTGTTTTAGTGTGCGCACAAGAATAAAACTAATGTTATGCCAGTTTATGCAATTGCTTCATGTTGCATTAATGACAGATCATGTCAAGTAAAAGGGAAGTAAAACATTCTTGATATTTAATGTTGCACCTGCTGGTTTTATTTCTTCAACAGCTTTCGTGTTATATACAGGCCGTTTCACAGAAAGTAGAAGCATGTGCAAGGCGATCATTTGTGTTTATAAAGCATGTACAGTTGTATTTTTTTTTAAGAAATGACCAATCATTTCGCTAGATAATGTAACTAAGAATAAAAATATTAAATAAACAATAAGCGATCAATGAATGGATTTAAACATTGAATGGGATTCAAAATGTACAAGGCAACATTTATTGATAAACTTCATTCGAATGCTGTCTATAGGCAACATCGCATGCAATACAATATTCATAAAACTTCATAAAACAAGGGCAGCGCTGTATCAATGAGCTACCAAGCAAGTTTACTACATCAAAAAAGCTAAACATATAATAATCTGCCTGTGTAATCATAATTTTGTGTAAAAAAATGAATAAAAGTTTTTGCTGTTTTATACTTCATCTAGGGTTCATTTCAGCTGGAAACTTGTTTATTGGTAAGTTTTTTGAGATCTGTAAAAGTGTAGGTAAGTTTTTTTAGGTTATTCCAATGAGCCTGTGTTGTCATGTTCTTGGTGGTGTTTAAAAATGGGGGCTGCTCAACCCAATAATATGTTATTGTGCAATACTATGTCAGGTTTACCCTCTGCACACATGTCAGCATTGCCCTGGGAAATGAAAACAACTTGGTCACGAGTCTGGGTGGAGTAATTGAATCGGCAACACCTGCAGACCATAAGAAACAAATAAGGAGACTACAAAAGTGGTGCTTAAGCTGTGGTATGGTGAGCTAATATTTCTTTATAGTACAGTAGATGTTTTGCCAGTGACAGATTTTGATAGACTCTTAAAACAATGAAACTGAATATTTCTTTCCATCTACTGCCTTCCATGTCACTGCTAGGGATAGTCACTAGTGAATGGTTTAAGACCATGCTGTTTTTCTAGTAACATCAGCCACTCAGCATTGCTATGATATCATTTTCCTGCAGCTCCAGAGTAATTAGTCATATTGCATTTATGGCTCATTCATCCATGTACATAATCTAATACATCCAGCTCAACATCTTCTGAAAAAAGAAGCCATAATTGAGCGGTCTTTCACCGTCTTACATAAACATAACTGTAACCTCAATATCTGTTTTCCATCAACTTCAGTGAACATGTTTGCAGAATTTGAATTATGACGTTGAGTTTGTTAGGGTAAATTCAGCAGAAAGAGAATTTAACAATGCACAGAAATTACTCTACAAAAAAAAAAAAAAAAAAAAAATCGGATACTACAAACATAATAGCATAAATTTATATATAACATCCAAAAGGGTATAATTAAATATACACGGCTAATTGTTGTTCTTTTCATCTGAACAAATGAGATTTAACCCTCTGGAGCCTGAGGCTGATTTGGGGCTTGGAGAAGTTTTGACATGCCCTGACATTTGTGCTTTTTTCAGTTGTTCATAAACATATTAATGGAAAAAGTGTCATTACACTGTATTCAGCACAAAGTAGGCTACAATAATATGTGAGGAACATGTATGTACATGTTTGTTATTTTGAAGGAATAATGTTTATGCATGGTTATTAAAAAAACTTAAGTCACTGAAATAAGGCCAAAAAAAGTATATTAAATCTGTGTTTACAAGACTTTTGGGTATTGGAAGTTGTAGACTAGAGTTTTTGCTTCAGAATTATGTAAAAATTATGCTGCCTACTCCTTCATATAAAACAATATATTGATTTAGTTTTTGTAAGTTTTTTTCAAGAAACACAGTATGCGTGGAGGCGTGAATCTACATGAATAATGGGCCATTCTCACCTGAGAAGACAAAAGAATCATATAATAATGACCTGAAATGACTTGCATATTAATGAGGCCTTTCAGTCAGGTAGGCTGTGAAAAAAAACCTCTGTAATAATGTCTCAGCTCATCATAAACCGCAATACTGTGAAATATTATTACAATTTAAAATAATGGTATTCTATTATATTCTTTAAAATATAATGTATTTCTGTGATGCAAAGTGTCTGAACAATTATGTTACCTCTATGGCATTTCATATAGGCTTTTAGCTTAAAAGCATGCACATTTGGAGAAATATTGATGGATTCTTATATATTTATGTCAATTTTCTATACTGAGAAGTAATATTTATTGTCATCACTATGAGTGCTGGATACTGTGTTTTCAATTCATACTTGCAGCCGGAGGGCGCTCTGTACACCTTTAGGCCACAAATTCATATAAAGAAGAAAAGGAACTAGGAACTAACGGCATGTCTTCTAGAGATCAATAACCATTGCTTTAACATCCAAATAAACAAGACAATAAATACACGATTGAGACGATGTATTGCCTCAGAATTTGTGTCTGGATAGCGCTGGCTCTGTGGGCGTGGCCGCATTAGCGGATAATGAGCTGAATCACAGACTTCTGACATGGCTCTCTTTTCATACAGATTACATAAACACAGAATGTTTGTTTTCGATTTGACTTACATGATTTAAAATCTGACATTTCAACATTTCTTTAGACGTAAGTGTAATTTTTTTTGTCATTAGTATTCATAAGTTACAGTTCATTTTCTGAGAACTATCAGATTGGACTTCGTTCAGAGGGAGAGGAGAGATCATGCATCATGTTAGTTTTCTTTATTTTACAAAAAGCACAACATTGTGTTTTTACTCTGAGTGTACAGAAATAAAAGAAGATATTCTATAGTTTCAATTGATATATTACTTATGTCTCTATGACAAGAAATTATGGAGTATTTTAAGTCTGTTTTGCTGCAATGTGAAAAAAAATCCTGCAGACCTCAGGGAGTTAAACAAGAAACATTAGACGTTAGAATTTAGGCTAGTAAGGCATGCTAAGCACTCCATTCAAGCTTGATTTTACATTTGACAGTATTGGCTGGATGTCTTCAATCTGTGCATGGCATTTTGGAACATCACACCAGTAGGTGGGGACAAGTGTCTTTATGAATGAGTTATTGAATCATTGACTCAACCAATTTGTTCAAAACCACTGGTTCATTCAGGAATTAAATGAGTGACCGTCTCTGTGAGCAAGTCACTGAATAATTCACTTGATTAGTTTGAAACAAAAAAATTCAGATATTCATGCAGAACAGCTGATTCTTACAGAGCTCCTACATGACATGCAAGAAAAAAGTAAACCGTGACCAAGTTCCCTCGAATTCCTATATCAAGCACAGGATTTATTATTTTGTCCCCTTGATTCACTAAGTCGTGCACACAATTTACTATTTAGTTCCCTCGATTCGCTACTTTGCGCTGATGATTTACTATTCTGTTCCCTCGATTCGCTAATTCGTGAGGGTGATTTACTAATTCGTTCCTTTGAATCATTAAATCATGTGGACGATTTACTATTTCGTTCCCTCGATTCGCTAATTTGTGCAGACAATTTATTTTTTTGTTTCCTCAGTTCACTAATTCATTTAACTGTTTTGAAGACACTGAAATCATTCATTAGTATTTGAAAGATAAGCAGTAAACCATCGAGGGTAGTTGTAAATTTTTGCTTCATAGAACACAGTTTCCCAATGAAATAATATGGAAATGTCACAAAGAAACAGATCAAACTGCATCTGCAGAAACCGCACACTCCAGCATGCCATGTTTAAATTATGACATTTGACTTTGGTATTGTACAGTTTAATCCATAGCAAAATAAATCTGCTGTATACTCCCCCACATCTCTGTTTATGCAATAGGCTATTTACTGAAGCTGAAAGTCTTTGGCAAAGCAATCGGTCTGAATCGGGAGAAGTTGATTAATAGGTTTTACTAGGGCTGAACTGTCCAATCTGCTGTTATTTAGTGCTCATCATAAGTAATCAGTACTGTCACTTGGCCTTACTTAAAACCCCATTACTCCTTAGTGCAGGTCTCTGAGGCCCAGTATAACAAACTTCCACTCGTACTCACACAAGAGACGATCCACACTGACACCCCACACATTGTGCAAATCTGAATGATGAAAACAAATATGAAGAGGGAATGTTAGTAATCAAGAAGTTTACAAACAACTGTTAATGACAGGAGCACTTGTCCACCCATGAGGAGAGAGAAAGCTTGAATACAGCAAAGGCTGACTGCATTGCCGTGCTTAGACTGTTAAACTTCACCTCCACTGACCTCACAGCGTGGGCAGTGAGAACACGAGTTCACATAACACTCTTGCAGAAGCAGGACAGTAGGAGGGTGTAGATAACTCCTGCTGGGAATTCTCCCATGCGTTTGTTCAAATAAACTCCAATATATGATTTAAAAAATAGATTTACACTTTACTCCCTCTTTTTTAATGGAGGTTCTAATGCATTGAAGAGGTCCTTGATTATGGTTTCATTTTTTTTTTTTTTTTTTTTTTTTTGTTAGTGTGTAATGTTGCTGTTTGAGCATAAACATCTGCTAAGTTACAGCGCTCTAAGTTCAATGCAAAGGGAGATGTTTTATTTTACAGAAATCGATTTTTAAGGACTACAGCAAATGGTTAGCTTCTTCCCAAGTTGGTGACATCACAAACCCCAAAATTTACATAAACCCCGACCCCAGGAACACGCAACAAAGGGGCTGAGGCCATGTTGGGCTGCTTTAGAGAAGAGGAAGAGTTGTTGTAGTAGATTGTTGTTACCATGCCGTCTTTTTATGCCGGACTGCTTCACAAACGAGGATCAATTCAACACTGGATTTGCACAAAAGATTAACATGACGACACACGCTAGTCGATGAGTTGAATCAACTGCACAGCAACTACATAAATGTATCCACTAACCATTTAGAAACATCCAGTTTCATTCTAAAAGTTGTAATACACTATAATACACCCAGCACAATGTGACGCAAGGCGCAGCGCAAGTGTGTTTGCTAGTTTGCATCCGGCGCCGTTCGAGTTTTCCCGTTCAGCGCCACGTCCTTAAATTAGTAAATGCATAAATATAAAAATGTAATGATGAATAGTCATTGCGTGTATTAGAATTAGGCTACCTATTTTCAATTCAGCCTATTACTACTTATAATGATGAACGAAATTGGCTAATTAATTGAACAGTCGTGCCAATACACACACATATATATTAATTGACTCATCGCGTGGAGCTATTTGAAAGCCTGCATTTGCAAGCCCGCTTTAACTTCGCGCACGAGCAGATCGGTTTCTTCGCTTGAAAAGCGTTCAGCTTTTCCGCCAACAAATTCTGCCATGTAAATAGCAATCCGCCATGACACGAGCGCATCTCGCTCTTAAAGGGAATGGGAGATGACACTCTGATTGGTTTATTGAACGTTACGCCCATTACTCATTAGGAGAATAGGGAAAACCCATTCCAAAAATGCGCCCCGGTGCACGGACCGTTTTTCACTTTGCGTTTAGATTGTTAAAATAGGGCCCATTGTTTTTGCTCACACCCAAATAGGATCAAATTTGACAAGATATAATAATAAATGATCTGTGAAGTATTTTGAGCTGAAACTTCACAGACACATTCTGGGGACACCAGAATTCAATATTACATCTTGTGAAAAGGGGCATAATAGGTCCCCTTTAAGATGATCTTGGAACTTGGAAATGGAAACAATTGGACCATTATAAAAGTACTCTGGACCAATCAATATACAGTATTGGCCAAAAGTCATGTCCAAAGGGGATATTTGTTTTTAATGACCCTACAAGTTTGACTAAACCTTTAAAAGTTGAGGAAAAGATTTAATATTTTTTACACAAGAACTAACCAAGTAGTACCACAAACAGGGTTAATAATCCTCCTGTGCTAACAGCTCTGGTCTCATAATTTGTTATTCGCCCTTGAACAATTTGTAGTGAAACCACACCTTAAACACATGTGTAGCCAAAGAAAACTATCCAGGGACAACCATTTCTAGGCCAGGCCTGAACTTATAGTGTATATTTTGAACCACATCCCAAATAAGGGATGTGAACGTCGGAGACTAAAGCATTTTAACTGCTTTAGCTAAGCACCTCATGATATTCTCTCTTATATTGTATGGCCATTTGTAAGGATGAAGTAGAGCTAAATTTAGCTATTCATAAGCTGGGAACTCTGTGTTGTATTTGTCTTGAAAAAGAGAGACAGACGATTCTTTTTAAGATGGCAAAGCAGTGGCTTTCATGCTCCACTTGAAAATTGTCCCACTTTTAGATGTTTTCCATATAATTTGAGATGTTCCACTGAGCATTATCTTTTAGGCTTAAAGAGGTTTTATTAGCGTCATGGTGTTCTTTGAAATAAACTCTCAAATATCCCCTGAAGTTTAGATGAACGAGGGTGGTCTATCTACTGTTCCTTTTTCCAGCTGAACAACCAGATGCCTCAGAGATTGTGGAAAACAGACGAAGGCTGCAGGTGTTCGAAATGTGTGTTCGCTAGAAAACCTCTACAGCGCTGGATCTGAGTCTTTCAAAATCAACCAGTACCACAGAGAGGAGCATCATCTGTCATTAGGAGCATTTTTACATTCGACAAGAGGTAAAAAAAAATGGTGTATCACAAGTCCAGAATTATATGAATGATGGTAAGATGGTTGGCAGAAGGCATTTAGAGCAATTTAATGGTTGTCTTTGGGCATTTTATGGTTTGGTTCAAGACTTTCCCATACTTTGAAAAGCTGGCTATAAACTTCTGACTTTTATAGGGCTAGTTGCTCCATGTTATTTACTTTACCAATCGGCCTACATTTTATTTTCTTGTATTCCCGTTTTTGTTGCTATTGAGATTTTTATGTGTGTGAGTGTTCATTTTGGACCCTGTAGGATCATGTTTAAATATAAAGCAATCATATGATTTATGTGTATTATGTTTAAAGTAAAACCCATAAAAGTAAGACCTGTCTCAATTAATGAAGACATATGTTTTACTAAAATTACCGCACCCAAAAATATGGTGAACTGCCTCCACAATTTACACATACTGTATATGATTTCTTAGAGAATTGGACATTCACAATGCCAAGCCTTTGTCAGTCCTCCAGGCATTGTGTGTGTTTGTGGCATATCCATACTTGGAGAAAGTACACATCACTGTGGTCAAACAGTCTCCTGACTGACAATATGAATTATCCTGACATTTCAGACACACTCACATGTGTTTATCCTGTGGGAAGCGCCGTCCCACACAAGTGGGTTTCATCCTTCCCTGAAGGCATAAATATAGAGGGAATCAAGGTCTTTACATTATGTGTGTGTGCGTGTGTGTGTGAGAGAGAGAGGGCTCTATTTTAACGATCTGCCAAACGATCTGTCAAACTTCCAAAGTCACGCCCCCCAATTTCAAAACACTTATGATGTAACGAAGCCTCATTTACTGAAATCACGTGACTTTGGCAGTTTGATACACACTCCGAACCACTGATTCAAAGCAAAATATTTGTAAAGCTGCGAAATCGCCCATCACTAGATATTGTTGAAAATAGTCGTTATTTTGTTTTTTTGGCGCCCATAAAGTATTCTCGTCGCTTCATAACATTAAGGTTGAACCACTGTAGTCACATGAACTGTTTTAAATATGTCTTTAGTAGCTTTCTGGGCATTTGAAAGTGTTAATTAACTTGCTGGCTATGAAGGCCTCACTGAGCCATTGGATTTTATCAAAAATATCTTAATATGTGTTCTGAAGATAAACGAAGGTCTTGCGGGTGTGGAACGACATGAGGGTGAGTAATTAATGACTGAATTTTCGTTTTTTGGGTGATCTAACCCTTTAAAGTCACCATGAAATCAAAATTGATTTGAACAAAATCTTGTTTTATTTAATTGAAAATTTCAGTATTTATTATAAACGATTTATCTGTGCACATCATTATTGTTTTACATTCATGTGGCTCGTAATATTGAATCAGAATAACTTCCCCTCTCTCTTGCAGCAACATCTCTTCTCTGATGACGAGGGCGGGGCAACCTGTCACTCACATGAGATCCACCAATAGCAAACCACAACCATCCAATCAATTTCTAATGGAAAAAAAATCAAGCCCCGCCCTACATTTGTTCTTGTTCCAGAAGCCGTTTCACTCATATATATGACACAATAGGGAAAAAAAGATTAGCGTAACTTCCGTTTCATGCCGACTTTAATATATAGGTCTAGCTCAACACCCATCTTTTTACAATCCAATCAATTCCTGAAGAATAAAATCAAGTCCCAACTTTTCCCCCTTTGAATATCCCGTTTCACTTGTAAAAACTTTACGTTATGGAACTAAAATGGGTTGCGAACGCTGCTTCATGTTGACTTTAAGCAGCGGCTATTGTTTCTTAGCAACTAGCTCAACTCCCTTACTGGATCCCTGTCATTTATAAAGGCCAGTACAGTGTGTTTAACATTTAAACTTTTATGTGAACACATTATGTCTTTGTTAAATTTAGGGGGGAAGAGTTTCCAAGTTCTTCACACAGCTTAAACATCTAATCATAGCTTTAATATTGACTTTAACCTCATTTTCATTTACCTAATGTTTTGAGCTACCCTTACTGAACCACACATATTGGCTGCTTTACACGCACACTATGTTGCCCTCATTAATGCTGGGCGTTGCTTAGTGAAATGTCTGTTGATATTCATTGTTCCCCCTGTTTGAGCCAAGAAAACTATGAAATACTACAACTACGACCATAATCGCAGGTCACACTCAATTAGCACCTGGCTCGCTCTTTTTCACACACACACACACACACACACACACACACACACACCAGATGCCCCATTTTGGGGACAATATGGAGTTGGACCCGATTTCCCTGGCGTAAAGCCCGAGTAGGGTGGGTACCACAGTGTAACAAGAACCGTGCCAACCTGGAAAACAGTTTCTCAGGGAGCTGTGGTGGTGCCCAACCACATACTGACTTTAAACTGAAACATCCAACTCAATGCAGTATAATGATAAGTTAAATAGAATGGATTCATGGAAATGTATATAATTTCTAAAGTTTAGATATCTTAATGACATATTGCAAAAAACCTGTAAGAAGCCTCCAGTACTCAAGAGGGTGATAGAGATACTTTGAAATGTTTGTGCCATTAACAAACACTGTGCCACATGTTATTAAGATAGCTATTTTTAGTTTATCTGAGTACTGCTAACTACATATAAACATGCAAAGCATTTAACAGTTTAACTGATGACATGTCAACAGTTTAACTAACTATAAACATGTCAACAGTTTAACTTTAACTATAAACTTGTTGACAGTTGAACTAAATTTAACTATAAACATGTTTAGCCATAAACATGCTAACAGTTTAACAAACTTTAGCTGTAAACATGAAGACGGTTTAACTAACTTTAACTAGCTATAAACAAAGACAGTTAAACTAACTACTGTATAAACATGTTTACAATTTAACTAACTTAAATCAACATTTGGATAACTTTAACCAGCTGTATACATGTCAACAGTTTAACTTTATAAACATGTTAACAGTTAAACTAACATTAGTTATAACATGTCAACAGTTCAAATAAATTTTACTTATAAACATGATAACAGTTTAACTGACTTTAACTAGCTGTAAACATGAAGACAGTTTAACTAACCTGAACTAGCTATAACCTTTTGAAAGTTTAACTAACTTTAGCTATAACAAATCAACATTTGAATAATTTTCACTATAAACATGTCAACAGTTAAATATAACTAGTTATAAAAATGTTGACAGTTGAACTTACTTAACTAGTTATAAAATGTCAACAGTTTAAGTTAACTAGCTATAAGCATGTCAACAGTTTAAATTTAACTATAAACTTTTTGACAGTTGAACTAAATTTAACTATAAACATGATAACATTAGCTAACACGTCAGCAGTTAAACTAAGTTTAGCTATAAACATGCTAACAGTTTAACTTTAACTAGCTGTAAAACATGAAGACAGTTTAACAAACGTTAACCATTTATAGATATGAAGACTGTTTAACTAACTAACTATAAACATGTTTACAATTTAACTAACTTTAGGTATAACAAATCAACATTTGGATAACTTTAACTAGCTGTAAACATCAAAAGTTTAACTAACTTTAGTTAGCTATAAACATGTCAACATTTTAACTTTAACTTCACACTTGTTGACAGCTGAACTAACTTTAACTATGTTATCAGCTAACTTTAGCTATCACATGTCAACAATTAAACTAAGTTTAGCTATAAACATGCTAACATTTTAACTAACTTTTACCAGCTGTAAAAATGAAGACAGTTTAACTAACCTGAACTAGCTATAACCTTTTGAAAGTTTAACTAACTTTAGCTATAACAAATCAACATTTAAATAACTTTCACTATAAACATGTCAACAGTTAAATATAACTAGTTATAAAAATGTTGACAGATGAACTAACTTAACTAGTTATAAAATGTCAACAGTTTAAGTTAACTTGCTATAAGCATGTCAACAGTTTAAATTTAACAATAAACTTTTTGACAGTTGAACTAAATTTAACTATAAACATGATAACATTAGCTAACTTAAGTTAACGTCAGCAGTTAAACTAAGTTTAGCTATAAACATGCTAATAGTTTAACTTTAGCTGTAAACATGAAGACAGTTTAACAAACGTTAACCATTTATAGATATGAAGACAGTTTAACTAACTATAAACATGTTTACAATTTAACTAACTTTAGGTATAACAAATCAACATTTGGATAACTTAAACTAGCTGTAAACATCAAAAGTTTAACTAACTTTAGTTAGCTATAAACATGTCAACATTTTAACTTTAACTTCACACTTGTTAACAGCTGAACTAACTTTAACTATGTTATCAGCTAACTTTAGCTATCACATGTCAACAGTTAAACTAAGTTTAGCTATAAACATGCTAACATTTTAACTAACTTTAACTAGCTGTAAACATGAAGACAGGTAAACTAACCTGAACTAGCCGTTGATGGTTGAACTTTAACTATAAACATCTCAACAGTTAACTATAACTAGCTATAAAAATGCCGACAGTTTAACTTAGAACTTTTGCTATAAACATGTTGAGTTTAATTAACTTTATCTAGCTTTAAGCATGTAGACAGTGTAAGTAACAATGTTGACAGTTTAACTTTTAGTAACTTGCTCAACATTATTTGCAAACTGTTGCTATATGACAGTAGTTGGCATGCAAGTGAAACCAGACCATAGATGAAGACGGCTTATGCTAATTACCACTAAGGCACCTCTCATGTATTTGCATTGCATTATCAATTAGATTCTGCTCTGACACATTTTGTAATGCAATGACTTCAAATAAGAATCAAGAAGCATCTGCGTCACATACTTGGTCTAAAGCACTGCATAATCGTTTCGTTAGTATACGCATGCGATTGGCGACGAGGTGATGGTTTAGCTCAGTTCTCAGCACCCAGCAGATGGAGATCCCATGCCAAATTCACAATAAAAATATTTACAAGCTTTTTGCAGACAAGGTTTACAGTAATGAAACCAAAACGTCTATGGAACCAATAAATGAACAAGTTTGTTTAAACATGTACTGATAAATATAATAACTTGGGTAAAATGGGTTATCCCTAATGGAAAGGAATGCAAAAGAACGTTGTAAGTGTTAGTCCTATCATGTTACAAAACATCTCTAATATAGAGTAATCTAATATGTGGAATATGTCTACTGGGGAGGTCCTGGACCAGCACAGATCGTAGTATATGAGAATCTATGATGCATAAGGCCAAGGGAAACTCACACAGGGATTACCAGATTTACTGTCTTTTTTTATTAGCTGTTTTTACAGTACAGTGCGGAGATGCGATGGGTAATGTCCACACCACTGTAATGTAAAAACATCTAGATGATGTTTTCCTAATTTCAAGAGAACCTCTAAGAAAAACAACCACACACACTGTGGTTAGTTCTGATGGGAACATCGAGTTTGTTTTCAATTTCCAGGTTATCCTACAAGCATATAAGTTTGCTCCAAAATGTTAAGCATTTCATAAAGAGAGAGAGGGCAAAGAGGAAGAGCCAATGGGAGTTAAGCAGGCGTTTTGGCTCATAATGAAGACCAGATGGTTTACCTTCACTGGTTGCCACATTCTTGGGAGCTTTGGTGGGTGTATGATCAGTGCTGGAGCTCACATCGGAGGAGAGACTGGAACTACCCTTGCCTGGGACAAAAGGAAAGAAGGAAACAACATTTTGTGAGGGCACTCACACCTTCTTGAGCTTGTTTCTGGGATCATACTTGACTGCATGCATTTAGCCCCATTGGCCAGCTGTGGGAACGCTGGTGTGCAGTTTCACAGAAGGGTGGGGTGCAACGCTTCCCACTGTAAGTCAATATTATAACAGATGCAATAAAAGTACGATCGGACATTTTGGCCCCATCACTCATTCACTCGCTCAACCATTACTGAAAGCAAGGAAACTCCTCTTGTTCCTAATCCAAAGAGAGGTCTGAGGTTTTCATGATTAAAGATTTTGAGAGGAACTCATTACTCAGTACTCATCAGGAATGCGCTGAAGCTGAGCAAAACCCTTCGGTTTATGTCATCTTGCCAAGTAAAGAAAAAGACAATATCCGTGACTGGAACAATAGATGGAAGAAGTATTAGTATCTCCAATACTGGCAGAGTTTGCAGTTTCGCTATGATCCTCTAAGACAGATTTATCTATCAAACATTAGGACATTATTTGGCCACTGTGCACCAATCATGACGTTTTGTTTCCTGCATTTGGTTGAGGATTTATAAGAGGGTGAATAAGTTCAATACATGCATATTAGTTCACATTTGTGTATTTGAATGTTGGATTGGTGTTGTAATAAAAATGTGGTCATTCATTGCCTGGAACGGAGATGCAGTGCTTCAGACATAAATCAGCGACACCACCACAACCCTCAAAATTATTGTCCCCCACTCGCAGGGACAAGCCAGTGTTAAGAGCCTGATTTTCATTGACGAAAAGCATGAATTTCCATGCTGGTTTATTTGGTAAAGTGCTTAGTTGGCAGATCACAATAGCCATGCTGCTCACCAGTAAAGCTTAACCAACCAGGGGTGTGTTACCCAAAAGCATTGTTAGGAGTCTCCAACTAGGGGCCAGATTTACTAACAGCCTGCACCAACGCAAACACTCTTTTGGCGATAAAAACTACTGTCAGGATTTACTAAAGACACACAGTGAAAAATCAGTGCTGAAAAGGTGTGGACACAGTTATTTTTGTGGCTGACCTTATTGCATATGCATTTGTAGGAGTTTCCCTTTCAGGTGCAAAATTTATGGGAGGAGAGAGTATTTAAATGAATCATACAAGGTGATTTACTAAGGTTTGCGCTAGTCAATTTACTGGTATTTGCGCCATTATTTACCGCCCCAAAAAAGCATGTCTTATACCAGACGCTAATTTGCGCCGCTCTTAGTACATTGCGTTGTTCATTATGGAAATTATCCGGCTGCATCTGTGTTCTTTAATTTGCAGTAGATAACGCGCAGAAATTTCCTCTCCCATAGGTGCTTCTTTGGGATTGTTTTGTAAATCTGGCCCTAGGTCTCAAGTTCCATTGTTAATCCATAATTTAATTACCCCTGAAACCATAGTTCCAATTAACATTCGCAAACAGTATCGCAACAGCTCTCGACCTGTGAATAGCAGCCTAGTTTCTTGTTAGTCTGACGTTGACTTAAAGGGGTCATAAACTGCAATGTTTTATTGTTTTATAAAGTTCAAAACATCAAAAAGTGTTATAATTTAGAAATAAAAGGCCTTTTTCCTACCCTGATTTCAGCCCTCTGATTTGAACGCTCTGTTTTAAGGGTCGTGTCTGCTGTGAGACTTCAGTGTAAATGCCCACTACTGTGATTGGCTGACATCTTTGAATATGAAATAGCTAAGTATTACTCTCTATGCGGAACCCTCTCAAAAACTTAGGTTAACTAATCATGAAAAGTGTTGATTATAGCATTACATTCAGATCTATGGCATTATATATTTGGATTGTGGCATGAAAGGTTGCAGTGATGAGCATTGTAGCTGATCAAAGACATGATATTGAGCTCATGAAAGCAGTGATCTCATCATTGCAACTCAATTTCTGCACACTAACGTATGCTTTCATCATTACAGTGCAAACACGATGTAAATAAGAGATTTGTTAAATAAAACAGGAGTTTTTTTGCAAGAGTGACTGATTAACTTGTGCTGTTTGATTGACAGCTCCAGCGACTGTAAAGGGAGCGTTCTTTTGATCGCTTTCTATATATAATTTAATCACAGTTTAGAAACAATGTGAAGTTGACCGTTTGGTTTGATTTACTGACACATAGACAAAGAACATCTGACTATACATGAATCATTACATTTCAGAAATCACTGGTCACAGATCAGGTATTAGAATGAACACAGTTACTTACATGTTGTTGCATTACTGTCGAGTCCATATCACTAAAATCTGTTGCAAAGCCTGGGCTGAAATGCAATTGATTTACCAAAGAATCCACAGTGAAATGTACCGAATACAAATAAATAATGCTCAATTGAGACATTAACATTGTTGAAAATAAATAATCATATTCCTAGCATTAGGATCCTTTGAAAGGTAATGTTATTTTTAGCCCTGTATCACTCTTCTCTCCCTTGTCATCTCACTAACAGGCCAGTGACTGGAGCTAATGTTGCAATGATGAAGTAGACGTTGATTTTTTTCTGCAGAGGTGTCTTTTGTCGCACTATTACATAATAAAGAAGCACATTCCACAACAAGTCGTTATCTAGGCTTTCTCAAAGGCTGTTTTTGGACTAATAAGAAAGTTTTCAGTTCTGAAAACTGAATACAGGATATTCTTATAGTATGATGACCTCTAACATGCCTAAAGCTCAAGGAAAATTTGATTTATCAGTTCATGACCCCTTTAAATCAAACTTGTTCTCAATCTGATCATCCTCTTGAGCAAAATAATCAAGATAATATATACCTTTCATTCTATACAAATGTCATTGTCTTTTAGTTTGTCAAGAGAATGAAAAGACAAATTTCAAAAGTGTTCTGAATGAATACCTCTATTTTGTCATTTACAGCAATTCTCTCTGAATTCAATCTCAAACCAATTAATTGGCAGAAGTTATTACTCCACCTACATGACATCATTACATTATTCCTATACTCCTATACTTCCTATCATTAAATTATTCCTATACTGTTGAACCGATGTGGTTCGAATGATGGATGTGCCACTAAGTTTCCATGATTTTGGGAAAAAGTCGTGTCTAGCTAGTTAAAGGGTTAGTTCACCCAAAAATTAAAATTCTGTAATTTATTACTCACCCTCATGCCGTTCCACACCTGTAAGACCTTCGTTAATCTTCAGAACACAAATTAAGATATTTTAGTTGAAATCCGAGTGGTTCAATATTAATATTATAAAGCGACGAGAATATTTCTCGTGCGCCATTTCTTCGGACCGTTACGATTCTTCTGTGTCGAATCATGATTCGGATCGTGTGTCAAACAGCCAAACTGCTGAAATCACGTGACTTTGGCGCTCCAAACAGCTGATTCGACACGCTGATTCATAACGCTCCAAATCTTCCTGAATCAGTGTTTTGAAATCGGCCATCTCTATATAAGTGTTTTTTTTTTTTGTTTTTTTTTTTTTGGTGCACCAAAAATATTCTCGTCGCTTTATAATATTAATATTGAACCACTGTACTCACATGAACCAATTTAAATATGTTTTTAGTACCTTTATGGATCTTGAGAGAGGAAATGTCATTGCTCCCTATGAAGACCTCACAGAGCAATCAGATTTCAACTAAAATATCTTAATTTGTGTTCTGAAGATTAACGAAGGTCTTACGGGTGTGGTACGACATGAGGGTAAGTAATAAATGACAAAATTTTTGGGTGAACTAACCCTTTAATTTCTTCGACGATGCATTGTACTATAGTAGTTAAAGTCACCATGAAACCAAAATGTGGAAACCATTCATGTGCCTCATAAACTTGAATCAGAATAACTTCTCCCTAAAAAGCTATGGCTACTTGACTAATTTTTACCTATATTTCACTTGACAAGATGAAACAGACCATAATGAAGCCAAGGCCCTTGGATAATGTCTTACTTTCTGTAGGAGGAGATGTGAGTGTGTGCATGTGTGTTAATTTGGAAAGGTTCGTTTATGGCACTTCATCCTCTGTCAGGTCATAAACTTGAACCACAAGTGGCTCCATGTGAGTACAGCTCAGCATTCATTCCACAAACACATTTTCTCTGTAAACAAGTTCCTCTTCTCGCTCTTATCATGTATCTATGCAGGAATAAACACTTAGAAACGGGTCACAGTTGCTGTATTGTTGATCATATATGCTATAAGTGTGAGCGCCCCTTTACACATCTCTGGTGAAATGTTGCCAACATACGTCCACCCTGCTGCCGCAGGAAAGCTGTTGTGTGAAGATCTTTCAAACAAGCTGTCAGATTACAGCTGATGCATTGAATGACCCAATGAACTCTTATCACCTCGGTCATAACGGAAAAACAACGATTTCCAAAGCAGAATGACGTGACCCACACTGAACGCATTGTTACAACTGCGACGACATGTTGCAGTGACATCACTGAGCCAGAACATCTGCTTCAGTTCCTATTGTAGTCCGCAGAATGTGACTCATCAGTCAAGTGGACCCCATGTGCTTCGCACGCCTTGACTTACAACCAGATACGAACGCTGTTATTATTATGTTGCTAGGGAAAGCTTTCACAAAGCTTAAAGTCTTCAGCTTAATCAAAATGGATGAGGAAACTGTATTACTTTGCTGCTAAAAGAGACGCAGCACTGTTCTTAGTCAGAATCAAGAGCTCAAACCACAGATATTTGCTGAAAGATCTGCTTTTGTGCAGTTTTACTGCCAATTTTCTCAACTCAATACCAAATAATGACGTATGGCAAACAAATGTGGCCTAAAATGTATGATATAAGCGTGACAAAATACAGGAAAATGAAGTAGTCAACAATCACGTTTATTGTGCCAATTAACACACTTTATTTAAAATAGGTGTGAACACAGAGATGGGTCATTCTCAAAATGCATCACCGGATACAATGGGATTCAGCTGAAACTCCAAATAGCAACCAACAGCAGAGCAACTTTGTAGATCTGTCAGTGTGAACGTCCTTTAAGAGTGCCTGATGTAGATGAATAGATTTTTGATTTGAGATCCTTCTTTGCTCTTAGACGGATGCTGAACTACGACTGAACTCTGACCTGTAAAAATGACGACTGGAAAATCCAAAAGTCTCCATTCTCTCCTACTAAACTAGGAACAAAAGTGCTCTGCCCGACTTTGAAAATAAATTTGAATCATTAAGTTGTCAGTCCTTTGCCATCCCGAATGCAGCCATTTCCCATCACGTAAAGGGAGAAATTACAAAGCACTGCAAAGGAGATTTCCTTCCAATGTTCACAAACGGAGTGGCCATTTCTGCTTTTGATCCAATGACCCTATTCCATAAATCATATAAGAGCTCTTTTCCACCTTGATGGAGATTTAAAACTCTTTTTAAGTATTCCAGATGGAGACTAAATGAGTAGGACTATCCTAAGTAAACATTGCCACATTTGTCTTGATTTATACCCATTCAAGGACAGTACAGACTTTAAATTTATAAAAGACAATCTACCCAGTGGCCACAACATGTATTTGGACTCTTAAAGGGATAGTTCACCCAAAAATGAAAATTTGATGTTTATCTGCTTACCCCCAGTGCATCCAAGATGTAGAGGACTTTTTTTCTTCAGTCCAACGCAAATTATGATTTTTAACTGCAACCGCTGCCGTCTGTCAGTCAAATAATAGCAGTAGATGGGAACTTGAACAATAAGAGTCGAAAAAACTTCCATAGACAAATCCAAATTAAACCCTGCGGCTCGTGACGGCACATTGATGTCCTAAGACACGAAACAATCGGTTTGTGCGAGAAACCGAACAGTATTTATATATTTTTTTAACTTTAATACACCACTATGTCCAACTCCGTTCAGCTTTCGGCTAGTGAGGTCATTGAAGTATATGGGTGAGACATCACTTCCGTCAACAGAACGCGTTTTTTGAACTCACTAACAGGAAGCTGAACGGAGTTGGACATAGTGGTGTATTAGAGGTAAAAATTATATAAATAATGTTCGGTTTCTCGCACAAACCGATCGTTTCGTGTCTTAGGACATTAATGTGTCGTCACGAGCCGCAGGGTTTAATTTTGATTTGTCTAAGCAAGTTTTATTTACTGTTATAGTTGAAGTTCCCATCTACTGCTATTATTTGACTGACAGAGGGCAGCGGTTGCGGTTAAAAATCATAATTTGCGTTCGACTGAAGAAAAAAAGTCACCTACATCTTGGATGCACTGGGGGTAAGCAGATAAACATCAAATTTTCATTTTTGGGTGAACTATCCCTTTAAGTGAGTGTCAATGCATGATATCAAACCAAAGTAGCATCTGCAAAGCAAATGATAGTAATGATGCAAGTGATTTTCTCCAAATATTTTTTGGAGGAGTCTGAGGGAGTCGACACTCTTAAAAATAAAGCTCCTTTACTGATGGTCCCATGAAGAACTTTTAACATCTTTGGAACACTGTAAAACCAAACAGTGAAATTAATTAAATGAAATGAGTTTGTTTCACTAAAATAATAATGAAAGTTCATTGTACTTAATAGAAAAAAAGTTGTGTGAACTCAAAATTTGATTGTAGTAAGCGAACTTAAAATGATTGAGTTGCAGCAGATTTCTAATTCCCAGCATGCTTTGCGTCAGACTGTATAAGGAAAATAAATGTTGAAATTAAAGGATTAGTTCACTTTCAAATAAAATTTCCCTGATAATTTACTCACCCCCATGTCATCCAAGATGTCCATGTCTTTCTTCAGTCAAAAATAAATTAAGGCTTTAGATGGATTATTGTCCTTATAATGGACTTCAATGGCTTCCAAACAGTTGAAGGTCAAAATTACATTTTCAGTGCAGCTTCAAAGGGCTTTAAAGCGAAACAATCGGTCATTTTCAAAAAAAAAAAAAAAAAAATTAAATGTATATGCTTTATATAAACAAATGATCGTCTTACAAGTGGTTCCGCCAAAACCGCACTTTCGTATTCTTCAAAAAGCTTATGCTGTACTTCCTACGCCTTCCCTATTCTACTTACGGAACAAACACAGTGCCAGTTCTGTTTTTTCCATAAGTAGAATAGGGAACGCATAGGATGTACAGCATAAGCTTTTTGAAGAATACAAAAGTGCAGTTTTGGCAGAACCACTTGTAAGACGATCATTTGTTTATATAAAGTATATACATATATATTTTTCCGAAAATGACAGATTGTTTCGCTAGATAAGGCTCTTATTCCTCGTCTGGTATCGTTTAAAGCCCTTTAAAGCTGCACTGAAACTAATTTTGACCTTCAACAGTGGAGTCCATTGAAGTCCACTATAAGGAGAATAATCCTGGAATGTTTTCATCAAAAACGACTGAAGAAAGAAGGACATGGACATCTTGGATGACATGGGGGTGAGTAAATTATCAGGAACATTTTATTTGAAAGTGAACTAATCCTTTAAGTGTTATTTTTGCACAAGATTAACAGTTAGTGATATAAGTTAGTGTTTAAAGTTCTGTTATGTTGGGATTTACAAGGGGTTATGTAATGTTAGTTTAGTAGGATCACCATTGTGGTAAAGAGTAGAGCCTGTGGTTAGGTTGATGGGCTGCAAAACTTTTACGACCACATATACTGTATGTTGTTTGATTATATACATGCAAGTATATAATGACAGTCTCTTTGATTGTTATAATAGCATGTGTTATTTGCTAACTAACATTTAACCAAGATCTGAATGTGATATTTATGTAAATAAATTGTATGCAATTAACATTATGATGATTTGGGAGAGGCTGAGAACTGTGGGAGCGACGGGTGATGTGATTGTTAATGAGAGACACCTGTGCTCCGCTTCCATGGCTCTTGGCCCTTCCCCACTTGTCACAAAAATTTTAAGTTCTACTAACTTAACTTAAGTTATTCTGAACTTATTGAGTTTTACAGTGAACCTTTCCATTGCACAAAAGGTTCTTTATAGTGGGCAAAATAGGTTATTTAGATTATTTATACGTTCTTCACATGCAGAAAAAAATGGTTCTTTTAAGAACTGTTCACTGAAAGGTTCTTTAGAGAACCAAAAATGGTTGCTGTGAAAAAAACCTTTTGGAACCTAAAGCATGTAGAAAGAATCAAATAACAGGTGCTTGTTTTTACTATTTTACATTGCAAAATACTGTTTGGAATGGCGGCAACTATGGGTCCAATATTTTAGTTGTTCCATTTCATTGTTCTTGATGTCCAGATGTGTATTCATTGGAACTTTATACTTTCCCGAGGATCCATGTCCTTATCCTAATACTTCAGTACATATGCACTTGTTGATTCCAGAGGGAGAGACAGAAGGGCAGGGAGTTTAATGAACACATTACTTGACCCTCCACTGAGCTCAAATCACCATGAGCTGCTGAGCCTTGCAGTAGAAATTGAGTTATCAAAAGAGCCAAGGCTGAGGGGAGACATAATTGTTTTCTGGTCTGGAAAACAACTTCTCAAAAGCTTTCATATGTTTCCTGTCCTGTGCTTATGCAAAGCACAAGGAGAATTTTGCCAGGCCTGAAGAGAAATTCAAAAGCAGGTTCGAACTCAAGAACAGAGTCCTCGATGCAAATATATTTATGAATTTCATATGAGGTAAATAAAGCCGAAATGTTTCATTTGCCGTTGTTTAGTCAACTTCACTTTTGTGCACTAAATACCATATGACATTCAGTACACTTACAGGAAAGAAAGTGTGATATTGCATTTAAACAGCTGCAATGAGCGAGAAGTGAATTTCGAGCTTAAACATGCATCTGTTTTCCAAAAAATACTTTGCACCTGCTTAGATCATGGTGGTCCGAAGAAAAAAGCAAAAAAAAATCTGTGGATTCAAACTCTGTCCCAAATTTCTGTAATTGCTTCACACTCTTTAAAAGGAAATGCCAACATGTTGGGTGAACACACAAGCACTTGTATAGTGAACCACAAGTAGATCAATTAAATGGTCTATTAAAATCAGAGAAGAACAGGTACTGCTCTAAGTTAATACAAGAGCTTGATTAAAATTATATTCAGCTTGAATCATCATGTTCGTGGTGAGGTAAAATTTAAAACATATTTCTTTTTTTTTTCAACACTGATGTGCAGTAGTGAGACATCCTCTCCAATAAATCCAATCACAAGTGTTCACAGGAGACACATGATCAGGTAAGCAATGATCAAATCCCTCAAGAGAGATGCTAATGGCAGATGTAAACGAGGCCAGAAAGACCTGACTGTGAACATTTTCACACACCCACATGTGTTGAGTTTTCAAAGCTGCATAAACATCTGCATCATACAGGGGCGGCGGAGCTCAAAAACCTGACTGTTTGTAAATATCCGCTGTTACTTCTGGGATCAGAACTGCACAAAAACACACCATATGAAATTGCACAAATAATAACTGTTTCCAAACAGGTTTCTTAAACTCTCCCCTTATTTCCCATGGTTCAGACCAAGGAAGTCTATATTCTACCTGGAGAAAGTTATCCATTAGCATTTCCATTCATCTCAGGGGCAGTTGCGACCCAGATGCTATCTTTGCTTCTTCTTCTTTCTTTATTAAATGGCGGGTTGCATACTATATAGTACATTACCGCCACCTACTGGAAACTGAATCAGAGACTCTCCCTGCATCCCAATGTCCATACTATCCATCCTAAATAGTATGTAAGATTAAAGGGTTAGTTCACACAAAAATGAAAATTCTGTCATTTATTACTTTCCCTCATGTCGTTCCACACCTGTAAGACCTTCCTTCATCTTCGGAACACAAATTAAGATGTTTTTGTTGAAATCCAATGGCTCAGTGAGGCCTCCATAGCCAGCAATGACATTTCCTCTCTCAAGATCCATTAATGTACTAAAAACATATTTAAATCAGTTCATGTGAGTACAGTGGTTTAATATTAATATTATAAAGCAACAAGAATATTTTTGGTGTGCCAAAAAAACAAAATAACAACTTATGGCCAATTTCGAAACACTGCTTCAGGAAGCTTCGGAGCACAATGAATCAGCGTGTCGAATCATGATTCAGATCGAGTGTCAAACCGCCAAACTGCTTTGGCGCTACGAACCGCTGATTCGACACGCTGATTCATTATGCTCCAAAGCTTCATGAAGCAGTGTTTTGAAATCGGCCATCACTATATAAGTCATAATTTTGATTTTTTTGGCGCACCAAAAATAATAATATTGAACCACTGTACTCACGTGAACTGATTTAAATATGTTTTTAGTACATTAATGGATCTTGAGAGAGGAAATGTCATTGCTCCCTATGGAGGCCTCATGAAGCCATCGGATTTCATAAAGAATATCTTAATTTGTGTTCTGAAGATTAACGAAGGTCTTACGGGTGTGGAACGGCATGAGGGTGAGTAATACATGACAGAATTTTCATTTTTTGGTGAACAAACCCTTTAAAATAAGTGTGTCCCAAAGCATAGGAAGTTGAAAAGAGTATGCCAAAAGTCCCAGGATGGTCTATTATTTCCAGTAGGTTTTCGAAGTGTGGATCTGTGCAAACTATAAAGGCTAATATTGCCCACAACCCATTGCGCTTTGGATGAGGATTCAGTTCAGAACTACAAACATGAGTAAAAAGTGTTAAAAACTACAAAACATGGTGAATATGCGCGACCGACGGTGAGAGGTTTGAGTGACTAATAATCAGTTTAACCTGATAGAAAATATTTATTTAATGTTATACGTGTTATATTTCATCTGCAAATACCAATGTGGACTTTTATAAAGATCCGATTGGCTATTAACTTTTAAATGCATCATATGCATATGAAGAGAGTTCTCCACATGAAAGACCCGTGACTGCAGATCAACGTGCTACTGCATTTCTCTCTGATACGGTAGGAAATTAACTAAATGAAATGTGGTGGAGGGTGTAAGATGATTGACAGGCCAGTTTAAAGATGCGACAGAGAGCAAAGACACAATTGTATGATGTGATAGTATGTAAGCTTGTCTAATATTTTGCTACACACTCAAAATTATGTACTTTTAGTTCACAAAAAGAGTACAAATTTTTAGGGCGTAGTAAATGTAAGCGAATTGGGAGGCCTGAAAATTTTTGAAAACAAAGTGCAAATTTTTTTGAAAACAATACTATTATAGTCTCCATGTAAACATGTGAAACCGATGACATCATTCACATGCGTATTACATGTTCATTCTATAAGCGTATAGTGTTTCTTTACAAAGTGACATTGCCAACTACTGGCCTGGCAGCAGAATACAGCGATTTTAGTCATTTTTGCTGAACCGTGTGAACAAAGATCGTTTTGACGTCTGTACGTGAATGCAAAGGAAAATCTTTTCCATTTTTAGTAAATCATTGTCGTTTAAATGTGCCCTATAACTGAAATCATAAAAACATTTTCGTTACTTGAAATACAATATCTAACATTAACTGAAAAACAAAATAAAATTTAAACTTATTTTATTTCAGCTAGTTGCCAACATAACATTTCTCATTTTCATTTAGTTTCATTTTATTTACTAAAATAACTAAAACTGAAATAAAAACAAATAAAAATGTCACAAACAAAACAAAATAATTAAAATTTTAAACAAAATGAAAATGGAGAATATAAAAATAAAACCTAATTCAAAAATATGAATTAAAACTATAATATCTCAATGGTACAAAAATATCACTGCCTAACCTTTAGCAAACTCCAGGATATGACATTTTATAATAAGAGGCTTGTTGGAAGAACAATGTTTAAGAGGCTTCAACAAGTACTGAAGAGTTTATTAATTAAATTATTGACTTGACTCCAAGAAATAGGGCAATCCTGTGTCGCGGTTGTATTTCATGTAATAGTGGGTGTGGTCTGTATCAGGCGTTCTTTGCAGTGGTGGTGGGCGTGGTTGGTAGTAGATATAACTTGTTGTGGGTGTGGCTGAAGTTGTACGCAGATATATTTAGCAGGTAACCCCGCCCCCTAACACACACACACATGCGCAGCCGCGGACTACAGCTTGTTTTTGGCTGTTTTACAGCAGCTCTCGGAGACAGGTGTCACATTCAGGATGACTTCTGTGGTATCTGTTAGGTAGCAGGCTATATTATAGGATGATTATTTTTTTTTATATAGGCTACCACATTTTAAGGGTGTTACTAAAATTACATATGCAGCTTCAACCACTAGCCACATCTCATGAATTTAGCCGTGTTATAATACACCTCGTAGCATTCATGAATTTTACTTTTGACCATTACAAAATAATAATAAAAAAATGAACAAAGCTGCACAATCCTGCTCCATTTTAGTTGAGAGACATTAGACATGATCAAACTTGTCTTAATTTATTATAACTCATAAGAAGCAGTATCTTTCATGGATATTTCTAATTTTTTTGGCTACAGCCAGATCTGTATTCATCGCATAATGTTTTAGTCCTTGGAGATCACATACCTTCACTTCCATAGTGTTTGCCATTGTTCGCACCCATCCTGAAGAACACATAGTCTCTCCTCACAATGACATCTCTAAGATTACACGGGGAAAGTCCTCGAGCAGACACAATATAGCTCCATTATGGCAACGGTCAAAGTCTTCTTTATAATGCAGTATTCAGAGAGCAGAACGTGCGCAGCGCTGTTTCCAGCTGTCCTGGCAAAGGTTGACAATCTTCTCGCGGAGAAAAATGTCCATTATCGGAAAGAAGTTGCGCTGGTCTCGAGCGGGCGGTTCCGACAGATGTGTGAAGAGAAACTAACCACATGAACTCACTTCCACTATGAGCATACGAGAATGTGATGGAGGGGCTGGACCATCTTTAAAGAGACCCTCAATTTAAAATGCCACAGACCTAAAGTAGTGTTTGGGGTATATAATAGGCTATAATATAATTTAACACTTTCATGCATGAATTATGACAAGCTCAGTCAGGATTTTTTTTTTCCTCCTATGCATGAAAAACAAGATTTGATTTTTTTTTTTTTTTTTTTTTCAAAGAGATTTTCCAGATGAGTGACTTGAGTGGAAAGCATGTGTTTATGGTCTAAACATAAACGATAGGTATTAAACATAACACAGCAATTTTGTGTGTATTTAACAAACCAATCAATAAAATTACATAAAATCATGAGAAAACTATAAAATATAAGCAAAAAAAAAAAAAAAAAAAAAAAAAAAAGAAAAGTGGAATATTGAAAACGCAATTGAACTTATACAAGTTGAAGTTCGGGTATCTTTGATGGAATCACATCCTCATGTTCTAATTTCAGAGATCTTTACAACCTGTCAAGGAAAAACTGTGGAAACCCAATTCAGTTGTTCCCTCCAGTGTACCAGATGTCAGTTTACCCTTATTAGCTGATAATTCTGATTATGTTCCAGAGGAACACATTTCTAACATAGCTCTCCTCTGAAAAAACCTATAGCGATTAGGTATTTCAATCTCATCAGAAATGAGCAGTGTTGAGGTTTACACATTACAAGTAACATGCATAATGTAATCAGATTACTTTTTTGATAAGGAGTAAAGTAACACATTATGTGCATTATGTAATCAGATGATTTTTTTTATGTTGGGTAAAGTAATGCATTACAAGTAACGTATTACGTAATAATTACTTTTTGATTTAACAGTAATGCATTAAAAGTAACATACATTATGTAATCAGATTACTTTTGGTTCTACCAAGTAAAGTAATGCATTACAAGTAACATGCATTACGTAATCAGATGATTTTTTTTAAGTTGGGTAAAGTAATGCATTACAAGTAACATGTATTATGTAATCATTACTTTTTTATCTAACAGTAATGCATTAAAAGTAACATACATTACGTAATCAGATTACTTTTGGTTCTACCAAGTAAAGTAATACATTACAAGTAACATGCATTACGTAATCAGATTACTTTCTGATGTTACGAGTAAAGCTATGCATTACAAGTTATGTGCATTACATAATCAGATTACTTTTTGATCTTACTAGTAAAGTAATGCATTAAAAGTAACATGCATAACGTAATCAGATTACTTTTTGATCTTACTAATAAAGTAATGCATTAAAAGTAATGTGCATTATGTAATCAGATTACTTTTTGTTCTAACAAGCAAAGTAACGCATTACAAGTAACATGCATTACATAATCAGATTACTCTCTGAAGTTATGAGTAAAGTAACATATTACAAGTAATGTGTATTACATAATCAGATTACTTTCTGTTGTTACGAGTAAAGTAATGCATTACAATTTACGTGCATTGCGTAATCAAATTAGTTTTTGATGTTACGAGTAAAGTAATGCATTACAAGTTACGTGCATTATGTAATCAGATTACTTTTTGATGTTACGAATAAAGTAATGCATTAGTAACTTGCATTGCGTGATCAGATTACTTTTTGATGTAATGAGTAAAGTAATGCAATACAAGTAACATGCATTATGTAATCAGATTACTTTTTGATCTTACTAGTAAAGTAATGCATTAAAAGTAATGTGCATTATGTAATCAGATTACTTTTTGTTCTAACAAGCAAAGTAATGCATTACAAGTAACAGATTACTTTTTTATGTTAATGCAAAATACATTCTATTAACACAAATACATTTATTTACATTAAAAAAAGTTACTGTAGATTAAGTATTTTCAAAAACAACAGACACAATAATAGTATGAATTGTAGCTGAAATATAGCTATTGATGCATGATGTCCACTATAGTGGACAGATGATTAATCAGAATTTTCTCCCAATCTAAAATCAATATTTGGAAAATTGAACTGTTATATGACTCATTATATATTGCTTGATGCTACTTGGTGGCAATGTATAGGATGATGCCATCAAAACCCATGCATATGCAAGAAAATGCTTTTTGAAAAGCTGTCCACTCTATGCATGAAAGGGATAATATAATATAATATAATATAATATAATATAATATAATATAATATAATATAATATAATATAATATAATATAATATAATATAATATAATATAAAGTGTATTGGACTCTTAAAAAAAGAACTTTAAAATGTATGAATGCCATTGCATTATCATAACCACTTTGTGGTTGTCAAATTCTAGTGAGCATGTTCATAGTTCCTATAGTAGTAACATGTGTGATTTTGTGGGAAACTGACTTCATGTCCACTAAAAATCACAGCCACACAGGCTGATGAAAAAAACAATGCAAAAATAGCTCAGAAAAGTGAAGCCAGTTCAGTGAAAATGAAAAGTAATGATGAGACAAAAGAATCCAATGCAATGTACAGTATTTTGATTAATATAAACTGAATTGAGTATTGTTACATTTCAGAATTGTGTTTTAAATGTGGGGCCATTAATAATATAAATATTAATATCAGTGGCTGGACCTGTTTCCTCGTCTCTGTACCAAAATGCATCCTTACTGTGTGTTCTATTGTTAGTTAGAGACTTCCTGTGCAGAATAAAGCCATTTGGGACTATTAACGGAAGCCTTTTACTCTGAACAAAACAGGAATCATACACAAGGGTATTTTTGTCTAGGAATTACTTCCATGAAGCCCCCATAAATCAGTAAATGCCCTTGACCTTTATATTGTAGCGACGATACAAAGTTCCTTATTGTTTGCAAGGCCTGGGTTCCTTTTTGTGCTGGGTGGACATTTATTGTTTTAGAAGTCAACATCTCTCTCTTTATCCAATTCCTATTATGACAAAGGCGAATAGACTGATGCCAAATTATCACAAGATCTTACTACTTCATTCTTGGACAATAAACATGCCCAAATGTCCGGACCACACATTTTTAAAAAGGTCTTTCTAAATACCTTTGTTGTTGTTAATTATGTATTCATTTATTATCCATCTATCAAACACAGATCTGAGCAGAGTCTGTAAAACATGTTGAGTTGCACAAAAGTTATTTTTCTTGGAACTGAGTTTGAGAACTTTTAGCGTCCATTTTTGACTGGTCTGTTTGGCTTGCATGGTACCAATCAGCGGTCTGTTGGCTGTCTGGACGAGGGTCAAATGCCAAGCCAGAGAAAGCCTTTACAGCCAAACGCTCTGCCTCGACGGTATGCAGCCCAAGAACGCTATCTACTTCCTGTCTCTGGGGCTCTGTTGATGCAGGCTGGCACACACAGACACACATGTGTATGTGATACCAAAACAACAGGAAGAAAACCTTGAGCCAGCTGCTTAATATGTGGTTTTGAAAATGGCTGTGAAACTTGAGACTTGGAGAGAACTTGCAGCGATTAAAGGTCAGATATTAAAGTTGCAAAATTTGAGGTTTAGTTATATGTTCCTTTTGTACAATGAGATGCAAAACATTGCAGTCCACAAAAACACCACTGTTTTGACACCCAGCTGTTTTGACCGGGACACTTTCCATAGTTCCCAAAGGTAACATTTGTAACAATTCAGTTGTTATTTCTGAAACCTTTACTGCAAGTAGCGTTAATGGACTACATTTTTCTAATAAATATATTACAATTTCAATGACAATATTGTACTGTAAAAAATAAGTATTTATTAAAGGGGTCATGAACTGCATTGTTTTATTGTTTTATAATGTTTCCTGGGGTGCACTTATAATAAATATAAAAAATTGTTGTAATTTAGAAATAAAAGGCATATTTCCTACCCTGATTTTAGCCCTCTGATTTGAATGCTCTGTTTTTAAGGGGCGTGTCTGCTGAGACTTCAGTGTAAACACCCACTGCTGTGATTGGCTGACATTTTTGCATATGAAATAGCTAAGTATTACTCTCTCTGAAACTTTTGCCACGTTTTTGCTATTACAGCTCTCAAGGTTAAATAATTGTGAAAAGTGTTGATTAGCATCAAATTTAGATCTATGGCATTATATTTAGATCGTGGCATGAAAGTTTGCAGTGATGAACATTGTAGCCGATTGCATTAAAGCAGTGATCTCGTCATTGCAACTCAATTTCTGCACGCTAACGAATGCTTTCATCATAACTAACAGTGCAAACGCGATGTAACTAAGAGATTTGTTGAATAAAACGGGAGTTCTGGCACGAGTACAGAACTCAGTCACTGATAAACTCGCACTGTTTGATTGACAGCTGCAGTGATTGTAAAGGGAGCGTTCTTTGATCACTTTCTATATATAATGTAATTAAATAGACAAAGAACATCTGACTGTACATGAATAATTAATATCAGATCAGGCATTAGAATTAACGCAGTTACATGTTGTTGCATTACTGTCGAGTCCATATCATTAAAGTCTGTTTGCAAAGCCTGCCCCGAAATGCGATTGATTTACCAAATAATCCACAGTGAAATACTAAATACAAATATATAAAGCTCAAGAGACATTCAAATAACCATATTCCTAGTATTCTTTGAAAGGTAATGTTATTTTTATCTCTCTTCTCTCCTCCTCATCTCACTAACATGGCAGTGGGCAGGGCTTACATCACAATGATGAAGTAGGCGTTGATTTGTTCTGAGCAGCTCTGAGACACTGAAAACACTAGATCATGAGCTGCTAGCGTGTAAATGAACACAGTTCCGCTCTTCACTCTGAAACGCTCAACACGTCATTATAATTAAATCACAGCTTTTGCCATTTGGCGAGTAACAGTTTCATATTCTCGCCAGTGCGTACTTTTACTTGCATTTGGCGCTCAGCGAGTTAATGTTATTTCAGACCTCTTGCAGTGCTGTTGGAAGCAAAAATGTGTATTTTAAAACGAAGCATCTGCAGTTTGGAAGGCGAAGCCTTTTGTAGGGGCATTCCAAATAAAATTTAACAAAATTGAGTCCTTGTGATTCATTTTAAAGCTAGATGGCAGGAGAGTTTTGAGTTAACGTGTAAACAGAATAATTCAAGTTGTTGTTTTGTTTGTGATATATTACACGCATTGCTTTCATACATTTCATAAAGTTTTAATAAGTTTTTTTATTGGTAAGAAATGTGTTTAATAGTAGATACATTGGGTAAGTGACTAGCAGAGCTGGGTAGATTACTTACAAATTGTAATCGGTTACTGATTAGAAATTACATGACAAAAAATGTAGTTAGGAACCTAATCCAGTACATTACATATTTAAGGTAATATAATCTGACTACTTTTGGATTACTTTAAAGGGTTAGTTCATTTATTACTCACCCGTAAGACCTTCATTAATCTTCGGAACACAAATTAAGATATATTAGTTGAAATCCGATGGCTCCGTGAGGCCTCCATAGGGAGCAATGACATTTCCTCTCTCAAGATCCATTAAGGTAATTTACTAAGAACATATTTAAATCAGTTCATGTGAGTACAGTGGCTCAATATTAATATTATAAAGCGGCGAGAATATTTTGGGTGCGGCAAAAAAAAACTAAATAATGACTTATTTAGTGATGGCCGATTTCAAAACACTGCGGAGCAATGAATCAGTGTGTCGAATCATGATTTGGATTGCGTGTCAAACTGCCAACGGCTGAAATCACGTGACTTTGGCGCTCCGAACAGCAGATTCGATACACTGATTCATTTGTGCATTATTTTGTTGATCCCACCAGATAACCAGTAACTTAATTTTATTATTATTTGTTATTATTATTATTTTTATTGACAGTTTTATTATTGATCTAACTTACCAAGTAAAATCTCAGGGGGTACTTCAAGTACATATATTTGGTCAAAAAAATGTAGCTGACAAAAAAAGTTGGGGAATCCCTGCTTTGCATGTAAATATGAAATGACGTGAATTTGTACATTTTAATGTGTTTGAAAGACAAAAGCCTTCCAAAGACAGTAATGCATGGTTAAATGACTCAATGACACTGATAATTCAAATAATAATTAATGTGTTAATCAGAAGTTTATTAGATATGCAGTGTTGCGATGTTGAGAAAACAATTGTTAAAAGTGAGATGCTTTCTGTAAACCCAGTGATCAAATGCTGTGTGGGTCTCAGTTTTCATTGATAGTCACATGACGAGTGGCTGGTCTGCGGGTGCAATTGACCTTTTGCAAAGACCCACCGCCCTTAATTACTGTTGCTTTGTCCGACAAGCCATGGCGCTGTCACACCACACAGAGTGAAAAATACATTGTGGAGCAAAGAGGACACTGACAACATGTCGACAGACAAGACAGAGCAGGTTACTTATGATATTAAACAAAGTCCCAGCTTTCACACGGTGTAATTTTTTAAGAAATTAGAACAATAAAAACCGTTTTGTGGCACTTTAATGTGTTGTGACAGATTGCTGTAGCGCCTCAGCTCAAGCAGCTCGTGAACCGATCATCTCTTCCTTGTAGTTAATTTATAGCATCAAATAAACATGAATGAACATCAGAAGGAATGTTGCTCCAAATGCGGAAAGACGTCAGTGCACACCATTTTTCAAGTCTACCGAGGTTAATCTTCTAACTCCTGACTGCTTTGTCGGACAAAATGGCGGATTCGGCGTTATGATTGGTTAGATTGCTTGTCAATCAAACTCCCAGTGAAGGGTAAATTCCACAAACCTGGACAACCTTCTGAACGTATTTAAGCAGTAGACGTATTTAGAAAGGAAATTTTAATAGATAAAAAAGTAGTAGTATGGAGAATCAATGAATTAAGAAAATATTTATCTGCCATTGTTGTAATCATGTAATCAATAAAAAATAACTGTAGTCTGAATATTAGTATTTTAAAATATAATATACTTTAATTACATGTAATCAGTTATTACTCTGGCTACTTAAAGTGTCCAAACAAGACAGTTGAGAGAAACAATTATTAAAAAAATTATATTTATTTGTAGCAATTATATTAATTATATTATATTAATTATATAGAAATAATAAGAACTTATTAAGAAAACGGCTAATGAGCTGGTGGACACCATGGAGCGTGGTCATGAAAACATTCCTAGTGAAGATAATGAGGAAAACTTCACCAAGTACGTTCTAAATGACTACATTTTGGCCTGGTTTCACAAACAGGGCTTATATTAAGCCAGGATTAGGCCGTAGTTCAATATGGACATTTAAGTAGCTTTTTAACATGCATTTAAATATTACTGGTGGGCATTTTGAGACAAAACAATGGCACTGACATATTTTAAGATATGCCAGTGTGTAACCGGTTCTACTGGACCCGCTCCGAGCGGGACTCAGACCATGGTCTCCGGTATGGGAGTCGGGCGCTCTATCGAGGAAGCTAAAGACCGCAGCCTCTAGCATCCGTCGCCAGAGTGCCTCTTGAGTTCAGGGGAGTGAGGTTTTCACGCACAGCTATTACTAGCTTACGTCTGTTACACTCACCCCCCTGAACCTCACTCCCATCCGGGTCCCGTTCAGAGCGGGATTCGAACCGTGGTCTCCAACATGGGAGTCAGGCGCCCTATTGTTCACTTCAACAGCCCCACTTCACAAGTCACCGCACTGGAGTCAGTTTCAACATGGAGGTTGAGGACTGGAGTCAGGTGCAAAGTAAAGGTTGTAGAGGGCTGGACAGATGAAAATCCCGGAGGTTGGCAGCACTCCATTCGGGCAAGTAATCGCCCAATAAATCTTGGAAGCTGCCGTCACACCAGTAATCATCGTCTTCAGAGTGACCAGTAAATGGCTTCATTGCGCCAACACTGCTGGTGACACCACAGTCGGACGTGGTACGGTCTGTAACTTGAACGGCATGACTCCATTCGGACAAATCGCCGACTAAGTCTTGGAAGCCGGTGTCACACCAGTAATCATCGTCTTCAGGGTCACTGCTAGTGATATGCTGAGAAGTCTGATCTAAAGGGGAACATCATTAATGTTAAATTCACAAATGGTAGCACATGACACCAATAAAAATGTGAGGTAAAAATTATACATTTATTTCTAAATACATCTATTTATTGATGAAAATATTTAATTAAAGTTCATCATATATAATGCCCATGTCTCAATCAAGGTTGCCAAGTCTCATGCCACCATGCTACATTTTGTTCCTGGAGATCTACCTACCTGCAAAGTTTAGGTCCAGCATTACTCAACACACCTGTCTGTAATTATCAAGTGCTCCTGAAGATCTTTATCTGATTCAGGTGTGTTTTATCAGCGTTGGAGCTAAACTTTGCAAGTAGGTAGATCTCCAGGAACAGGATTGGGCACCCCTGTTGTATTCAACAAATTTTAAGTTACAGACTTTGATGTACACCCAAAAACATGCCCTGCCACATGGACATGACATTTACCATCAGTACTACTTGCAGCTGGTATGACAGTCACATCAGCATCCTGCTCCTCTTTTTCACCCTGACCTGAGCTGGTCTTGAATTTTTTTCCAGCTCTCCGAAGCAAAGAGAGAAACTTACAAGATCTCGTTTTCCTCTCTTTCACTTTTTCCCCACCAATTGGATGTGGATGGGTGTCCACTGTATTAGTGTTTGATTGTTGCAGTGTACAGTCCTGTAAACTGTTCACACTGACAGTATCAACCGTACAACAACAAGAAATGTGTTGTCCCATGCTGAAGGTAACTGAAATCCAGAATCGGTGAAATATGAACAAAGGCAAAGTGAGCAATGAGCAAACCGAATCATTATAGAGCTTTATAACAGTGTGGCGTCGCGTTCTAAAATCGAACTGTGACGTCACGGCGTCTGCTGCTTGGGGTGATTTCGGTCTGTGGGCGTGGCTTCTGCGTATGCGGTTTTTTTTTTTTTTTTTACTGTACTTTTAGCATTCGGGAAATCGTCGTATCGTGATCTCTGGTTGACGAATCAATGCCTTGTCATCCACGGTGTCGATTCACGTTCTTTCCCGGTAAGAGTGGCTTAATTTGCGGTATAAATGTAAGATGAATAGCATGAATTAAAACGCGCCGTTCAGTCATCGCAAACACATGTGTAGGCTTGTTAAAAGATCATTTAAACATTGTATGAACTATTAATCAAGCTCTTCTTCGTAAAAGTGTTACAATCGCGTTTGCTGTCAAAATAATTTTCTATTTAACAGTATTGTCATAACGTTAGTTCTTTTGAAGTAGACTGTATCACTGCAAAACAATACTTAATGTGTCCCTATTTATTAGCATAGTAATACAGCCGTCAAAAAAAGCAACACTAGGCTATATGCAATGCTTTTAACAATAAATGTGACCACTTATGATTTTGTCAAGCAGAGGGTCTCATGCTGTCAAATACTTTTCCATGGCCTTGAATTTTAATCTCACCACAGATGTGACATTTGAAGCAGGATGTGGATTACTGTATTGGTTGTGTGCCTGTATTAACTGAACTTTGGATGTTCTGCATGTGCTTCACATTATCATACAGAAAATATTCTTTGAAGCTACTTTTATTTTTTTAATAAAATTCGTAGGTAAAAAAATATAGTGTAGGCCTAGTTACACTCATTTTTAAGTATGCTTAAATGTTGAAATGTAGGCATATGGCTGTAAAATTCCTGGAGCAAGATATTCAGGACCACATAGCAGCCTACAAGCAGACATGTTTTAATATTGCAGTTCCCAAGTAAAATTTGGTAACTTGTGCACTTTAATTTAGTTAAGTTACAATTGCTAACATAAATTAAAACAAGGAGATTTTACTTAAACTTTGGTTAGGCTCAAAATATAAAATGGCTTCACACATAACTCTCTTAAATATATGGCAGTTTGACATTGTTTCCTCAGCAGTGGTTGAAAAATTGCACAGAACATTACAGTACTAATATTTATGGAAGCTTATTTCCGACATAATACAAAAAAAAAAAATGCAACTTTTCCTTTGCAATTTCCTTGCAAAGCTTCTCTCGTTGACCACAGATTTATAAATGATTCTCATTACAAATTTGAGAAGATGGTTTGGCACATGTTGTGTTTTCAAATTCACACAATCTTTACTCACATTTGCTACTTGGCAAGTGTTAATTTCAGACCCTTGCTGAAATACTAAGGGTGTCCCTTACACAGCCACTTGTACAATATGACCAGGAACAGCTATGATTTTTTTGTTGACTTTAAAGAAATTCAGACCTCAATTCATGATAGAAAACCACATTTTGTAGAGCTTAATGTTGCTCAGCCCATTTTCAGTGCTGCACTTATGTTCTGTCCTCTAGTTTGTATTTCCACAGCATGAAGGTAAGATCTTACAGATTTATCAATTAACTACTCATTTTAAAATCTTCCCAGTCTACTGACATTTGTTATGACAAACATTACAATGCTCATGATGATATTTCGTTAACATTACAATAAATAAACCCACTTCACCAGCTAAGTACTCTTCAACAGCAATGCAATAGAAATACCGCAAAAACAGAAGTTCAAAGACAAAATTTTAAAGATGGCTGCACGCTTGTTTCTCGACCGCGTTAGGTCTATAAGCTCTTATTCTTTTCTCCCTTTTTGTGATGTATATCCAAGTGAAACGGCTTCTGAAATAAGAATGTAGGGCGGGGACTGATTGGATGGTGGTGGTTTGCTATTGGTGGATTTGGTGATGTGAGTGACAGGTTGCCCCACCCTTTTCTTTAGAGAAGTCACTGCAAAGGGGAGGGGGAAGTTATTTTGATTAAATATTGAGGCACATGACTTAAAAACAATGATGTGTACAGATAAATAATTTATAATGAATACTGCAGTATTCCATAAAATAAAAAGTTAATTTTGATTTCATGGTGACTTTAAAATAACACCTTTATTTAAGATTTGTCTAAAATAGAAATCTCTTAAAATATTCTCTTTAGTAAAATTGCTCCTACTATAGAAGCTCTGCAGGAAGTCCACTAGTCACCCAGTGTGAATAGACACCCAGAGAGGCACAGGGGGAAGGGTTAGCAACAGCATCTGTATTCACATTATCAGCCACTGGGGAAGCAACAGACATAACATAGTAGCCTGGAGAAGAGTCCATCCTCTCCTCCTCAATGGCCTCATGGGAGACGGAGGCAGACGGATAGACAGCACTGATGATCTCTGGAACAGATTCGCCCGAGTGAGGAGTTGATGTGCTCTCCATTGCAGTGGTGAGCTCTGGGTCAGCTGCAGGTGAGGGACGGGTTGTCAGGCTGGACACTTTCCTGCGTATGGCCCTCATTGTGATGGGGATGGACATGCATCTGTAGAAAAAAAAAAAAGAAGAAAAAAAAAAATCAAACTTTGATGAATGAGGATTCATTAACAGAGAAAGTTTCCACAAGCTGCAGTTCAGGACAAGGCTCAATTTTAAAAGCACTTTTTTTTTGTTGTAGTTTGTTTCAAAGTCAAAATCTGTGACAACTACACCATTACAGGTAAGTGAAAGCAATCAAATTAGCCCAAATATTTACTAAACATGGAAGGTCTGGACTATGGAGGATGTAAAGAAAGTTTTGAATAAGAGGCTGTTTAATCTTTGAGGATTACAAGTGGGTCTGTCAATAAGCTTCATTTTGGAAAGCATCTCATTTTGCTATAAAGGAATAGATTCCCCCTCAGAAATGATTCTTTTATTGTGCCTCTTCAGAAGACGGTATTAAACTGCTCCACTCATATGGATCTCTTAATAAACTTTGTGAAAAAAACAAAAAAAACAATCGGATCTTTGGATCAACATCACGTAAATCCACAAATTTCTCCTGAAATACAAAAGTTGCTGTTTAACTAGGAGAAGAATAGAATGAACTTTATAGCTACCTACATAATGTGTATATGAATAAAAAAATGCCCCTTGATGCCTCGCCTGTAAGTACCTGATGACAATTTTCATTTTTGGGTGAACTATCCCTGTAAAGGGTTCAAATTATCCCATCATTTGCTCACCCTCAAGCCACCCTAGGTGTATATGACTTTCTTCTGTCAGCCAAACACAATCAGAGTTATGCAAGCCCAAAAAAGCCATCCATCATAAAAGTCATCCTTACGACTCCAGGGGGTTAATAAAGGCCTTCTGAAGCAATGCATTTTTGTAAGAAAAATCCATATAATTTAATTAATTTAAAATCAATATAAATAACTTTTAAACTTAAAATCACTAGCTTTTGGTAACAGCCATCTGAGAGAGTCAAGTTCCGGTGTATCGATAAAATTAAAATTCTCATTTTAGACTTCCAATTCATCCTCTGCACCTCTGTATTCGTCAATACGTCCACTCTTCCACTGGAACTAGACTTGTCATTATAGTTTATAAAGTTATAAATATGGATATTTTTCTAACAAAAATGCATCGCTTCGCATCAGAAGGCCTTTATGAACTCCCTCGAGTCGTATGGGTTACTTTTATGATGGATGGTTGCTCTTTTTTAGGCTTCAAAATCTAAGTTACTATTCACTCCCATCATAAAGCTTGGAAGACCCAGGATATTTTTTTTTTAAAGAACTCAGATTGTGTTTGGCTGAAAGAAGAAAGTCATATACACCTAGGATGGCTTGAGGGTGAGTAAATTATGGAATAATTTTCATTTTTTGGTGAACTAACCCTTTAAGTATCAAGTAAGTTTTTCACATTCATTTTAACCATCTAAAAATGCAAAATGACATTACCATAATCGGTGAGCATGTGGAGTGGTGTTGCAAACAGCAAAATGTTGGACGTACCGCATAAGGACTCTGGATATAAAGTCATCCAATTTATGATCCACAAAATCAGGCATCAGAAGTCTGCAGCTCACCTGATTAGAGTCCACCACCGTAACCTGAACTATAGTGCAGGAAACAACATTTCCAATACTGAACATATGCTGATAGTTTCCACAGGATGTGCTAAAGTATGATGCAAAACAGTTCAGTTAGCATGCAATGAATTCCCTTAAAGTTTTAATATTATAGACTATACTGTATAGCGAATCCATTGTACATCATGCATAAACCCCCAATATAGCACAGATTGTGAATGGGTCCTTACGAACAGCCAGGTGGTTGCCATCATCAAGGCTGAATGTAACAGAAAGACAGTGGTCTGATTCTGGAAGGACCTCACATCTCAGGTCATACTGTAAGCCAGCATCTACAGTATAAGAAAAGTGAGAAGGCAAAAGCTTATATTATGGCAAATTAGACCGATTGGCAAGAGAACATGTTGCCTGGCCACTGCCAGCTGAATGCATGAATAAGTTGTATTAATAACCTATGAGTTGGTTGTGGTTACTGAAACAGCTTGCCAGTAGGACATTGATGGCAGCCTGATGGCGAAGGACATCCAGTAAGGCAGGGACGTGGCCGGGGTGATCGAAGGGGACTGTGTGAATTAAGGCTCCTTTGCATGACTCGCGGCCCCATTCGGCCCCAGGGAACACATAACTGTGGTACTCGGAGGCAGGCAATGGCTGAGAAATGTGAAAGACAGTAACCAAGGAAAATAAGAACGAAACAGAGAAGAGCAAAATCAATGAAGGGCTGCTTCTGCTGTCCCAAAGTAAACACTCTTCTAGCATCAAAGAATGACAAGTACAATTCAATGCAAATAACGCTCTGCAACAGTAGCCAGTAATGAACAAAACAACAGTTCTGAATATGTCACCGTGTAATAAATAGAGTTATCATGGCTAACATAGTTGTTTATGTAAAGTATAGTGGCTTGGGTTGCAAACAGACCACAACAAACTGAACCCAGTCTGTCCAGGATATCTTGGAGTTCTGCTTTTTGTTGGTCTTCAGGAGAAGTTGGGGTAGAGGCTCCACCTGCAGGTGTTTCTCAGACATAACGCCATCTGAGTAATGTTAGGAGACTGGTTACTTGGCAAAGATACATGATATTGTTCAAAAACATTTTTTTTATAGAACAAATCTTTAAGTGTCCCAGTGTATAATGCACCTGTGATTTTGCCCATTTTCTCTATGAAGGAATTAAGCATGGGTAACGGTGGCTGTAGTTTGAGAAGAAAGGTAGCAGGGAGTAATTCTGAGCAGGATTCAGTGAGCGGCTGAAACACTGGAAACCTACAGAAAAATAAAGATTTCGGCTGATATAAAGGGTCAGAAAAACCAATATTGTACCATTCATTCTTCTCTCTATAGAGTTAAACTACAGTTAAAGAGAACTGGGAAGGTTTAAAAGAGTGAGGCCTGTTTACACCTGGTCACTTCATGCATTTTCTCTGATTGGATAACTATCTGATCATGAAAAGTGCATGACTAAAAACCCTCCAAAATGCTTTCTGGATGGATTTAAATCAGAGTATCTCTTACTAAGAGCATCTCTTCAGTGAGCCGCCGTGCAATCTGACATAAATTAAACTGTGTATTCGAGCATCTACGACACCAAACTTTCAATCATCTTCATTAAAAGGCACAATATGTAATATTCACCACTAGAGGTCATTTATTCAAAACAAAGGCATAGATTGATGACGCCTTGATTTCACAGAATCATGAGAGGTGTTTTCACCACGTCGACAGCCAGTGGAGAAGAATCTGACAGGACACGGGCAGAAATCATTCATGGATGAGCAAATATATTAAAGAATTAACATTACTGTAGTATGAAGCAGGGTGTGGCTGAAAGCTGCTGGAGCTGAACGAGGCCGCTGGAGCAATTGCTAATGAGAAACGAGTGTGACACATGGCTCAAGAGCAGTGGAGCTTTTATTATGCCGCTGCCGACCGCTTCCACTTCTTCCGGTCAAGCGTATGTGGGGTAAAGCAGTGCTGTTGATCATTTTAGATACATTTGTGTGTTGAAAGTTGTTATAATGCTACTCTGTGCGTTCACTCAGCGGCAGTAAGCTAGATCAATATTAGCCATGGTAAAACATGGTACTCGCTGTAAATAAAGAAAACTAGATTTAAACAATAAGACTTACTGTGTTGAGTTATATAACATGGTTAGTTTTCTGTCAATGAATGTATCCAAACAGTTGCTCACCTGTCTAATAAAACAATATATAAAAGCGTCTTTGGTGTTTCTATGGTTTCTACAAAATAAAACCGGAAATCGAGGGTAATGCAGGTATGATGTGATAGGCGACGCACAGACATGGTCCGTGTCCTGGTTAAAAATGCCTATTTCTCTGAATTTAAACATTCTTTGAAACATTTGGGATAATGTAAATACACAAGTCAACAAAATATATAACATTGTTCTAGTGGTTTTTGGATATTTTATTCCAAAAATCGTACATATTGTGCCTTTAAAAGTAGTGAGAATGATCTTAGCATTGCTGATGCCATGCTCTCTCCTATTGCGGTCTTGGACCTTGAAAAGTCTCATATCTGTTGCTTTCGTTGACATGAATTCTGTTGAATTTGCATATAATGTGAACTGAAGATCAGATTTCACACAAGTTCATGTGGCAAAGTGTAAATGGAACCACTTTAACAAATCGAATAGCTATCCAAACAGTAAAAATGCATGAGGTGACCAGATGTAAACATGCCCCTGACTTCAACTTACCAGTTCCTTGGCAGACTCTGCAACCCTTGTGTTAGCAGCACAAATTTCTAAACATTAGGCGATAATGGCTTACTACTTTTTTACATGATCTGTAGTGCTGCTGGCTCTCATTTCTGATTGGTGAGAAACACTCCACTACTCACCCGAAAGAGTCGACCTGGGGTGGAGAAGAGATCAGCGATTGCATCTGCAGCCTGTGTGAGACGTCACTGCTTCCCACCGTTACCAAAGCCACCCGGCCACCACTAACCTCACCTACATTGAATACAATAACAATATGAGCACAAGGCTTCCACACTGGAATCGTAAGAGTAGCATGGAAATTATTTTACTTGTTGCTCTGCATTTCATCTGAACATTACATTAAAGGGTTAGTTCACCCAAAAATTTAATTTCTGTTATTAATAACTCACCCTCATGTTCCAAATCTGTAAGACCTTTGTTCATCTTCAGAACACAAATTGAGACATTTTTGATGAAATCTGTGTGCCATGATGGTGAGTTCTTAATGGCAGAATTTTCATTTTTGGGTGAACTAACTCTTTAAAGGTGCTCCAAGTGATGTCACGCGTTTTTAGGCCAAAACATTTTTTGTCACATACAGCAAACATCTCACTATCCGCTAGCTGCCTGTCCCCTGAACACACTGTAAAAAAAAAAAAAAAAACACGGTCTCTGTAGTCGCCACAAGCTCCGAAAACGGCAATTAAAACAAAGGTGCAACCTGGACCACGAAACATAATAAACATGCTCCAGCCAATATCCGACAAGAATGATTTTAAATGCGTGTTCATGACTGTTTCAGGAAGCACGGAGGGGAGGGGGAGGAGGAGGAGGAGGGAGGGTCTAGCGAGCCTCTGTTTTGTTTGACAACACTTCGAACGTCAATAGGAAGTTACTCCACCCAGGATCACTTAGAGCACCTTTAATATTGATGCGAATTGATTTATAATAATGAAAATATTAAAATATAAGCTACTTTGAAAAGTTAATAAGTACTATAACAGTACATAAATAATATTAAACACTGCATTAGAAGTTACAAGTAATGTTTTAATACCTGTGCCGGACAACCCCATGAGAACATCTAATGGACTTATGTAGTACTCGATTGTCATTGGACTTCCTGTGAGAAAGGTGGCGTGAAAAAATGCTTTAATATTTCTCATAAAACATGATTCAGCACTGTTTTTCCCTCACGTACCATCTCTGCCAGGCTGGACGTTCCCAATCCTGCCATTCATAATGAGGTCAACGTGAAGGTCACTTTCTCTCAAAGATCTGCACGTGTAAGAGGCATTATCACATTATATGATACATTCATCCTGAAACATGTAACTTGTTAGTGCTAGTTTCCCACACCTTGGTAAATGGGATATTTTGAAGAGATCAGTTTCCAGGTGCCGAAGAGCAGTGTAGACTTTAACCTTGACATCACTGCCAGAGCACACTCATGATTAGAGAAATATACAAATATCAATTGTTACCTCTTCATCAGATAGCAAAAGGCAATACCTTTCTCCTTGGATGTTGTAAAAGGAGACAAGGTCATCCAACTTTAGAGAAAACTCTTGAAATTTCTTCATCCTGTGGGAATACGAATACATTTTTACTCCCAACTCTAAATAGGCTAACTTTATTTTAATATACTGCATGTTTCTTATGAAATAAAGAACATTTCTATTTACCTTAGCAACTGAAGGAGTGATGGGCTGGACTTAAAAAAAAAAAAAAAAAAAAAAACATACAAAAATTAATGCAGCTCACAGAATCTTTTCCACACATTTAAAAGCACTTTGTCTCACCACAGGAGCTTCACCGTGATGGGCTGCCCTCACATCTTCCACCCTTCCTCCCGGCAGCAGCACCACCTCGATGTAAAACATGTCTGCTGTCAGATAACACACCGTCTCTGTGGGGCTCAAATGTGACCCCAATCTACAAAGACCAGGAGTCTGTCAGCTTCAATGACAAGAGCCAGCTGTACAACGAGTTTTAAGGAAGTAAAGCAATGAAATATGATAGTGATCTAATTCAATATTGACAAAGTATCAAACTGGGAGGCATGGAAACAAAGACGATTATGCCAATACAGTTTGAAAAACAATCAAACACTGAAACTTAATATGAACAATCAATTCAACACAGCTTAAAGGATTAGTTCACTTCAGAATTCAAATTTCCTGATGATTTACTCACCCCCATGTCATCCAAGATGTTTGTCTTTCTTCAGTCGAAAAGATATTAAGGTTTTTGAGGAAAACATTCCAGGATTATTCTCCATATAGTGGACTTCACTATGGTGCAACGGGTTGAAAGTCCAAACTGCAGTTTCAGTGCAGCTTCAAAGGACTCTACACAGTCCCAGCCAAGGAATAAGGGTTGTCTAGCGAAACAATTATAGTTCTTAACCACAAATGCTTTTCTCGCACTGCTCTGCATTACGTAATCACGCTGGAAAGTAGTGATGTGTCGTTCTTGAATGATTCTTTATTTTGAACAAATCTTTAATGTGACTCGGGAAGAACGAGTCGTCTCGAGGGGTGATTCGTTCGGTCGCGCATGCGCAATATTCTATAGGTTCTGTACTGCTAGTAGTAGTTCACCCGTTTCAGTCAATGCAGTCTTCTTATACATATATAAGACCAATATGTCAAGTCTGCCTACGAAAAGCAATTATACCAGCAAACTCAAAATTGGAGTAAAAATGAACAAACTAGGCTATAAATACTTTGTATTGTAGGCTTGGATTAATATATTATATAGCCTAGTGTTGATGTTCAGATAGACAGTCAAAAATAAATTAATCAATATTTTATTTATAACAGGGTTATATTTATTTATAAAATAATAAGATCCTCAAGAAACCGTAACAAAAACATAGTGACAGAAATGTCAGAAATAGTGTATGGATCTGTCACGTCATTAAGGAATGACTCAAAAACCCGAAAGACTCATGAAATGAACTAATCACTTCTCGCTCCCTTTTTCATAAACTGAAGACCCAGGTAAAGAATGAATTAATCTTTTCTGTATCTTATAGCATTGTAGTTTTGTATTGTTTGTAGTGTGATCAACATTTGCGTAAGTAGTAGATGTGTTGGGGAAGTAACACGTAACATTTTAATTACATTTTGCTAAAATAAACGAAATGACTCGAAAAGAGATTCGTTCATTTTGCTGAACGAGACTTAAGTCAGAGTCAGTAAAATGATCCGAACTTCCCATAACTACTGGAAAGTACCGCGGTAGGGCGAAAAACTCATGTTTGCTTTGTAGACACTGGATCGGTACTTCCACTTACATCACGCGTGACTTTCCAACGTGATTACGTAATGCGTGGTGTATCACACAACTAGTGCAAGATGAGCATTTGTGGGTAAATCTAATTTTTTTTTTTTTTTTTTTTTAGAAAATTACCAATCATTTCACTAGATAAGACCCTTATTCCTTGGCTGGGATCGTGTAGAGCCCTTTGAAGCTGCATTGAAACTGGTGAAGTCCACTATATGGAGAAAAATCCTGTAATCTTTTCCTCAAAATCCTCAAAAGAAAAACAAACTTGGATGACATGGGGGTGAGTAAATTATAAGGAAATTTTAATTCTGAAGTGAACTAATTCTTTAAAAGTGTATGTTCCATCTACATATTGCGGAAATTACTGTATTCAAACAGGATTTCCCGAATAATCCTTCCTCCTACCCTACCAGTTTTACACAAATACTGCCTCAATCTCAAAATTTGCAGTTTAAAGGCCTCTATATACTTCAAATGAAATCGAAGAACGAACTGATGTGACGTAATTTCAGACAAAATCAGGCCAAAACGAAGTTCGTTTTGGAAGTTCGAAACAGCTTGCCAAAGCGAACTCACAGGAAAAGTTTGCTCCAGCTGCAAAACACCTTCGTACTACCATTGGTTCATAACAGTAACATAATAGGAGGTGATCCATCCGTCGAGGTAAGATCTCCACGGGTGAAAACAAACACACTGGATAGCCGCTTAATAGTAAAAATACAACTTAATTTTCTGTTGAAATGAGGCACTGACACTGTTTTCATGTTTGAGACCGTAAGGCTGCTTGTTTTTAAGCAATCTATTGAATAAAATGCCATATAAATGAACAAGAAGTGACTTTAGCGGAGTGCTAGTTAGCTTGCACTAACATACCCATGATGTTATGATCTGATGCTTTTATGCTTTCTATGAAAAATGCTTGCGGATCTCATTTTTGTTTTGTTTATTTCGTTACCGAGTGGAAAGGACCCAGCACATATTTACATATTCATCTAAACGTAGCTCTCAGCAGTGTGGGGGCAGCGTCAGATGTTCGAAAACAGTATATTGCTGCAACATTTTCCCTGCAAATGATCTGATGTTAATGCATAAAAATGTTATAATCTGAGTGCAATATGTCCATATAGGAAAAGATCAAACCCTTTTTGTTTGGCAATCATTTCTAGTCTGGACACCATGGCTGCCAAGGAAGACACTGCAGACAAAACACACAAACAATCATAAAGAGAAAAATACATTTTTGTTATTCAAATAACTATAATAATTTAATTCAAGGACATCCTCACCATTGAGTGCCTCATTGATCTTCTCAAGACATTTTGTGATTGGCTCACAAACTCTCCCATCTCCTTTTGTTTTTTCCTACAATGAAAAATATTCCTCAGCTGCTTGTTCCTCACCACAGAAAAACTGAGAAATGTTGAAAATCCCTAAAGGAATGACCTTCTCAGACAAATATACAACCCCAAGTGTAGCATGCAGCGACTTTCCAACCAACAAATACCATTATGCACCTTACAGCTGCTCAGAGAGAACGCAGATTAAATCATATTTCTGGAGCGGGACCTGCTGTTAGCATAGTATTTTGGCAATCCACAATAGTCTTAAGCTCCACATCTGGAATGGATTTGGAAGGTTGTGTGCACACATAATGGCAAACGTCTGAGGGTGATGACTGCGAGACCCAAGATAGGACTCTATTTGGCTAATGCGCAATAAATGACCCAACCTCGACCTCTTCCACATGACATCATTCTGCTTTAACATGCATACATGTTATCTGGTTTGATGGGTAATGTGAATTTAAGTAACATGAACAATTTCTGACTTACTTTACTCACATCATTCCACACTTGATTTTCTTTCTTTTATGAAACACAAAAAGAGATGTTTTGAAGAATGTCAAAGCTGCTGGATGGTCATTTACAAGGCAAGCACCACTTTGCGTAATAACCTTAAAGGATTAGTTCACTTTCAAATGTATATGACTTTCTTCTTTCTGATGAATACAATTGGAGAAATATTAATATTATTTATCCTTTTTTATATTAATAAAGGCCTTCTGAAGTGAAGCAATGGGTTTGTGTAAAAAAAAAAAATAATAAATTCATATTTAACAAGTTATGAAGTAAAATATCTAGCTTCCGCCAGACCACCTTCTGTATTCAAGTTACGAAGAAAGTGTAAATTGGCTTTGCGTCAGTTTCACTTTTTCCATAAGTTAAATAATAGGGAAAGTGTAGGACGTAGCATACGTTTTTTTGAACTGTTTTACACTTTTTTCATACATTAAATACGAAAGGTGGTCTGGCAGAAGCTAGATATTTTACTTTTTTTTTTTTTTTTTTTTTTTTTTTTAAAACAAACGCATCGCTTCAGAAGGCCTTTATTAAAGGATTAGTCCACTTTTAAATAACATTTTCCTGATAATTTACTCACCCCATGTCATCGAAGATCAAGATCAATCGAAAAGAAATTAAGGTTTTTAATGAAAACATTCCAGGGTTATTCTCCTTATAGTGGACTTCAATGGCCTCCAGATGGTTGAAGGTCAAAATTACAGTTTCAGTGCAGCTTCAAAGGGCTTTAAACGATACCAGACGAGGAATAAGGGTCTTATCTAGCGAAACGTTCTGTCATTTTCGAAAAAAATACAACTATATGCTTTATAAACACAAAATATCGCCTTCCACGTACTTCCGCTTTCTGCATTCTTCAAAACGCTTACGCTGTATGTCCTACACCTTTCCTATTCTACTTACGGAACGAACGTGACGGCAGTTTAGTTCTTTTCCATAAGTAGAATAGGGAAGGCGTAGGAAGTACAGCGTAAGCTTTTTGAAGAGTACGGAAAGCGGAAGTACGTGCAAGGCGATATTTTGTGTTTATAAAGCATATTGTATTTTTTTGGAAAATGACAGTTCGTTTCGCTAGATAAGACCCTTATTCCTCATCTGGTATCATTGAAAGTCCTTTGAAGCTGCACTGAAACTGTCATTTTGATCTTCAACTGTCATTTTGCCATTGAAGTCCAAAAAAAACCTTAATTTCTTTTTGACTGAAGAAAGAAAGACATGAACATCTTGGATGACATGGGGGTGAGTAAATTATCAGGAAATTTTTATTTAAAAGTGAACTAATCCTTTAACCGCCCCAGAGCCATGTGGAGTATGTTTATGATGGATGGATGTGGATGGAAGCACTTTCTTCTCATTACTCATTTGTCCCGTTCACTGCCATTATAAAGCTTGGATGCGTCGGGATATTTATTAATATTTCTCTGATTGTGTTCATCAGAAAAAATAAAGTCATATACACCTTGGAAGGCTTGAGGGTGAGTAAAGCTTGGACTAATCTCCATTTGAAATAACCCGTGCTGCAGTTCTATGGATGGTTTGACCTCAAGGTCTCCACGCCAGTCACATGACTGAAAATTCTGAATGGAAAAGAGCAGCTCTGACAAATATCTCCTTTTCTGCTCCACAGAAAAAAACACATATGGGTCTGAAATGACAAATGAATTTATTACAGAATTTTCATTCTTGGATGTAGTATTTCTCAAAATGTCTTACCATGCATCTTCGGACCAGTTGAATAGTCTCATTCCAAGATTTCTCAGCATATTTGGACTTCAAGTCAGACATTAAGGTTTTGGTCTTCATACTTGCAGGACCTATGAAAGACCAGCAGTAAACAACTGCATGCTTTTAATTTAGATTATTTTGAGAATTGTTGTTGTATAGCCTTCTTCATAAGAAACAACATATCCTAAACCAGCCTAAGCCGTTTGTTTTTCTGGTCTTTCAGCTTGTTTATGGGATTTGGGAACTTGTCAGCTGAATAGTAATAGTTTAGAGCGGCTTAAACTAACTATGACCAGCAAGTTTAGATTGTGTCTAAACGAAAATACTATGACATTTCACTTTACCACGTTCGCTCTTGGACTCCATTTTGGCCAGGACACTTGTTAATTACGTTTACACTGCTGCTCAACAGATTAGTCTCAAAATTAATAACATATTACTCCAAGATAAGTATAAGCATGAACGTTCAAACTTCAAAAAGACTTTCTACAAGTCTTCTGGCTGCTAATTAAGTTCCCGCGCGACTCTAATCAACGCCGAATCTGGAGGCGGGCGGCGAAGGAGGGAGGGGGGATTGCGTGCGCATGCGCAAACAGCCGCCGTGCGCTTCCCTGCATGGAAAACTGAAGCGGATCCATGTGACCCGCCTATCGGGATCATCATCGGCGCTACACACCCATGACTGACTGCTGCCACACCAAAGATCACATCAACCGGCTTGTATTAGCTGTAAATACAGACGGAAGTGAAGTTTGAGGGATCCAGTCCGATTCTGATGGCATTATTCGGGATGTGGAGGCTGCAGTAACAGGAGAGACAGACAGAGAGACCAGGGAAGAGGAATCTTACCCTTCCCAAGAGTCCGTGTGTCTCTGGATTACCTTTAGCTGAACGAGCAGACACAAAGGTAAGACCTAGCACAGGTATAAAGGCATATTTGTTGTCAGTGTCGTTATGAATATAATATCAAATCCTGACTGGGTGCTTATAGATCAGAGCTAATGAACCCTTGAGTCTGTGTGTGTGTGTGATGGCTAGCCGGACAGCTAGTGTGTGTGTGTGTGTGTGTGTGTGTCTGTCTGTGAGAGCAGACTGTACAAATGACCCTTACCAAAGTACTGTGATACCATAGTAACAGATGGTAATACTATGGTATTTTGATATACACCATGGTATTGAATGATTACCATAGTATTTGCATAGCTAAGATACATTAACACAGTGTTTTTCAAAATTTCAGAGGCCACAGACCACCAAATATGATCATCCTAAAATTGAAAAGGCAGATATATAGGTTCATGTACAATTTATACTAATTTAAAGCCAATTTAAAGTATTGTTTGGAAAATATTTAGTTTAAGTTTCATTTAAGTTTCATTCTATTACTCATTATAGTAATGTATTGTTAAGTGTATTTATTTAAAGCAAATTTTGATTGTTTACTTATTTATTTTATTCTAATTGTTTATTTTAGACATTCTTATTGTTTACTTGTTCATCTAATCTATATTAATCTAATTAGTATTTATTATTTCTTGTATTATTAATAAATTGTATTATTTATTTCCAATTTGTATTTTTATAATTTTTTTGGTTAGCATATTTTTTTATTTATTAATTTATTTAATTATATTTAATATATTCATTCATTTTAATCATGTTATTATTTATTTATTTACTGCATTTTTTTTTATCCTTTTTTTTTTTGCATTTTTTTAAACAATCTTTACTATGTTTTTACGCTGTTTTTCGCAACACGACCCAGTTTGAAAACCCCTGCCATAGCATAAAATGCTGCTAAATAGAACCATCAAATTGCAATGTCTCAAAAAACAAGGTAATTGTCAGCAGAACAGTGATTAGTGGGGTAAAATCACAGACAGCCGTACGGATCCTTTCATATCTCCCATGTCTTTGTATATGTACTGTACTGAAGCCTGCAGACTGTGACTGTCTGTCTGAGAGTTGAAGCTGTTGTTGTGCTCAGCAGACCCAACCCTGGCCTCTCTCTCTCTATACATACGCATATATAATGTGCTCATATGTACCAGTGCATATGCTCTCAGTCATATTACACCACATGTGTTATTATTCATTCATTCCTTTACTTAGATCAGCTTTGCAGTCATCATCACTAATGTCAATATGTGCCTCGGTTGGTCAGATTTATTGAAGTTTCACCATTGCGTATTTCTCCTTTATTAAGTTAGATCTGCAGTCATCACAATGCAAAATGCTTTAAAAAAATAATTTCCCCTCCCTCTTGCAGCAAAATCATTCTCTGATGACGAGGGCGGGGCAACCTGTCACTCACATGAGATCCACCAATAGCAAACCACAACCATCCAATCAAGCCTACATTTGTTTTTTTCCTGAAGCCATTGTGCTTGGATATATACGTCACAATAGGGAAGAAAAGCACAACTTCCCTTTCATGCCGACTTTAAGGAGATGTTTGTTTTGCTTTGATGTATGTTGACATGTCAGCCGTCAGTCAGTAACCCATATATTTAGCAGTGTTGAGGAAGTTACTTTTAATTTATTGCATTACAATATACAATATACTCCCTACAAAACTAACTAATTGCATTACTTAGTTACTTTTTATGAAAAGTAATGTGTTACACTACTTTCGGGCTGAGCTTGTTTGTTTGTTTTTAAAACAACAAAAAGTACTATTTTTGGCAAATGTTAAGGCCCTTTCACACCAAAAGTGAAATGAATAAGCCTCAGGCTGAAGGAAATGCATTTTTACACCTGTACAGTAGAGGGCGCAGCTCAAACAAACCTTTCAGCTGTGCTGCCATTCTGGATTACAGGAGGAGGAAGTTGAACAGGATATGATTTCAGGATATGTGTGGTGTGATGCATTACATTCTGTTATAATAATATGTGAAAAATATTTAAATGCTTAAAACAGGCCTGTAAGACTAGCATCTTCTTTTCTGGTTTTATATGAGTTGTCATGGTTAAACAGTGAGTAGAATATTACAGAAAGAACTGTAAATCTTTTTGTTCTCGTTCAGGTGCACACAGGGCGGTACATGGTCGTCTCTCAAACACACTCCCACCCTGACCCTTCACTTCAGTGACCTTCAGCACCTCCCTGACCCAACCCGACCCGTCCTATAAACCTCACGACTCTCCTCTCAGTCCAAACCCATAGCAACCCTCACCATGGCAGCAGCCAAGCCCAAAGGACAGAACTCGCTGGCGCTTCACAAGGTGATCATGGTTGGGAGCGGCGGTGTGGGAAAGTCGGCTTTGACTTTGCAGTTCATGTACGATGAGGTGAGGATGCTTTCCGCATTATTACAAAAATGCTTCCCCCCCACAGACATCATGAAAGTGCAATTATATTTTAATTAGTTTTTTTGTTTTGTTCATGTAATAATATTATGAATGAGCACTCCTTTTGCCCTTATGAAAAATCTGATGTTGATGCTTGCTGGTTTTAAACAGTTTATAGCTGCTCCAGATGGCAATATCAGATGGATGATCTGGTTTTGACCTTTTGTAGAGCATGTTGGTTAGGGTTGCAAAGGGGAAGAAAGTTTCCAGTACATTTTCTGAAATTTTCCACGTGAACTGAACCTGTGGAATTTTGGAAATATTCAGATTTGGAGAAATTTATGGGAATTAATTGAGAAAAATTGATAAATTTATATACATTTCTATATAAAATGTATCATATACAAACATAAATAAAAACGTTTTGTTTGTCATAACATGACATAACATAGTTACTTCTTTTTTGCATCCAATTAATTCTAATTTAGTAAATACAGATTTTTATTGAAGCAATTATGCGTGTGTTATTTATTCAGTGTCTCATGATCCTTCAGAAATCATTCTAATATTCTGATTTGATACTCATTTATTAATGCTTGAAACAGTTGTGCTGCTTAATATTTTTTGGAACCTGTGATACTTTTTTCAGAATTCATGGATGAATAAAAAATTAAAAAGAACAACATTTATTCAAAATAGAAATCTTTTCTAACAATAGTTTAATAGTTTTGTGTTTAATATCACTGAAATATCATTAATATCACTTTTTATCAATTTCACACATCCTTGCTGAATAAAAGTATTCATTTCTTTCAAAAAAAAAGAAAGAAACAAAAAATTGCTGACCCCAAACTTACCCCAAACGGTAGTGTATATTGTTACAAAAGATTTTTATTTTGAATAAATGCTGTTCTTTAAGGTTTTATTCATCAAATAATCCTAAAAAAAGTATCACAGGTTATAAAAAAAAATGTTAAGCAGCACAACTGTTTCCAACATTGTTAATTGAACACAAATCAGAACATTAGAATGATTTCTGAAGGATTGTGACACTGAAGACTGGAGTAATGATGCTGAAAATTCAGCTTTGATCACAGAAATAAATTATATTTTAATATATATTAAAATAGAAAACCATTATTTTAAATTGTAATAATATTTCACAAATATTACAGTTTTTTTCCCCTGTATTTTTGATCAAATATGCATGTTATGGAGGAATGCACAGTGCATGCAGGGGGTGTGGCCTCAGTAACCCTGCAGTAAGTAGTGTGCTGTGTGAATGTGATTGAGAAATGTGCAGAGCAAAAAAATAAAAAATTCAAATGACTGTATTAAATCTCATTGTTTTAACCAAGATAATGCTGCAAGATATTTTTTCAACTATATTTAAGTTCCCTGTTATAGGCTAATCCCATGTTATTAATTCCCTGTTTATTACCATTAATTCCCGTTAATTCCCATATATTGCCATTAATTCTTATGGAAAGTTTCCAGCCTTGATAATTCCAGGGATTTTGTAACCCTAATCTTGGTTAAGACTGGTTAAAGCAGGTACCAGCAATCATACGATATCAATATTTATCTCTGTATTCATTTACCATTAATGGGGAAGGAAATGCTTTCCATATTTGTTAGACCTTGAGAATGAATGTAAACCTATATAAACATGTTTGTTCACAATTAAACTCCACAAAGTAGCTGTGGGCCCCATGAAATCCATTTTATTATGTTTTCCTTTTTATTTTTTGTGATTCTGTGTTTTATGATTTAATATATAAACTTTAACAATTACGCTTTTGAAATGTAATCAAATGACAACAAAACATTACATTTTTTTATTTTTTGTCAAATAAGATGCTGCACAACAGAACTGTATACATTTAAAACATGGATGAAAAAAATATGTTGATTGAATGATATTCCTTAGAAATAATAATAATATTATAGATTTTAGTATACAGTAGGGATATATTTCTGTCATCATTTCTTGAAGTTAAACCAAACTTTTATTTTGATGTTGTGTCATGAAGATCTTTCAGTTTTAGTTTCAATTTCATTGTGTATTTGGCAAGTTTTTTTTTTTTTTTTAATTAAACAGTGAAAAGCTTGTGAAGTGACTCTCTGGAGATGAAGTTTGTGTGTTCATGTCCTCGTATAATGAGTCAGCAGACACTGAAAACACCATGAGTGTCACGTGTGTGTGAAACTGCAGCGTTCATTTACACAGACGCGCAGAAATCACTTATTAGTGACATGCACTGACACATCAAGTAAAAATGTCCAGAACTTATCATCGTTATCAATGTCAGTTTTTGAAATTGAGATTTATACATCATCTAAATAAATAAGCTTTCCATTGAATGTATGGTTTCTTAGGATAGGACAATATTTGGCCGAGAAAACTATTTGAAAATCTGGAATCCGAGGTTGCAAAAAAATATTGAGAAAATCGCTATTAAAAGTTGTCCAAATGAAGTGCTTATCAATGCATATCAACTCACAAAAATACATTTTTGATATATTTATGCTAGGAAATGTACAAAAAAAAAAAAAAATATATATATATATATATATATATATATATAGATATAATGAAACATTATCTTTATCAAATACCCTAATGATTTTTGGCATTAAAAAAATCGATAAATTTGAACCATACAATGTATTGTTGGCTATTGCTACAAATATACCCATGTGACTTATGACTGGATTTGTGGTCCAGGGTCACATACAGTTTATCGCCCAGCCCTACTTCAGGCCTCTTTGCATGTTTGCTGAGACCTTTATAGTGTTTTTTTTTTTTATCGGTTGAAAGTCATAAACTCTTTAAATAAAACCATATCGGCATATGCCAGTCAATGTTTGGCCATCACCCTGGTTTCGGTCCCAATGTAAACACATTTGCGCACCTCCCACGTTCTTTTCCTTAGTTTGTGGAAGACTATGAGCCCACGAAAGCTGACAGCTACAGGAAGAAGGTGGTTCTGGATGGGGAGGAAGTGCAGATAGATATTCTGGACACAGCCGGTCAGGAGGACTATGCGGCTATCCGGGATAACTACTTCCGCAGCGGGGAGGGGTTCCTCTGTGTCTTCTCCATCACTGAATTAGAATCGTTTGCAGCGACTGCTGATTTCAGGTGATTTACAGCTCTTAAGCTTATTTAAAAGAGCCGTATTGATTTTAGACTTAAACTGTTGCTCTTGAATTGATGATCTTGTTTATGCACTGACCCTTTTTGACTGGTTGTATTAAGGTTGGGTTACTGTGGTGGATTATGGTAGTTGTCCAACAAGTGACTAGTCTAGTTTATCTGTAATATTTTACAATAAGGTTTAATGGTAACACTTATTTTACAATAAGGTCTCATTTGTTAACATTAGTTAATGTATTAACTTGTATAAACCAACACTGTTGAATATATTAAAATATATTTTTTCAGCATTTATTAACCATTGGTAATGTTAGTTAAAAATGTTCATGTTCATGTTAGTTCACAGTGCATTACCTAATACTAACGGATGCAACTTTTTACCCTAAAATGTTTGAGTAAATGTTGTGATTAAAGGGTTAGTTCACCCAAAAATGACAATGACTCACCCTCATGTCGTTCCACACCCTTAAGACCTTCGTTCATCTTCGGAACACAAATTAAGATATTTTTTATAAAATCTGATGGCTCAGTGAGGCCTGCATTGCCAGCATGATAATTAACACTTTCAATGCCCAGAAAGCTACTAAAGACATTTTTAAATCAGTTCATGTGACTACAGTGGTTCAACCTTAATGTTATGAAGCGATGAGAATACTTTTTGTGTGCCAAAAAAAAACTAAATGAATTCAACAGTATCTAGTGATGGGCGATTTCAAAACACTGCTTCATGAAGCTTAGAAGCTTTATGAATCTTTTGTTTCGAATCAGTGGTTCAGAGCGTGAATCAAACTGCCAAAATCACGTGGTTTCAGTAAATGAGGCTTCGTTATGTCATGTGTTTTGAAATGTCAGTTTTGAAACGTTGGCAATTTGATTCACACTCCGAACCACTGATTCAAAAAGTAAGATTCTTAAAGCTTCATGATGCAGTGTTTAGATATCGCCCATCACTAGATATTGTGGAATAAAGTCGTTATTTTGTTTTTTTTGTGATGCACAAAAAGTATTCTCGTTTTAGTTTCTTGTTCCCATTTTATATTTATTTACTTTTTTGGTTTTATTTATTTTTAATTTTTTTTTTACTTTTTTAGTAATGGTACTTTAATTAGATATAGATGAAGATAAATATAGTTTTGCACATATTTAAATCACATTAGTTTTTTGCAAAGGCTTTCTTTTTTGACTGCTTTTATGGATATTGATTTCCATTAGAGTTACATTTGACATAGAAAAAATACTCCCTACTCAGAGAGCAGATTCTGCGGGTGAAGGAAGACGAGAACGTCCCATTCCTGTTGGTGGGAAATAAGTCGGATCTGGAGGACCGGAGACAGGTTAGCGCCGACGAGGCCAAAGCCAGAGCAGATCAGTGGGGCGTGTGCTACGTGGAGACGTCTGCTAAGACCCGCGCCAACGTAGACAAGGTCAGTGCTACAAAACAGGCTCTGTAAATCTGAAATTGATGGTGTACTAGTGTAGAGGTGGGCAGTTACTGGGTAAATGCTATTGGAACAACATCCTGTAAACCAAGGGTGTGTGATATTGACAAAAAAATAATAGAGGGATTTTGTTGAAAACAATAATTAGACATTATTTTGCTGAGTCCTGGTATCTTGACTGGTCAAATCAAATCAAATCAAATCAGTATCAACAAAATCAATCTTTGCACTGCTGAAGTGGAACAGTGGTACATTTAGATGTACACAGAATGATTAATGCAGCTCAGAGGTGGCTTGAACTTATACTGTATTTACAATTTAAAAAATAATGCTATGATATTGCAAATATATGTAATTAAAAAATGAAATAATACTTTAGAAATAACTTGCTTCACTATTGCTAAAAAAGTACATTCAATATAGTATGAATGAGTGTAGTTTGGATGAAATCCAGACGTACTACATCTGCCATGTGTTCACTGTCATGTGACCTGTGGTGTCTGTTGCACTGCTTCACTGTCATTCACAAATCCAGTTCCGTTGCCTCATGGTGTAGTAAATGCGCACTTCAGAATCGCACCAGAAGTAAGAGGTCATCCAGGTACTTTTCACCTACTGTGATTTTGGACATACTTGGACATAGAGTTTTCAACTACTAGCATATTCAGACCCGGGGATTGTCTTACTGAGTTGAGCCATTCATTCAAATGATTAGTTCAAATGGCTGATTCATTCTCTAATTGAATCATTCATTAAACTGATTCATTCCAAACGCAGATTCACATTTATGACGCAAAACATTTCTGCTGTGGTTTCATTTGGAAATTTGACAAAATAAACGAAAAACATAACATAACAACAGTGTTGTGTCTGAAATGTAACTCAAAATGTTAACTTATTGTTTATTAAACTGTTTTATGAAATCAATATGACATTTGCATTGTGCTGATGTTCGGGAATAACAGCACTCTTGTTTGCGTGATATTGCTTAAAGATATAGTTCACCCAAAATTTAAAATTGTCCCATGATTTACTTACCCTCAAGCCATCCTAGGTGTCAGATGAACACAATCAGAGATAAAATATCCTGGCTCTTCCACGCTTTGTAATGGGAGAAAATGGGTGGCCTGATTGATTGAAGCCAAAAAAAGTCCATCCATCCATCCATCATAAAAGTAGTCCATACTGCTCCCAAGAAAAAATTAAGACGTGGGACCCCTTTTTTGAATATGTTGGGAAGTTGACCTTTCCAGATAATCCTCAGTAAACTTAGTGACCCGCATTTTTGCTGCAAATGAATGGGCGGTAGCCCTTTGGACCGTTACTCACAGCTAATAGTTAAAGGGTTTTTTTTTTTGTTTTTTTGTTTTTTTGTTTTATATAGTTATTATGTTGTCTGTCATTGTTTATTTTTGTTGATTCTTGGTGTTTTGGTTTTTGTATTATTATTTTTTTTTTTATATATATATATATATATATATATATATATATATGTATATGTGAAGGGGAGTTTTGTTTGTTTCTATTTCATGTTAAAATTCAATAAAGAGATTGATGGGGGAAAAAAATAAATAAATAAAAGTAGTCTATACTGCTCCGAGGGGTTAATAAAGGCCTTCTGAAGCGAAGCGATGGGTTTTTGTAAAAAAAAATAGCCATATTTAAAACATAATTTACTATAATAACTAACTTCCGGCAAGCGGCTGTACTCATCGATTTGCAGTGGAAGAGTAACCTCTGACCTGACGCACACGTAGTGACGAACGTGGAAGCGCAGAGGATAGAGCAAAACAAAACACCGGTCATGAATTAGAAGTTTAAAATTAGAAATTTTTACAGAGAAATGCCGGAGGATTTCGATATAAGAGAAGAGGAGCTTGAGTTTGTTGCCCAGCCGTATTTGTTTTAACCGTGAGAGGCGTCTAAGCTTAAGATACTCCTACATCCTGCGTCATACATCTCATCACAGGTTACTCATGTGGTGCAAGTCGACTTGCGCAATATGCGTACGGTGGTCTACCAGAGGCTTGTTATTTTAGATTATTAAGTTTTAAATTTGGATATTTTTCTTACAAAACCCATTGCTTTGCTTCAGAAGGCCTTTATTAACCCCCTTGAGCTGTGTGGAGCACTTTTACGATGGATGGATGCACTTTTTTAATCTTCAAAATTGGGCCCCCCCATTCATATATATATATATAGCTTGGAAGAGCCAGGATATTTTTTGAACATATCTCCGATTGTATTCATCTGAAAGAATAAAGTCATATACACCTTGGATGGCTTGAGCTGAGTAAATCATGTGGTAATTTTCAATTTCAGGTGAACCATCCCTTTAACTTTATCATTTGATATAAACCTAAGACGAAACTCATGGGGCGAAATGACCCTGTTAGCCTATACATTGAATTTGGGGACATTAAAATACATCATGCAGTGAAAGCATTCACTCTCTCGAGGTGTGCGTTGGTTTGGTTTTGTAAAGCGAGTGACAATACAAATCTCTCAAATGTGTTGTATTCTAAACCTACTTGTCTAATTTGTGGGCTACAATTGCTATAAATTTAATAAAACAATATATTATTAATGTGTTACTCTGGTAAAATATTCCGTTGCACTTTGAAATTTGTCATGTTGTAGATGGTTGTGAAGAGCATATTATGTTGACTTTAAACTATTTATTTATTTTGATAATACAAGCAATTTTGCATTTATTTTAAGTAATACATTTTCCAAGATGCTTTGCTGTCTTGACTGCAGGTTTTCTTTGACCTCATGAGGGAAATTCGTGCTAGGAAGATGGAGGACAGCAAGGAAAAGAACGGAAAGAAGAAGAGGAAAAGTCTGGCCAAACGAATCCGCGAAAGATGTTGCATTTTATAGTCTCTGTGATCACTTACTCTTCCTCTTTTGCATATATGTACCTGTATGTTCTGTATTTTTGCCCTGTTGATAACTAATCCTCATCTGCAATGTTTCCTGGTGATTGTGTGTCAGATGTGGGGTTGTTGCTTAGATAAAGGACCAGGACAGTCTGATACAGTCGATTTTAGATTCATGCGGTAGTGTCCAACTGAAATCTCTTTAGTGTCATATCAGTCATATTGTCCAAAAGCACAGGACGACATTGGTCTTCTGAAAACTTCCTGTCTAAGTGACTTCAGAGCTTTTTTTTATTTTATTCATGTGTAATTCGTTTGTTTTATGAGTTCCCAGGCCAACACGTGTTTTAACATCAGTCTTGGGTGATCCGATCTCAAACGGACAGCGCTAAATACAGGTGAACAAGGTGCCTGAAATGTTCGATTCAGTCACTTTGGGGTCAGTCAGATTGTTTAAACTGTTCAGCTCACCAAGCCTGCATTTATTTGATCAAAAATACAGTAATATTTTGAAAAATATATATTACAATGTAAAACAGCTGTTTTCTATGTGAATAAACTGTAATTTATTCCTGTGATCAAAAGCTGAATTGTCAGCATCATTACTCCAGTCTTCAGTGTCACATGATCCTTCAGAAATCATTCTAATATATGATGGATTTGCTGCTCAAGAAACATTTCTGATTATTATCAATGTTGAAAATGGATGTGCTGCTTCAGATTTGTGTGGAAACGGTCATGCATTTTATTTTTCAGGATTCTTTGATGAATAGAAAGTTCAAAAGAACAGCATATATTTGAAATAGAAATCTTTCGCAACATTATAAATGTCTTTACTGTCATTTTTGATCAGATTAATGAATATTTGCTTAATAAAAGATTAAATAAAATCTTACTGACCCAAAGTTTTTGAGCGCTAGTGAAGTCAGAAATCCATGTCAAAACATTGCACTTGTAAGCCCCGCCTACTGACATGTCAATCAATCATTGCACTAAAACAAGGGTTTGAATCACCTGAAAAGGATGTTAAAGCAGAGCCTGAAGTCAGATAGTCTTCTTGGGTCTCTGGCCTTAAAGCTAAAATGAGTTTGAGTGTTATTAATTTAACACTGGATGAGCCCATTTATTTACATTACATAACTCTATTTAAAGAGTCTTGACTTGAGGAGGCTTAAAAACTGAAAATACAGGAGCTGAGCTAATTATTGGGCTTTGGGAAAAAAAAGAAAAAAAAAAAAAGATGTAAAGCTTTATGGGAAAATGCATTGTTAAAAACAATTATTTGTTGGTTTGTGGCTGAGCAATTAGTAATTGTTATGCATACAGAATGCAGTACTCTAACAAGCGATGAGATTTGTGTTAGTAACCAGCTATACCCAATTTTTTTTTTTTAATGACTTAATATTCCAAGCAACTTGTCAGAACCAGTGGGCAAAATGAGTTGCAAATAGGAAGTAAGCCTGGCTGCAGCGATTCTGTGTACTTGACTTCCTGATGCCTTGATGTCCGTTGTGAATGTGACACGCACCCTTACTTACTGAGCGCCAGTTTCTTTTAGTGTCTGATCATTTCAGAATTAGAGAGGCAGCTAGAAGAACAGGAAAGAATTGTACGTCAGCAGCATGTTTAGAACTTGAGATTCGCACCCTTGCTATTGGAAAATGCAAAATAGGTGTGGCTCGGGCAAGTATGATGACAATCTTATGCTTTTCATATGTGATGTGAAAATCCAAAACTTGTCGATTTGGACAGCTCATGCACTCACGGTTCCAGTCATAACAGAGACATACATTGTCATCTTAATGTAAATTAGTCCAGTGATTGTTGTTTTTTCCCCTTTGCTTTTCTGCTTTTATTATATATGTATTGTTAATGTGAAAGCTTATTTCGGCCGTTTCAAAAAAAATAAATTTTTCTAATTTATATGTGCTTTATTATTCACAGGGAAATTTATTTATATTCAGTACTATTTCCACCAGACCTCTGTATGCCTTTTAGTGGAAAAAAAATGGTTATACGTATATGCCAGATATCTAAGCCAAATTTACACTGCAAAGGTGGCACAGAAGCGCTTCAGAAGTGGGATTTAAGTGTCTTTACACAGACTGTTTAATGTTGCTCAGAGGTGGCATAAATGCATTTAAAGCATCATGCTCAAAATTCAGTGTGAGCGTGACAGTCCAACTAGATTATACCTGCTCTGGCCCACCTCATCCCATATTATCAAAGTATACAGTTACAATTGCCTTGTAAATGAATTTATACCTGCACTGAGCATTATTAAACAGTCTGTAAACACACCTAAATGCCATTTCAGAAGCGGTTCTGTGGCACCTTTGCAGCGTAAATGTGACATTACAGCAATTACAACTATATATTTTTGATACTAGGGGTTGTGTCTGAGCAGGCGTTAAGTCTGGCTTTTATGTGGCATTGCATCTGTTCACTGAATTTTGAGCAGGCACAGAGCAGTCTTAAAGGCTTCTTTACACAGCTGAGTTAAGGCTGCTCTGTGCCTGCACAAAATTCAGTATAATGATGCAATGCTGCATAAAAGCTGGACTCAATAATCCCAGCTCTGATCCACCTCAGGCCTTAGTTTCAAACTATACAGTTGCCATTGCTGTGTAAATGCATTTATGCCACCTCTGAGCAGCATTAAACAGTCTATGTAAAGACCGTTATGCTGAATTTACACTTCAACGGTGGCACAGAAGTGCTTCTGAAGTGGCATTTAAAGGAACACTCCATTTTTTTTGAAAATAGGCTAATTTTCCAACTCCCCTAGAGTTAAACAGTTGAGTTTTACCGTTTTCGAATCCATTCAGCCGATCTCCGGTTCTGGCGGTACCACTTTTAGCATAGCTTAGCATAGTTCATTGAATCTGATTAGACCGTTAGCATCGCGCTTAAAAATGACCAAAGAGTTTTGATATTTTTCCTATTTAAAACTTGACTCTTCTGTAGTTACATCGTGTACTAAGACCGGCGGAAAATGAAAAGTTGCGATTTTCTAGGCTGATATGGCTAGGAACTATACTCTCATTCAGGCGTAATAATCAAGGAACTTTGCTGCCGTATCATGGCTGCAGCAGTGCAATGATATTACGCAGTGTCTCTCACAAATGTCTCCATGGTTGCAAGGCACGTTCCTTGTGTAAGCAGGGGCTCACGGGCGCTGCGTAATATCATTGCACTGCTGCAGCCATGGAACGGCAGCAAAGTTCCTTGATTACTACGCCTGAATGAGAGTATAGTTCCTAGCCATATCAGCCTAGAAAATCACAACTTTTCATTTTCCGCCGGTCTTAGTACACGATTTAACTACAGAAGAGTCAAGTTTTAAATAGGAAAAATATCAAAACTCTTTGGTCATTTTTAAGCGCGATGCTAACGGTCTAATCAGATTCAATGAACTATGCTAAGCTATGCTAAAAGTGGTACCGCCAGAACCGGAGATCGGCTGAATGGATTCGAAAACGGTAAAACTCAACTGTTTAACTCTAGGGGAGCTGGAAAATGAGCCTATTTTCAAAAAAAGTGGAGTGTTCCTTTAAGTGTCTTTACATAGACTGTTTAATGCTGCTCAGAGGTGGCATGAATGCATTTAAGGCATCTTTATAAGCCAAGTTAAGGCTACTCAGTGCCTGCTCAAAATTCAGTGTAAAGATGCAATGCTGCATGAAAGTTAGACTAGATTATACCTGCTCTGGCCCACCTCATCCCATATTATCAAAGTGTACAGTTACAATGCTGTGTAAATGCATTTATGCCTCCACTGAGCATCATTAAACAGTCTGTGTAAAGACACCTAAATGCCATTTTTGAAGCGCTTCTGTGCCGCCTTTGCAGTGTAAATGTGACATTACAACAATACTATATATTTTTATATTTGGGGTTGAGGTGGGTCAGAAGCAGGCATAATTAAGTCAGGCTTTTGTGTGGCATTGTGTCGGTGCGTTGTCTCAAGGTGCAATGCCGCATAAAAGCTGGACTAAATGATCCCAGCTCTGACCCACCTCAGACCTTAGTTTCACAATATACAGTTGCAATTGCTATGTAAATGCATTTATGCCACCTCTGAGCAGCATTAAACAGTCTGTGTAAAGACACTTATGGCAAATTTACATTTCAAAGGTGGCACAGAAGCGTTTCAGAAGTGGTATTTAAGTGTCTTTACTGTTTAATGCTGCTCAAAGGTGGCATAAATGCATTTAAGGCATCTTTACAAGCCAAGTTAAGCCATTTCAGAAGCACTTCTGTGCCACCTTTGCAATGTAAATGTGATATTACAGCAATTAAATTTATATATTTTTGTTACAAGGGATTAAGGTGGGTCAGAGCAGGCATAATTAAGTCTGGCTTTTATGTGGCATTGCGTCAGTACACTGAATTTTGAGCAGGTACCGAGCAGTCTTAAAGGGATAGTTCACCCAAAAATGAAAATTTGATGTTTATCTGCTTACCCCCAGGGCATCCAAGATGTAGAGGACTTTTTTTCTTCAGTCGAACGCAAATTATGATTTTTAACTGCAACCGCTGCCGTCTGTCAGTCAAATAATGTGAGTGATTGGGAACTTGAACAATAAGAGTCGAAAAAACTTCCATAGACAAATCCAAATTAAACCCTGCGGCTCGTGACGGCACATTGATGTCCTAAGACACGAAACGATCGGTTTGTGTGAGAAACCAAACAGTATTTATATAATTTTTTACCTCTAATACACCACTATGTCCAACTCCGTTCAGCTTCCGGCTAGTGAGGTCGGATCGCGCTCTGACAACGGAAGTGATGTCTCGCGCTCATTGAAGTATATGGGCGAGACATCACTTCCGTCTTCAGAACGTGTTTTTTGACCTCACTAACAGGAAGCTGAACGAAGTTGGACATAGTGGTGTATTAGAGGTAAAAAATGATATAAATACTGTTCGGTTTCTCGCACAAACCGATCGTTTCGTGTCTTAGGAAATTAATGTGTCGTCACGAGCCGCAGGTTTTAATTTTGATTTGTCTAAGCAAGTTTTATTTACTGTTATAGTTGAAGTTCCCATCTACTGCTATTATTTGACTAACAGACGGCAGCGGTTGCAGTTAAAAATCATAATTTGCATTCGACTGAAGAAAAAAAGTCACCTATATCTTGGATGCACTGGGGGTAAGCATATAAACATCAAATTTTCATTTTTGGGTGAACTATCCCTTTAACAGCATCTTTACACAGCTGAGTTAAGGCTGCTCAGTGCCTGCACAAAATTCAGTGTAAAGACACAATGCTGCATAAAAGCTGGACTAAATAAACCCAGCTCTGACCCACCTCAGGCCTTAGTTTCAAAATATACAGTTGCAATTGCAGTGTAAATGCATTTATGCCACCTCTGAGCAGCATTTAATAGTCTGTGTTAAGACACTTATGCCAAATTTACACTTTAAAGTTGGCGCTTTTGAAGTGGCATTTTAGATGTTTTTACACAGTTTAATGCTGCTCAGAGGTGGCATATATACACACAAAAAGATGTCTTTTCGCTGAATTTTGAGCAGGCACAGAACAGCCTTAACTCTGCTGTGTAGAAATGCCAATTAAAGGAACACTCCACTTTTTTTGAAAATAGGCTCATTTTCCAGCTCCCCTAGAGTTAAACAGTTGAGTTTTACCGTTTTCGAATCCATTCAGCCGATCTCCGGTTCTGGCGGTACCACTTTTAGCATAGCTTAGCATAGTTCATTGAATCTGATTAGACCGTTAGCATCGCACTTAAAAATGACCAAAGAGTTTTGATATTTTTCCTATTTAAAACTTGACCCTTCTGTAGTTACATTGTGTACTAAGACCGACAGAAAATGAAAAGTTGTGATTTTCTAGGCTGATATGGCTAGGAACTATACTCATTAAGGCGTAATAAATTATGGCCCACCTCATCCCATATTATCAAAGTATACAGTTACAATTGCCTTGTAAATGAATTTATACCTGCACTGAGCATTATTAAACAGTCTGTAAACACACCTAAATGCCATTTCAGAAGCGGTTCTGTGCCACCTTTGCAGCGTAAATGTGACATTACAGCAATTACAACTATATATTTTTGATACTAGGGGTTGTGTCTGAGCAGGCGTTAAGTCTGGCTTTTATGTGGCATTGCATCTGTTCACTGAATTTTGAGCAGGCACAGAGCAGTCTTAAAGGCTTCTTTACACAGCTGAGTTAAGGCTGCTCTGTGCCTGCACAAAATTCAGTATAATGATGCAATGCTGCATAAAAGCTGGACTCAATAATCCCAGCTCTGATCCACCTCAGGCCTTAGTTTCAAAATATACAGTTGCCATTGCTGTGTAAATGCATTTATGCCACCTCTGAGCAGCATTAAACAGTCTATGTAAAGACCGTTATGCTGAATTTACACTTCAACGGTGGCACAGAAGTGCTTCTGAAGTGGCATTTAAAGGAACACTCCATTTTTTTTGAAAATAGGCTAATTTTCCAACTCCCCTAGAGTTAAACAGTTGAGTTTTACCGTTTTCGAATCCATTCAGCCGATCTCCGGTTCTGGCGGTACCACTTTTAGCATAGCTTAGCATAGTTCATTGAATCTGATTAGACCGTTAGCATCGCACTTAAAAATGACCAAAGAGTTTTGATATTTTTCCTATTTAAAACTTGACTCTTCTGTAGTTAAATCGTGTACTAAGACCGATTTTCTAGGCTGATATGGCTAGGAACTATACTCTCATTCAGGCGTAATAATCAAGGAACTTTGCTGCCGTATCATGGCTGCAGCAGTGCAATGATATTACGCAGTGTCTCTCACAAATGTCTCCATGGTTGCAAGGCACGTTCCTTGTGTAAGCAGGGGCTCACGGGCGCTGCGTAATATCATTGCACTGCTGCAGCCATGGAACGGCAGCAAAGTTCCTTGATTATTACTAATAATCAAGGAACTTTGCTGCCGTATCATGGCTGCAGCAGTGCAATGATATTACGCAGTGTCTCTCACAAACGTCTCCATGGTTGCAAGGCACGTTCCCTGTGCAAGCAGCGGCTCATCAAAGTTCCTTGATTATTACGCCTGAATGAGAGTATAGTTCCTAGCCATATCAGCTTAGAAAATCACAACTTTTCATTTTCTGTCGGTCTTAGTACACAATGTAACTACAGAAGAGTCAAGTTTTAAATAGGAAAAATATCAAAACTCTTTGGTCATTTTTAAACGCGATGCTAACTGTCTAATCAGATTCAATGAACTATGCTAAGCTATGCTAAAAGTGGTACCGCCAGAACCGGAGATCGGCTGAATGGATTCGAAAAAGGTAAAGCTCAACTGTTTAACTCTAGGGGAGTTGGAAAATGAGCCTATTTTCAAAAAAAGTGGAGTGTTCCTTTAAATAGCGCTTCAGTGCCACCTTTACTGTGTAAACAACCTTTAAGTCATTCATAAGCAGGTGTTCTTGTGAAGTGGATGTAAAAGCTTAGTGTTTTAGAGGGGCTTAAATTAAACTGCAACACTTCCACAACATTATGGTAGTTTCAGCAATGGGATAAGTAATCAGTTCTCCCATTTGTCATAGCACAATGGTTCTGTAATGAACATGAAAAAGGATTCTGAAGATAACCAACATCTAGTTTACTGTGAGCAGTTGTCTTATGATTGACACATTACGTCACACCAAAGGCCAGTGCGGTATAATGTGTGAGGTGTATCGCTGTGCCCATGGTAGACTTTTGTAGCAAACGCAGCTGTTTTCTTGCCTGTTTTAATGAATCATTTCTGTTATGGTGCTATTTCGGCTCACAAAGGCTTTGTCCTTTGTATGTGTGTGTGTTTGTGTGCAGCATGGGCTGTGTGTGTTGAGAACTTGTGTGTATTTTAAAGGGCAGGGTGTTCTGTTAAAAATAGTGTGCAGTAAAACAGTAAAATATACAGTAGAGCTCATTTTCAGTTGTCTGTAGTGTTTCAAGGTTTGTTTTATATCTGAACCTAAACTGTAAAGAAATTAACTGCATTCTGGCCAAAGTGGCATTTCCAACTGTAAAGATAATATTTGGAAGCAATGGAAATTAAATTGTCTGAATTGAATGATTTAAATAAATTAAAATGACAGCATTATTTGTGCTTTTATAATAGTTTGTTGTCCCTAAGAACTGGGGTCAGTTTGCTTGGGTTTTATTGCTAGTAACAACCCTTGATGGTAACCATATATCCAAAATACTATAGTTTTACTACAGAAAAACTGGTAATTTTGTGTTAGCCACTGTCAACTAAAAACTTTAAAAAGTGTAAAACTAATATTTGGGCACAATGGAAAAGCAAATTATTTAAATAAATTGAAATTATTTGTGCTTTTATAATAGTTTGTGGTCCTTAAAGTAAGGTTGCTTTGGTTTCATTTGGCAAATATGATGTTTAGAGTTGTCAAAAGTACCAACTTCGGTACTAATCAGTACTGAAATTTTAAAAATGTGACGCTTTGAGCGCTGTTGAGCAGATTCATAAACACCTCTGATTGGCCATTGTGTTCATACACTCATCAGATATGTCTGTGATTGGCTACAATGAACAACGCACGGGACAGTTTGAATTTGAAAGCATTATGAAAGCGGGAGCATTTGAAAGCAGGCGTCTATCAGCAGATAGACGCCTGCTCTCAAATTCTCCTGTGTGTTTCTGTAAACGCTCTGTGAAGAGTGTCGCTGATGACTGTTTACAACATGTTTTTGAAGCATTGATCATTGTAGCCAATCACAGACATATCTGATGAGCGCGTGAACACAGTGGCCAATCAGAGGTGTTTATGAATCTGCTCAACAGCGCTCAAAGCATCACATTTTTAAAATTTCAGTACCAACTGTACCGAAGTCGGTACTTTTGACAAATGACGTTGTTAAAAAACCTCTGTAAATCTGTGGTTATTTGGCATTAGCCACTACTGTCAAAATAAATAAATAAATAAAAAACTAAATATATATTTTGTATAACTGGCTCTGAGGAGGAATTTGTCTAAATTATAGAACTTAAATCAATTCTATTTCTCAATTGTTTCTCTTGCTAATTTATTTTGTTTCCTTTTCATTGTGATCTGTTACTTGTTTTGAAAAGTAGGCTGTTTTTTTATAAATATTATTTTCTGTTATAACCACTATCATGCCTTTTTAAACTCATATCTTATAGTTGTGCATACCGAAAAAAGACTCCTTTTGACTGAAATTAATTATTCTTATTCTGCAAAACACTGGAAAATACTTTTTATTACAACCTTTATTGCATAGTTAGTGGACAATAGTTATCAATGTTTTGTCAAACATTTAATCAGCAAATATTAACTAAGTAACTATGCATTTATTTACCCTTATGCACCAGCAGATCAACCAAATGCATTGTACAGATAAAACGCACCAAGATGCAAAAGAAAAACTTAAGCCGGGGACACACCTAACGATTAGCTGAAACATTCTAAGACTGAACTGAACTGACTGAACTGAACACACGTACCGATTGTTTCCTTCGACGGGAGCCGATTTATATACTCACACATGGAATTTGAACACCGACTGTAATTGCAGACTGGACGCAACTGGCTCTGACTGGACGAGTTTGAGCGCGATCAGTCATAAGTATCCATTTACATTCATAATCGGCCTTACAATCGTTAAGTGTGCGCGCGGCTTAAGTAGCTATATGTATGAGATCGATCACCACCAACTGGCCTATTACTTTAAACCTAATCTTGATTTATTCTCTAGACAACTGTCTCTCTTTCTTGTTTCAATAAAGACTTGTCTGATTTGGGTCGTTTCTGTAACGTACAGGGGAAAGGTGCTTTTCAATTCACCTTTTTTCATTTCATGTTTATTTGTATAGCACTTTTCACAATACATAGTTTCAAAGCAGCTTTACAGAAAATGCTTGTTTCCAATGTAACAATCAAGAAGCCAGAAGCGACTGTGTGATGAAAAACCTGAAGTCATCCTGTGACGACAATATAATCTCCATATGGCAATAATATATAGCTCAGTATATTGCGCTCAAGGTTATGAGTTATGAGTGTGAGGTTTCACTCTAGCCTGATGAGGGCAAGGGTATTTGGGCTGCGTTCCACTCCACTTTTAGACACACACTCACAAACTTCCCTAAGCACTTCAAGAGTTGATTTTGTTGGGAGAGCATGTGAGACAACACAGCTAATAAAAAAGGTTCAAACATTATCAGAAGGAAACAATGCATTAAGAGTCAGGGGTGTACACTTTTGATGGTGTGCAAGTTTTTCTTATTTTGTTTAAAGATCATGTTTTTTTTTGTTTTTTTTAATTTAGTACTACCCTCTGGAAGCTACAAAAGATACATGTTTCCCAGAAAACAAAAAAAAAAGTACTATTTATCCTGTTCATCCAATTCAAAAAAACTTAATGCATCATGTTTCCTTCTGGAGCATCAGTGAATCTTTGAACCTTTTTTAATAGTCAAGTCACCTTTATTTATATATCACTTTTTACAATGCAGATTGTGTCAAAACAGTTTTACAGTGATAACTGGTATATAATTTTGGCTGCACAGCAGCTCTTAAAGAAAATGGTGTCATTGTCCAGCTTAAAGGGATAGTTCACCCAAAAATGAAAATTTGATGTTTATCTGCTTACCCCCAGCGCATCCAAGATGTAGGTGACTTTGTTTCTTCAGTAGAACACAAATGATGATTTTTAACTCCAACCGTTGCGGTCTGTCAGTCAAATAATGGGAGTTAACAATAAGAGTCGAAAAAACGTGCATAGACAAATCCAAATTAAACCCAAATTAAATATCAAGTGTCCCCAACTAAGCAAGCCAAAGGCGACAGCAGCAAGGAACCCAAACTCCAACAGGTGACATCAGGGCAAACAGGTGTTAAAATGGAGAAAAAAACCTTGCGAGAAACCAGGTTCAGTCGGGGGGCCAGTTTTCCTCTGGCCAACAGCGAACAGTGCTTTATTATGATTCAGGCAGCTTTCATAAGTCAGATTGGGATCGTAACAGTCAAAGTATTTATTCCAGTTCCATCTACGTAGTTGAGGATCGTATTCATCACGCCGATATGAGACAGTTTGTTGAGGAGCTGTGCCATTGGCTGTCATGTCGATGAGGCCTTCACAGGGGATGATCTAGTTGACACTTCAGGGCTGCGTTGTCATCGTGCATCATCAATAGTTGTGTTTGAGTCCCTCAATTGTCCTCAGTGTGAAAAGATGGACCTCAAAATCATACAGTCACTGCTGTAAAGGGATCAAATATGCAAAAGATGCTGGAAAATCAAAGAATCTGCAGGAGCTGGAGGATTTTTCTGAAGAACAGAGCTCAGTTTAACTGCTCAGAACAAACAAGAGACTCATGAACAACCATCACAAAACATAAAAACAGTCGTAGATCATCAGGTAACCACACACAGTATTGAGAATCAAGGGTATGTAAACTTTTGAATGGGGTTATTTTAATAAGTTCAGCTATTTTTTTTTGTCTTGTGGACTTTATCTAAACATCTGTTATATGAAATAGATTATTCAGGACAGTACTAATTAAAAAATAACATGCAATTTTTATGATTCTTCTTATTTTGTTAAAATGATTAACATTTTTGAGATTCTGCAAGGGGTATGTAAACTTTTGAGCTCAACTGTATATATGTATATATATATATATATATATATATATATATATATATATATATATATATATATATATATATATATATATATATATATATATATATATAATCAGAGGTCGCGTTAACCGAAAATTTTCCGTCATTGACGGAATTTTTTTATCAATGACGGAAAAATCTGAAGGCCGTCCGTCACGGTGACAGATTACACTCAGGGTGATCTACTGTAAATTGTAACTGTAATTCACACCCCTGTCCAGTTGGTGGCGAGTGCGCTCCAATGTAGCAGCAGAGCACTGGATCCAGAACAAAAAAAAACTGGCACGAATCTTTTGCTATGCGTTTGATACTGATAACGCACAGGTGAGTAGGCCTACCCAGAAGCTACAACTCTCTATCACGCCACATTAAAGAGCGCCAAAACGGTATTTATTGCTTGAATTTCTTAATGAAATGGACAGAATTTGAAATCTGAGACTTTTGTTCCATATCAAAAGCAACACAAAGCGTTAAGCCTATTGCGATTTATTGGATGGGAGGCGCACAATGCACTGTTTAATCATCAACTGAAAACAGCATAGCCTACCAAGAGATCGACTATGGTTTACGATTCGATATTGGTCTCATGAATGCGCAAAACAGCAAGGAGACATTTTAATTGTCTATTAATAAAGTAATGTTTTCTGAATCAGTGTCGGCTGCAAAGATGAAGTTGATATTGACTCTCATCATCTATGGATGCGCTAGAGAGAGAATGCACTTCATTCGGTTTAGTCTACATAATCAGAGTAGCCTATTTCTTTTCGTTTTGAATTAATTCGTTTTCGTTAAAGTAGGTATTTAAAGCTTTCTGTAGATATATTTCTCATGTATGTGAGCATGGGCGTAGGTTTAGGGGGGGACGCTAGGTACTAGTCCCTATCAATATTTTGAGATGACAAATTTGTCCCCACCAATATTTAGCAAGCTCCTTTGCACTGCTATTTGGATCGATTCTAACGGCCAGGACGACGACAGTACAACGCCGTAATTTGGCGGCGGGGTATCTGACAGGCTACACGCGCGGGCCGGGACTACTTTTGTGCTTGCACTAGCAGCGAGCGGGTGGCGTGTGTGTGTGTGTGTGTGTGTGTGTGTGCGCGCGCATGTTGACGACGCCGACGGTAAGTTACCAGGGCTGTCTCTCTGCCACATACAAAGGCCAGAGTAAAAAAACATTTTAATATTCCGAATTTTTGCCCCTTTTTGTACTTTGTAGATGCCACCCATGTGGAGTGTCCCCACCAAAGCTGAGACCAAACCTACGCCCATGTATGTGAGGCAAGCAGCCGCTGAGTTTAGTTTCATTTAGCCTGTAAGACGCGCTCCAGTTCACGCGCCAGTGATCGCGCCCGCGCCTCCATGTCATGATTATATTGTCTGTTATATTTGCTTCTTATTTATTACATCCAGGCAATTGGTTAATGAAACATTGATTAAAATTAAGATACAATTTTTACAAAACGAAATTCACTTTAAAGAAAGGCTTTCTAGAAAATAAAACTTAATGAAGTGTTTAAAATCATGTCTGACATGTCATGTCTCCGGATATACTGCGCATCTCATGATGCATCATGCTGTTAACTTTTCATAATCAAATAGATGAATTTAAAATATAACATAGGACTATTTAAACATAAATATGAAACTATGTTTTCTTTAATGGCTACCAACACATAGCCTATACAACAGTCACGTTACAGAGAAATTTCGCGTGTGAATTACCCGTCATATTAATTTTCATATTTTAATTATAATAACACATTTAATTGCTTTTATTTTTGTTCAAATGTTATAATAACACATTTAATTGCTTTTATTTGTGAACAAAAATAAAAGCAATTAAATGTGTTATTATAATTAAAATATGAAAATTAAAATGACGGGTAGTAATAGATTATGACGGAATTTTTACGACCCTGTCCTTCAAAATGACGGACAATGTTAAAGTCTAACGCAACCTCTTATATATATATATATATATAACATATTAACGTCATTTAGCATTTTAATTATATTATTATTAATAGTTATTATATTGTTAATTGTTAACCTTTACCATTTTTGTTTATTTTATGTTTGTAACATTTATGATATTTCAATTGTTCATAATAATAATAATAATACAGCTATTTATTAAACACTGGTGTCTTTTATCATATTGTTGTTGTATAACACCCTTGATGTGACAGTCTGATGTGGCTTATTGTTTTAATAACTACTATTGCCATCTACGACTACACCAAGGATAAGGACGATAAGCTGACCTTTATGGAAGAAGCCATCATCTACATCATCAAGAAGAATGACGATGGCTGGTTTGAGAGACTTTGCAAGGCATCACTGGATCACTTTCCCAGAAACGATGCTGATCATGAACTATGCCCACTGAAGGGATGGACAATCATGAAAATCTATGAAATTTGTGGTGATGGGTGGATGTGGGCAAATTGGATGGACCGATTATTCGGAGGACGTCTGTTTACATAAAATGAAAGTTAGCCTGTGGGGTTTCCGTAGTGAATGTCAATCACATTATCTTCAACAGCCAATAGAACATGTGAACATGTAAAGTAGATGATTGTCTTCACTTTTTTGACATTTCTAGCTGAAAGTATTTGCCTCCTTTTTACCTCCTCTCTCTATGTGCATTTATTTGGCCATTTTGGATGCAAAAATCACTCATTTTACAAACATATTTATTTTAGTGTTTTATCTTAAAGCACCATGTCATTGCCCCAAAATGTATTAAAATCTTAACGTAAAGCATACAAAATTTGAATATATATAGATAGATAGATAGATAGATAGAGAGAGAGAGAGAGTAACCTTAACATTAAATTCCATTCAGCTTCCAACTAACACATTACTTTCCATAAAAAGTAACGCAATTAGTTATTTTTTTAGGGAGTAACGCAATATTGTAATACATTACTTTTGAATGTAAATTTACCCAACACTGATCTATTTCCATTCTTTGAGCTGTTTTAGGAGTTGTACTGTCTGATATGTGATTACAGAGATTTCATTAAACTGTTATACCACTGTCAGTCATTACAGGAGTTTAAAGCTAATTAATTAACACCTTCCTGTAAATGAGTTAATTAACAGACATGATCTCCTAATCATCAAGACAGCATGCAGTATTTTAGTATTTTTGCAAAAAAAAAAAAAAAAAAAAATATGGATATACACTACTGTTCAAAATGGAAACTTATTTCCATCATAGAATAAAAAAAATAAAGGTAATTGACTATCTCAGAATTCTGACTTTATTTTTCACTAGAAACTCACTTATGAGGAAAATGTCAGAATTGTGAGATATAAAGTCATAATTCTATAATATATAAGATAAAAGGTCACAATTACCTTAATTTCTTATTCCGTACCAGAAACCAGCTTCAATGGTTCAAAAGTTTGATGTCAGTATTCATTTATTTAAGAATTTAAACCTTTTATTCAGCAAGGATACTTTAAATTGATCAAAAGTGACAGCTATTTAATGTTACAAAGTATTGTTTAGAACACATTTCCTAAACAGTGAATCATATTAGAATGATTTCTGAAGGATCATGTGACACTGAAGACTGGAGTAATGATGCTGAAAATTCAGCTTTAATAACAGGAATGAATTACATTTAATAATAAGGATTAAAAAAAATAGCTATTTTAATTTATAATAATATTTTACAATATTACTGTTTTTACTGTATTTTTGAACAAATAAATGCAGCCTTGGTGAGGACGAGATACTTCATTCAAAAACATTTGTAAAAAAAAAAAAAATGCACTGACCACAAACTTCTGAACTATACTGTATGTTGTCATTTTAAAATGAATGATCAATAAAATAAGCATGTAAAATATCAATTGTATGTAATAAAAGATGGGGAAAAAAAGTCAAACAGGCTGTTTACTTTAAAAAATACCTTATTTAATTTGAGTAAATAGTCAGTGAGGTTTTAAGGCCTTGGTTGTTATTGAGCACTTGATGCAAAAGTACATTAACAAGAGCATCTTACAGTAAAATCAAAGACGTTTGGCCTTTTGTAGTGTGGACGGATGTTTAAGTGAGCATCTGTAACGGATCCACACACACACACGACAGTAGCACCTCCATCTGTGCTACACTTGGAATTACAATGATTTTGCAGAGTTTGTCCTTCTGTACCAGTGAAACACCTCGCACAGAGGTTAACGGAGGTCAGGGCTCTGCGATTACAGTACAGTAAAGCATACATTGACAACAGCGTAAATTGTATTCTTTGATCTCTGTGAAGCCCCGAGCATCAGCAGGGCCCTGCAGAGGTGTAGCTGCCTGAGTGTGGAGCTCTGTGTCCAGCCTCACTTGTCTCTGCGCAGCACGAGCTCGGTCAGTCGGATCAGCGCGTCTCTCTCCGTTGACGGCCGAAGCCGGCTGATCTGCCGAATGGCCTCTTGGCAGTAGTGTTGGGCGAGGTAGTTAGTCTGTTCCACACCGTCACTCTGAGAACATAGAAAACAATTTGATAAGTGAGGAGTGTTACCAACTAGTCATAAAAACCTCTGTAATGCTTCTGGAATTGTGCTTGTATGAATCACAAGAAACTTGACTGGATCAGATTTTTTTCAACTAGGAGTAACACTTAAATATAAAATTAATGGATAAGTCATCAACTTATTAATTCAAACAAATCTGGAAATCACTTTTTTAAAAGCTTATTTAATTCATGTTTTAAAATGTAGTTTAAGAAAACTAAATTAATAAAAAGTATTTCTAAATTGAAACAAATTGACATTTACAATACATTTCACTCATATTTAAAATGTTTTACTTCATCCATATATTATTTCACCAAAAATCAAATTGATATTCTATTTTACTTAAAGAAAATGAAGCCTATTTTTAGGAACATTACTGTTATCATTTTTTTTATTTTTTTATTTTTACATTATGACATTTTTACTTTCCTAGAACATAGAACTTTTCCACACCAAAACTTTCCAACTCAATACCATAATACAAAAAAAATGTTTTTATTAATGTCATGCACAAAAATATATCTCATTCACACTGATGTAATGCAAAGAAATATATAACAGAAGCCCCAAGCCTCTTCTCCTATGGCACAGACCCTTCATGGAGCACCCACTCCTTCCCCCCAGAGAGCACCCATTTTTTTGTTTGTTTTGACTTATTTTAGGATTTACTAAAAAAAAAAAAACATTGCCTTCAGCTATGCTACAGTTTTCTTTTATAAATCCTTTTATATTTAAAAATGACAGAAAGAGTCTTTAGATTTAGTCGAGGAAGCACTCATTAAGCCTGCCCAGAATTACACAATATTATCTTGTTCCCTTAACAGGACAATGCAGGTCTGTGTCAGGCACCCCCACAAAAACTATGTATGGAAATTGACAACCTAATTGACAAGGTGCAGTGGAATCTTGAACTGGAGATCCACAACCACCAGGCCCTTCAGATAACCACTTCACAACTGCACCAGAGCAGCCTACACTGAGCAGATTCTGACTAACATACAGTAAACACCTCTGTTTGGCCATTGCTTTCAACAAACACACCTGTGATTGGCTACAATATTCAACACTGCAAAAACACGTTGTATAGGAACCTTTACTTTTTACCAGAGCGCGCACACACAAAAACAGCAGGACTGTTTGAAATTAAATTTAAAACTCTACACAAATCACACAAATTTGGTGGCACAGTGACAAGTTTGCATCCCTGATTCTGAATATGGTAAAAATTACGGTATTACAGTAATGAGCTCAAAAAGAATAACAAAAATGCTCAAGTAAAACATCTGTTAGCATTAATGAGACTTTTGGGGGGAAACTGTCATAAAAAATGGCACAATTTATAAAAATTAGGGATGCACCGATACCATTTTTTAAGGACTGAGTACGAGTACAGATACTTTTTTTTCCTAGTACTCACCGATACTGATACCTATACATTTATTAATTTCTCTCACTCACATTTATTTATTTATTTTTTTTGATGTTGCCGTTTTCCAAGCACAACACAGTGAGACTAATGAATGTAGGATAGCTTCTTTATTATTACTCTAATGAAAAAAGTATTAATTTTTATGTGCTTGTCACAAACTTGAACAAAAATTTCAGTGTCCAATAAGCTTCAAAGGGCATAATTACCAATATATATATATATAATTGTTGTTATATAAAAAGAAATTTACAAACAATACAACAAATACTATAGAGATACAAATTAAAATATAGCTGCAAGCAGCAATTATGGGGCCAAGCACAAAAACGGCACAAGAAGCAAGCCAACACGACTGGGAGCATCAGGCTAACTGCAGCAGTGAGCAATTAAAGACCTATTAAGATCATTTTAGGCAAAAGAGCTGAATAATGATCAAAAATGAGGATTTACTGGTTCATCACTTTCGACCAATAGGTGGCGCTGTGTCCAGATTGTTGTGGTATGGTCAGAGTGAGGTGACAATGACACTTGCAAAGTTTGGTGTCAATATGTCAAAGCATTGTAGAGATACAGCTTCAAGAGTAATTTTTGCATCATGCCTCAAATTCTTTGCTCTGGTATACGAAAACGGTTTGACTTATCGACTTTAAATCCATAACTTTTTGTCGGCATGGTCTGAAGATGATACGGTTGAATTTTGGTGAAAATCGGAGCAACGGTCTAGGAGGAATTCGAAAAACTAGGTTTTTAAAGAAAAACAATATGACGGACAGGAAGTTCATCCGACTATGGCAAATTTGATATCTATGTTCTCAGCATGACCCAAGGAATCTACTGAGATCAGTTTCATTACAATCGGTTAATATAGTCAAAAGTTATTAGCATTTTTGTAAATTTTGTTATAACTTTTGACCACAAGGTGGCGCAGTGCCGAAACTTCTCAGGCTCCTTCAGGGCATTGTCTTGATGACCCATACCGAGTTTCGTAATGATACGCTAATGCGTTCTTAAAATACAGCATTTTAGCACAAAATTAAAAATGGCCGACGGCTAAAATGGCCAATATAGAAAAATTGGATATCATTCGACTCGGCATGATTCCTCGAATCCAACGAGACCAAATTTATGATTTTTGGATGAACCCATCAGAAATTATAAGCAAAAATAAACATTTTTCATATCTCCGCACCAGTAGGTGGCACTGCGCCGAAACACTGCATCATGGCTCAGGTCATGCTTGTGATGACATGCACCAAGTTTGGTCTGAATACAATAAAGCACTGCAGAGATACAGCTTCAAGAGTCATTTTTGCATCATATCTCAATTTGTTTGCTCTGGTATACGAAAACGGATTGACTTATCGACTTGAAATCCATAACTTTTTGTCAGCATGGTCTGAAGATGATACGGTTCAATTTTGGTGAAAATCGGAGCAACGGTCTAGGAGGAGTTCGAAAAAGTAGGTTTTTAAAGAAAAACAATATGGCGGACAGGAAGTTCAGCTAACTATGGCAAATTTGATATCTATTTTCTAGTCAGAAGTTATTAGCATTTTTGTAAATTTTGTTATAACTTTTGACCACAAGGTGGCGCAGTTCCCAAACTTCTCAGGCTCCTTCAGGGCTTTGTGCTGATGACCCATACCGAGTTTCATAATGATACGCTAATGCGTTCGTAAAATACAGCATTTTAGCACAAAATTCAAAATGGCCGACAGCTGAAATGGCCAATATGGGAAAATTGGATATCGTTCGACTCAGCATGATGCCCCAAATCCAACGAGACCAAATTGATTTTTGGACAAACCCATCAGAAGTTATAAGCAAAAATAGCCATTTTTCATATCTCCGCACCACTAGGTGGTGCTGAGCCGAAACGCTGCAGGTTGCCTCAGGTCATGCTTGTGTTGACAGGTACCAAGTTTGGTCTGAATACGATAAAGCGTTGCGGAGATACAGCCTTAAGTCTATTTTCGCACGCACTACATACAATTCCTTTGTGAGTTTTTCGAAAACGGTTTGAGGAATCGACTTGAATTCCATAATTTTTTGTCAGCATGGTCTGAAGATAATCTGGTTCAATTTTCGTGAAAATCGAAGTAACGGCCTAGGAGGAGTTCGAAAAAGTAGGTTTTTCACAAAATTCAAAATGGCAGAAAAATTTTCATGACGGAAAATGACGGCATAGAGTGCACCAAGGATTGACCCAAGGAATCAGAGGAAAAAAGAATTTTGTTTCTAGCCCTTACGGTTCAAAAGTTATTAGCATAAACATAAGTGCAACTTTGGACAGATGGTGGCGCTAGAGGGATTGAGTTAGAGACTCCAAATTTGCTATGGAAAAAGGTCAGACTGTCCTCTAACTGTGTGCCAAATTTCACAACTTTCCTGCAAGCGGTTCTATGGGCTGCCATAGACTTCAAGAGCGGAAGAAGAAGAAGAAGAAGAAAAAAAAAAAAAAAGAACGCCAACGGATACAATAGGTGCCTCCGCACCTTCGGTGCTTGGCCCCTAATAAACTTGTTTTTCAGATACAGTAGGTTTATTTACCATGTATACATTTATTTAACATCATCTTTTGTTTTATTAACATTAATGACAAATAGGCTATGGTGCCTTTATGACAGAATCCATGGATACTGACACATATCCTGTTTTCACCCACATGTTCACGTCCACTTAAGCCATAACCGACTGTATTTAGGTGAGATACTCCACACGATGGATATTTTGTCCTTATGTGTGCATTTGACCATTCAGGCGCAAGGAGAACTGATCGTGAACTAGGAACTAGGATCGTGCGCAAAAAAAAAAAAAAGAGCACGCACAAGAGAGCGTGATTCTGGTCTGTGCCATACAGCGTGATTCCGCCTATCCCGCATTCACTAATCGATAACGAATTGTGATTGAAAGCATGCAGTTCGCAATGTGTGGGTTGTCATCATTAATTTTGAAGTATTTCCACACCTCTGAGGCTGACATTGTTTCTGCTGCTGCCACCGATGTCTCCGTGCACGGAAAATTCTGTCAGTTACGTCACGTGAAGTATCGGTCTTTGGTATTGGGGGGATTTTTATGAGTACAAATACATGAGCTTGGTATTGATACCGATACTGGTATCAGTATCGGTGCATCTAATAAATATCATACAATTCTTACAGGTTTGATTTACTGACTTTTTTTTCTTGTAACATTGGGGTGAAATGTGACCTTGGGCCAGTTGCATAAACATAGCCTTTACCTAAGTTAAGACTGTGTCTTATAAACTAGTACAACCAACTAGCAGTTAATTAGGGGTAATCATCTTTGAGTATCAAATTAGACCAATCTATGTTTTTATGTAAGTGACTAATATGACAAAAAAATGTATGAACAGTCTTAAAGAGAAAAAATTAAATGACTAACTTGTAAGGCTGGTCTTAGTGATTTATGCAACCGGCCTGGACATGTTTTCATGAGATTCACCCTTATACAACACAAATCCTCCTCACCTTCAGGACATATTGCCAGGCTCGATCCACATCTCCATCAGAGCTGAAGCGCCTCATTATCATTACATGCAGCTCAGGAAACTAAAGAGTGAAAGGAGAGTGAATATGGTTGGGAGGTCTTTAGAAAATCTGAACTGTTTACAATTAAGTTTATGGCTGTAATAAACCAAGTCAACCATTAGACATGATTTCCCTTTCTGTAATTCAAGGAAGTGGCATTATATTGTGAGAGCACAGATGCATTCAGCTGTCGTACCTGTTGGCAGGCAAACAGAACGGGGCCGGTGGCCAGACCCAGTTTGAGATCGGCAGCTGACGGCTTCCCCAGGCGGTTTGCACAGGACGTGAAGTCCAGAATGTCATCCACAAGCTGAAAAAGACAACCAAGTTCAATTTTATTTGACTTTAAACAAGAATTTAAGATAAAACCAATGTGACCTATAAGAAATAATTTGTAATGAGAGAATTCAGCTATAATAGCACAGATTTCTGTAAAACATGCAGCCACAACCAAAAAGTTTGGCCCGTATTTTTACTGTTTAAAGTTGCAGCGTATAATTTCTGTTCCATTAACAGAACTGCAATCTATAAGACTAGCTGTTTGCCCGAGCAATGCCAGGGTGAAATGTTTGAGACTTATTTGCCTTTATTTCTGCAAATCTATTTAGTGTTGCTAGAGAGAGAAATGACACAATGCAACTTTAACTGAAAGAACCAGACAGTTATTTCTCAACTTTCAAATTCTGTCAATTTTATACCGAAATTCAAACAGTAAATGTCATTTTGGCCACAGCTCAAGAGTTAGCTAAAAAATTTACTCTAGAGATATATGCACTGCTTTACATATTCAATATATTTTTACATAACCTAATGTCTTTATTATATGTTTGAATAAATATGTCATGAGAACAAAATACAGTCATCATTTAAATGTTTATATTTCACTAGCAAACTAACAAATTCTTTAACCTAAAAGTTTATATAAAAACTGCCTAATTTAAATGTTTGTACAAATCAGTTTTATTTGAGTGTTGTTTATTAAATAAACCTGATTAATTATAAAATAAAATACATTTCTCATTTTCCATTATGTTTTTGGCTAAATTAAAAATTTAATTTTGACAATTGCATCCTGAATTTTAGGTTTTGGCCCAGACTTTTTATTTTGGTGCATAACTAACCAGATGTATACATTTCAGTTATAACTAACAACAATTACTAACCATTTGTACCTGCAACAAAAGAACCATTATTACCTTGGTGATCACAGACCACTGTGCACTAACTTGTTTGTGCATGAATGTATGAATACAAATAATAGGTCCAACATTTCACAATCAATATTAAATATATAATCCAAGATAAATTATTCACACATAAATGAAAACATTACCTGGAATGCAATACCAACGTTTCGTCCATATTGATAGGCTATCTCATGCACCTCAGGATCAGAATTCACCAAAATTGACACCTAAAATTCAAAAGAAACCATGCTGGTGTTCAACTTTTCTTTCAGCTCTGAACTTCATCTTATTATTGTTAAGACGGAACGTACATACTGCCTTACAACTGTTTGCAATGAGACTTGCAGTCTTCTTAAAGGTTTTCTCAAGGTAGTGCTTGAATCTCTCGTTTTCATTCTCTTTAGACCCCAGTTGCATGAATTCACCTGGAATTTATTAATGAAAAATATAAACAACAGTTCCACTTTATAAAACACATATCACACAAAAATCTAGAGTGACTTACCTCGTACAAGGTCTTCTATAACTTGTGACAACACAGAAACTACTGTATTGTTCCCAATACGAGCTAACGCCATGGATGCCGCAGACAGAATGAAGTCTCCAGCCAGGATAGCCTAACAATTACAGATTTCAATTAGATTTAATAACAACATTCATCATTTCTCTATGGAAGCTTGTTTCCACCAAGTATAAGAAAGAAAGTAAAAGGTAATCGCAACTTTTTCAGACAATTCTGACCTTTTTCTTGCAACTACAAGTTTATAATCACAAAATTGTAAAAAAGTCAGCTGCGACATATAAATTCAGAATTGCAAGCCATCAACTCGCAATTGCAAGAAAAAAGTTAGAATTGCAAATTTATATCTCGCAATGCTGACTTTACTATCAGGACTGCGACCGCGCCTCTCACGTTTGCGACCGCGCCTCTCACGATTGCGACCGCGCCTCTCACGTTTGCGACCGCGCCTCTCAGTACTGCGACCGCGTCTCTCAGTACTGCGACCGCGCCTCTCAGGACTGCGACCGCGCCTCTCAGTACTGCGACCGCGCCTCTCACGATTGCGACCGCGCCTCTCAGTACTGCGACGCACCTCTCACGATTGCGACCGCGTCTCTCACGATTGCGACCGCGTCTCTCACGATTGCGACCGCGCCTCTCACGATTGCGACCGCGCCTCTCAGTACTGCGACCGCGCCTCTCACGATTGCGACCGCGCCTCTCACGATTGCGACCGCGCCTCTCACGACTGCGACCGCGCCTCTCACGACTGCGACCGCGCCTCTCACGACTGCGACCGCGCCTCTCACGATTGCGACCGCGCCTCTCAGGACTGCGACCGCGCCTCTCAGGACTGCGACCGCGCCTCTCACGATTGCGACCGCGTCTCTCAGGACTGCGACCGCGCCTCTCACGATTGCGACCGCGCCTCTCAGTACTGCGACGCGCCTCTCACGATTGCGACCGCGTCTCTCACGATTGCGACCGCGTCTCTCACGATTGCGACCGCGTCTCTCACGATTGCGACCGCGTCTCTCACGATTGCGACCGCGTCTCTCAGGACTGCGACCGCGCCTCTCAGGACTGCGACCGCGTCTCTCAGGACTGCGACTGCGCCTCTCACGTTTGCGACCACGCCTCTCAGTACTGCGACCGCGCCTCTCACGATTGCGACCGCGCCTCTCAGTACTGCGACGCGCCTCTCACGATTGCGACCGCGTCTCTCACGATTGCGACCGCGTCTCTCACGATTGCGACCGCGTCTCTCACGATTGCGACCGCGTCTCTCACGATTGCGACCGCGTCTCTCAGGACTGCGACCGCGCCTCTCAGGACTGCGACCGCGTCTCTCAGGACTGCGACTGCGCCTCTCACGTTTGCGACCACGCCTCTCAGTACTGCGACCGCGCCTCTCACGATTGCGACCGCGTCTCTCAGTACTGCGACCGCGCCTCTCACGATTGCGACCGCGCCTCTCAGTACTGCGACGCGCCTCTCACAACTGCGACCGCGCCTCTCACGACTGCGACCGCGCCTCTCACGATAGCGACCGCGTCTCTCACGATTGCGACCGCGTCTCTCACGATTGCGACCGCGTCTCTCAGGACTGCGACCGCGTCTCTCACGATTGCCACCGCGTCTCTCACGATTGCCACCGCGTCTCTCACGATTGCGACCGCGTCTCTCACGATTGCGACCGCGTCTCTCACGATTGCGACCGCGTCTCTCACGATTGCGACCGCGTCTATCACGATTGCGACCGCGTCTCTCACGATTGCGACCGCGTCTCTCAGGACTGCGACCGCGCCTCTCACGATTGCGACCGCGCCTCTCACGTTTGCGACCGCGCCTCTCAGGACTGCGACCGCGTCTCTCAGGACTGCGACCGCGCCTCTCACGATTGCGACCGCGCCTCTCAGGACTGCGACCGCGCCTCTCACGATTGCGACCGCGCCTCTCACGATTGCGACCGCGTCTCTCACGATTGCGACCGCGTCTCTCACGATTGCGACCGCGTCTCTCAGGACTGCGACCGCGCCTCTCACGATTGCGACCGCGCCTCTCAGGACTGCGACCGCGTCTCTCAGGACTGCGACCGCGTCTCTCAGGACTGCGACCGCGCCTCTCACGATTGCGACCGCACCTCTCACGATTGCGACCGCACCTCTCAGGACTGCGACCGCGTCTCTCAGGACTGCGACCGCGTCTCTCAGGACTGCGACCGCCCCTTCACGATTGCGACCGCGCCTCTCAGAACTGCAACTGCATTTCTCTGAATTTTCTCAGAAGTCTATCACAAAACAGTCTATCACAGAATTTTTACTTTTAGAATTGCGACTTTATTTCTGAGAATTGTGAGATTAACTCGCAATTGTGAGATATAAAGTCAGAATTGCGAGAAAGTCAGAATGGTGGGATAAAAACCTGCAATGTTTTTTTTTATTATTATTTATTGCCTGGCAGAAATAAGCTTCCATATTTCTCAACTGATTTTTCTTCAGATTTCAAACACAGTACCAAAATGTGCGACCCACAAGCTGAAAACCACTGATCTGTTTTATAATCAGATGAGTTACTCACTTTTTTCTCTCCCCACACTTTATTAATGGTGTTTTTCCCACGTCTTGTGTCCGAGTCATCAATAACGTCATCGTGCACCAGGCTGGCAGTGTGGATCATCTCAGAGATCATAGCGATAGAGCGCTGGGCCGGCAGCAAAATCCTGAGAACATCAGATGAGCCTTATTAAAACTGATTGATGCATTGCATTATGAATAAACACACACACACAGCACTGAAGTGCTTTCTCACCCCTCTTTATTGCTGTGGACGTTACAAGCTCGAGCCATCAAGATCACAATCATTGGTCGAAAGGCTTTTCCCTTCCCATCAAAGTAATAATCACACAGAGCTTTCAGCTCCGCTTTAGAGACAAGCAGCTGCTGAAACAGAAATTTGAGAAGGTTAGTTTCAGTGCTTTATAACAGAAGTAAAATAACATAAAGCATCTCATTGGAGAAGTGGTGGAAAGTGTTCGAGCATTAATAATTACTGAATGTAATACAACAGAGTGGACCAGAAAAACAATGTTTAGTGGTAAAATGCTATGGCACACTATACAATATTTTTGCTGTACCTTTTTTATATCTTCATATAAATCTTGCAAGTCCTTTTGTGCAAGTGAGAAAGGATCTTTTAACTTTGCATCACTGTGTATACTGCAACAGACCCGTGGTGATGAGTACAGGTATCTATACCTGTGCCTGAGACACAAAAGTAAAAAAAAATATTCAATAAACACAATAAAAAACATGCACAATATAAATAAATACATGTTTTTAGTTATTAACAAAGAAAAAATGTGCATGAATGAATGAATCTAAATAAGGGAGATCAGGGCTAGTTGACAACTTGATGCTTAGGTTTGGTTTATTTTTGAAAGTCAATTTCAAATTTTGTATTTAAAGGGGTGGTTAATTATGATTTTACTTTTTAGCTTTAGTTAGTGTGTAATGTAGCTGTTTGAGCATAAACAACATCTGCAAAGTTACGATGCTCAAAGTTGCAAAGGGAGATATTTACTTTTATAGAAATGGCTTTTTAAGGACTACAACAAATGGCTGATAGGGACTACAACAAGATTCTTCCCGGGTTAGTGACATCACAAACCCCAAAATGTACATAAACCCCACCCCCGAGAACACATAATAAAGGGGGTGAGGCCATGTTATGGCAATACAGTATGTAACACAAATGCAATAGCTTATCATAAAAGCAAGATGACAACATGACAAGTTATAACCGTAATTAAACTAAACTATACCTGTTCTATTCTTCATGCAGCATACATTCTCTGGCTCTGTAGGATCTTACAACAGTTCCCACATGAGTGATTTATAGATTAATCAATGACTTTAAGATAGTTAACTCCACATCAGCTACATAAATTCATCAACTAACCGTTCAGAAGCGTCCTGTTGCATTCTACATGTTGTCACTTCTTCTTGAGTCTCTCCATCATTATCCAACTCCGGTTTGAACATAAAAAGCTGAACAGTTTCTGACATTTTTTAATAAGTCTGGGTGAGGTATTTGGAGCTGCTAACACTAGCTCTTGTAATTCCACCCTCTTCTTGAGAGCAGCAGCTCATTTGCATTTAAAAAGGGACACACAAAAACGTAGCGTTTTTGCTCACCCTCAAAAAGTGACAAATTTAACATGCTATAAAAAATTATCTGTGGGGTATTTTGAGCTAAAATGTCATACAAAAAAATCAAAAAATTTATTTTACATTTTTTTTTAACAGTTTTGCAACTTTTTGGAAGGGATTAATTTTTACATTAATTTTATAATTTTTAAATATAAAATTATACAAAATTATTATAATTTATATAATAATATAAAGTTAATTGGATGTATATAACAATACCTTTTTCTAATTTAATATATTTCAAATGTAAATGCATTTATAATAAATTAGCCTAATATATTTAAGAATTTATTCCTGTGATCGAAGCTGAATTTTCAGCATCATTACTACAGCCTTCAGAATCACATGATCCTTCAGAAATCATTCTAATATGCTGATTGGCTGCTTAAGATTTTTTTTGTATTATTATTATCAATGTTGAAAACAGATGTGCTGCTACATATTTTTGTAGAAACAGTATTATGAAACAGAAATCTTTTGTAATATGTTATGTCTTTCATGTAAATAAAACTATTTTAAAAAATCCTACTAGCCCAAAACTTCTGAACAGTAATCAAAATACAAAATCACCACATCAACTATTTTGGCTAACAGAAACTGTAATTGTAATAAGTAATACTCTGTATATATTCATAACATTATACAATTATACATTGACCCTTAAGAGTTATTTTGATATAGCCCATCTGACACCTTCCCTGTGTGACAACTAGCCCCGGTGTACCCATACACATTTGTACTAATTAGTAGTATACATCTATAATCCATGAAATTGACATACCTTGCAAAGATCATTGGTTTGTTAAAATTACGTACAGGGCCCTGCTGGAATAAAACCTGAAAAACAAACACCAGATCATATAAAGCCGAAAGTAGTGTCCATCAAAACAGTACAAACTGATTTGGGTAAAGTTGGTTTTATATTCGCACATTCGGACATCCGTATTCAATAGTCTTGTTAATCACACTACATTAGACATTCACAAGTAAATATGCCATTAAAACAATACTTGCCTATTTTGATCGACTGTGAAAAATGTTGTAAGTTGACAATCGTTGGTTGTCAATATCATGTCGCTGCTTAAAATTCACAAACATTAATTTATTGCACATTTATTGGAAAGTCTGAATTTATCAGAAGTCCGAATGTGCGAATATAAAACTAACTTTACCCAAGTCATAAACTGTGCTCTGGACATAGTGTGTCTTGACTTTTGCCTACACAACTTACACATACACAACACAAGACTTCCTGTGCAACATTCTTGAGCACCAGTGACATTCAATGGCAACACTGAGCAGTGAGTGTCTCAACTCTCCTATCTTATGCACGAGCTCTTGACCTTTAACACAGAGTTCAAGACTCCTGTAGTTCTTCACAAACATGACTGCAATCATCTGATCTGAGACTTCTACACTATTACAGCACACGACGCTCGCACTCATCTCAACCCTAATGTGATGATGATAATATAAGGCGGTCATGTGTCATTCATTGGCTCGCACTGGTTGACCTTCATCATCTCCGCACCGGTGAGACAGCGCTACCTGTGTCGCCGCGGTGGAAGACGCTGTTCTTCTGCCTGCTGAAGCCGCGTGAGTAAAGGCTCTTCTGCTGAGCCCACAGCACCAGTCCAGTAACACAGCAGCTCCTGCACTGCTCCTCCAGCACCGACTCCACGGCACCGCCATGCTGCCCAAACAAGAGCGGCACATGCACACTGACGTCACGTTACGGAACAGCAGCATGAACCGGAAGATATTGTCACGTGATGTGCTGCTGTAGAAGAGGGCCGTTTTAGAAATAAAATAAACGGGAAAAAAAGGCAGCGTACATTAATGTTATAAAATGGGCGTGGTATTGTGGCCCACAACTTGTCTCTAATTGGTCAGGCAGGTGCGATAGTTCTAAATCATAATAATCCTATTGTAAACAGTTATAACTTATAGTTAATTATTTAATAGTTAATGTGTTTATTTCTTTAAATTATTATAGTTACATATGTTAATAAATAAATGCTGAAAATAAAGTAATATGTTAATAAATTAACTGAATAATAATATTGTTTTATCATTGGTATTAATAATTATTTCAATTATTATGAATAAGTTAATAAATAAAATAATGTGTCGTTACATGTTTATTATTATTATTATATTAAATTTCAACAAATATTAATATTATTATATTAAATTTATAAAACAATTATAAATGTATAAAATATTAAATTTATATAAATATTATTATATTAAATTTTCAACAAATCCATGTAAATATAATCCACTTAGAAGATCGAAAACCATCATGGAGAGGACCTTCGAAGTCATAACAGCAGACCAGGTGAAAGACACAGGACATTATGACCAACATGATCATTCTATTTTATTTAACTAAATAAATTTAACAAAATATATGTCCAACTAAAAATGACTGAAATAATACATACAATAATACAATACAATAGAGAATACAGTAGGCCACTAAGAAGATCCAGCTGCATTAATGACAAGTATTCACAAGGAGGCGCTATAAACTGTGAATTAAACACAACACTGGAGTTTCCTATGACAGAACCAATGGAAATACTAGAATATATGTGAGTCAGTAAATGGGCAGTGGTTAGTGATCTGGACAAACTAACTTATCAGCCATTATTACCTGCAATAGCATCTAACAGCTTACAGTTAAAATGATGTCCTTGTCTCTTCATGCCTAAACAGAGTCTTCATATTAGCCACAGCAAGATGCTCAGATCAGTTCAGTCTGTTCCAGTCTCTCTGAAACCCAGACTGTTAGTGTTTGTTCACACTAAACACCGCTCATTTACTTGCTTCAGGCCGAGAGCAGATCATGGAGCTGCTAGTGTCATTGTGTTACATTCAGTGATCACAGGCTGATGTTTTCAGTGTTCTCATCAACAACACTGACAATCACCAAAAAGATACTAACAATCACACAGCAATGAGCAAAAAAAAAAAAAAAAAAACTAACAAAAAACAGTAAAATAATGAGATTTAAGGATACAATTTAATAGGTCATCAACATATAAAACAAAAAATGATTTTTTGATGGAATCATCTTTGTCACTCTTTGCTGGTAACAGATATATTTAAAATACTCTTCTAATCACACTCTTGTAAATCTATAAACTCTCTAAACTCAGACATTTTTTCCTAAATAATAAATTACCTACACTATATACACTGTCTATATCTTGTTGATTAAAATAATGTAATTTTGTAATTTCATGTCACTTTCAGTGTTGGATGTTACACAATAAACATTGTAATCAAGCAGCACACTATCTAATAACCAAATCAATTTTCAACACTTGTTTTCATGGGTCATGTTCAAATCCTCTATTAGATCATTGTGGAAATCTGATGACAACTGTGATTGAAAAGATCAGACCCACAAAAAGATACAAACAAGAAACTGCAGTGAAGTCACACACATGACAGTGATCTCTGTGTGTCTCTGTGTCTTCAGTCTCTGTTGACTGTGTGACTGTGACGTCTCTGTAGCGGCTCCTTATTCACCATCAGCTGATCCTGAGGAAACTGGACTGACGTCTGAATACTGAGAGTCCTACAATAAAACACACAGACAGACACATATGGAGAATGAGACATTACTGCTGTCACATCACATCAGTAAGTCAAAGTGACGATATCACAGATCACTATCTCATCTCGTGCACACTGTGTGCAGCTGAATTCATATCGTACAGCATCTTCGACTGGGCAGAACTATTATTCCAACCAATAAAGACAGATTCATGTCTGTGGTTGTGAAGCTGTTTCATAGTCAGGTTAGAATTAACCTCGATGAAAACGAGGCTGTGAAGGACAGATTTAGTCTTTTCAATGGCAAGCGCTGTATAAAGGTCCTAGATCATGTAATTTACACAAATCACAACTGTTGTAAAGAAATACAGTTGTAAACATACAACTTTTGACATCATCAGGTTTCAGGTTCAATTATCATCTTCCAGGAACAACTGCATTTCTTTACTGATAAAGGACGAGCTAAATAAACTTATTGTAGCATCAAAACCATCCACATGTATACTAGATCCCATCCCCACTAAACTAAGTGTTTCTCCCTGTAGCAGGAGAGTTTATTCTCAATATTATAAACTCCTTTTCTCTAGATCACATCCTGAGACACTCGAAGCTGGAAGTTATTAAACCTCTCATAAAGAAACCACAACTAGACCCTGATGAATTAGCAAACTACAGACCATCTCAAATGTTTAGTTTATGTCAAACATTTTTGCATCTGCTCAATTATGCTCCTTTCTGAAGAAAATGGTATCTATGAAGAGTTTCAGTCAGTTTTCAGGCCCCATCATAACACAGAGATCAGAAATGACTGCTAGAATCTGACCAAGGCTGCATTTCACAGTTTAACTTGAACTTACTGCTGCATTTGACACTATAGATCAGGGGTGTCCAAACTCGGTCCTGGAGGGCCACTGTCCTGCAGAGTTTAGCTCCAACTTACCACAACACACTTGCCTGGAAGTTTCCTGTATGCCTAAAAACCTTGATTAGCTGGTTCAGGTGTGTGTAATTGGGGTTGGAGCTAAACTCTGCAGGACAGTGGCCCTCCAGGAGCAGGATTGGACACCCCTGCTATAGATCATGATATTCTCTTACAAATGTACACTGGTATTCAGAGATATTCAGGCTTTAAGATGTTTTAGACTGCTGCCATTTTGATTGTTTAAATGAAGAACAATAAAGTGAAGCACTGTTACTCCATCCTCTACAGTTAAAGATCTGGTTGTAATATTTGAAAGTAGCTTGTATTTTGAAAATAATATTTCACATGTTATAAAAACAGCCTTCTTCCACCTCAGAAACATTGAATTATGAAACATGTGACTTGTTTCTGATGCAGAGAAGTTGGTTCATGCATTCATGACCTCAAGACTAGATTATTCATATGTACTACTAGATGATTGTCCAACAAGCTAAATATGATCATATCATCAGAATTTTACCTTTGCTACCTGTATATAAGCCCTAAACTAACCTTTAACTAACCCTGTCTTGTATTATCTGAGAGCTGTATATTTTTGCTATATAGACATTAATTTTTTCAGAGGAAGGATGGATTCCTCTGAGGAGTTTGGAGTTTTTCTCTCATTCCTTATTTTGGTTTTCTTTCACACAGTCACCTCTGGCTTCTTGATTATAATATTTGAAACATGCATTTTCTATAAAGTTTGAAATGATGTTTTGTTAAAAGTGTTATACAAATAATTGTGAATTGAATAAATTCAAACTCTGTCTCCATTGCTGATAGATTAATAATAATAAATATTAAACAACTCTCACTTTGTGACTTACACACAGAGACACTGTAAGAGATGAAAATATTCATATATTCATAGATCAGTCACATCACACAAGGAGGCCTGTTACACTAGACTTTGTTCAATTTAAAAACACCAGGCTAACTTCCATTTATTTCTATTATAGTTGTTAAATATATATAAAAATCTACTTACAGTTGTAATCTAGTGTCTCCAGTTTATAATGTGGATCATTCTTTAGATCAGAGAGAAGCTTCACATCTGAATCTCCTAGTTTATTCCCAGACAGACTCAGTTCTCTCAGGTGTGAGGGGTTTGATCTCAGAGCTGAAGCCAGAGCAGCACAACCTTCATCTGTGACTCCACAATCACCCAACCTGTAGAGAACAATGACACACTCTTCACTCTTTCAGTTCAGATCAGTTTAGCAGTGAATCTATTATTAAAGAGAAAATACAGAAACTTAAAGCACAAATCAATGTGTTTGATGGATCATTGGACTGAGATCTAAAATGTCACAGATCTCAAAACATGATCATAAAACATCTAAAGTAATGTGATGAACTGCAAGAATAAATCCAGCATGTTCTTCATTTCTCAGTTCTGAATGTGTTGAGATCGAGTCTGTTTAAAGTCAAGAGACTGAAATGTTGGATAACACTTTATAATAACTGCACGCTATGAAGCATAAGTTAAGCATTAGTAAATAGTTAATTCATCATTCATAAGCAGTTTATAAATACAGTTATGAAATTATTTAACTGAATATATATTTAATGTGTATTTGGACTGAAGTAAGTATCACTTGTAATTTATTGTTTAACTGAGTGTCTGTGAATCACACATAAAACTACTGGTTTTGGTTTTCTTGGTCAAACTATATTTTTACAGAAAATGAGCTGTTAATAAAATATATTCAATTTTCTCTCATTTGTGTGGATGTAGTGTGATGGTTTGTTTGAACTCCTTCTACAGACACGAAAAAAGGTGATCATTGAATTAAAAAGTTAAAAACTATTATATTATTAATAAATAATATGTTTACCAAGGACAAATATATATGTGATGATCAGAGAGATGATCTTACCCCAGTGTCTCCAGTTTACAGTGAGGATCCTCCAGTACAGCAGAGAGCAGATGAACTGAATCTCCTAGTTTATTCTCAGAAAGACTCAGTACTCTCAGGTGTGAGGGGTTTGATCTCAGAGCTGAAGCCAGAGCAGCACAACCTTCATCTGTGACTCCACAATCCCTCAACCTGTAGAGAACAATGACACACTCTTCACTCTCTCAGTTCAGATCAGTTTAGCAGTGAATCTATTATTAAAGAGAAAATACAGAAACTTAAAGCACAAATCAATGTGTTTGATGGATCATTGGACTGAGATCTAAAATGTCACAGATCTCAAAACATGATCATAAAACATCTAAAGTATTTTTTAGATCTGTACTAATACATTAAGTATGGAGAATTGTTTTTAAATTATTTAAAGGGACCCCAAAACACTTTTTTTTTAGATGTAAACAGATATGTATAGGCTGCACATCATTGAAAACACTAAAGGTACTCATTAATGTTATTCATAAGTGAAAAATAGTTATTTTTGCATTTTTCAGAGCGATTTCTGTCTTCCTGTTTGAAAAGCTGGAGCAACGTCACAAAATCTGATGTCATCGTGTACTTTCGAACATGCTGACGTAGATTCTCGACATATATATTCATGACATAAAGCTCATTCAATCCAATCACTGTACTGCAGTATGCATACGATTATAATTTAAGTATTATGCATGAGGAAGTATCACTTCTCTCGCCTCGGTCTGTTGTCATTCAGAGACATATCGTTGGTGTTCGTTTCCTCAGTGCCACAACACAACGTGTTTTCCTGCGACGCTACCAGAGCAGAGGTTTGTCTGCATGTGGATTGTTTTGCTGTAATCTACCAGCACAAATGGAAAATATGTTTGCGTGAGATCGTATTACAGCGGAGAATTCAAATGTCCCAAAAGTGCTGCTCATTCTCCTCTGACTGCTCTAGCTGTGTTCAAATACGCAAGCCGTGTGTATGTTTCCCTCAGCACAGCACGTGTGTTGTTTGTATTTTGCTCGCGATGCGGTCAGAACTGGAGTTTGAATACGAACACATGAAAAATACGATTGTTTTTATGATATACAGGTGGAGCGCGCATATGATCGGTTTCAGCGCGGAGCTCCGCGATGAGTTTAATAACACTAGCCACGTGGCGCATAGCTTATACAGAATTAAAATATAAACTGCTTAATCTGCCATTTTCAGTAAGATTTACTAAATATGTTGTGTTTGTGTGTTTAACTTTAATCATGTCCAACAGATATCTGTTTTAAAGCAGTAGGTATATAGTGCATTATTTTCAATGTGTTGAACAGGTGTAGTGAAAGTGATATGCGTGCAGTTTCTCTGGTTGCCATGACAACCTTACTACTGCTGCTGCTGCTGCTCTATGACCACGTACACACTAAGTTTCAGGAGTGACAACCGCATTTAAATGCAGGAGTGAATCCCCTAACTAACACAGTTGAGGGAGGCGTCGTGTTTGTTTATGCTTGTAGGTAGGGCTGTCGCGGTTAAGGAATTTCCCTTGCGGTATTTTTGAGCGGCTCAATAGCGCGATATGCGGTTTTACCGCCATCATATATATATATATAACTGACGGGCTGTCAGTCAGTGCAGTTACATTGTTGCACCACAAGGTGGCGGCAAGGGACTGTCTTTGAGTCTTTAAACTGTTCATTCAAATGCACGTTCAAAACCGCTGATTAATTTAAAGAGCGATGTAATGAAACAAGCTGTTGAAATCATTTTAACTTTGAGCGGCACTTTATAAGGCACAGCTGTAATGCGTCGATGCTAAGGTAGTTTCAATATCCTTGCAGACGACAAATACATCTCGGCCTGAAGGACAGATGCAGGTAATCGCACGCGCTCAGTCGATCTCTCTCACATTCACAGTCTGTTTAGGCTTGTTTAGTACAAATCTACGGAGCCTCTGAAAGTTACCATGGTACACATTATGCTACCATTATTAACTTATTTATTATTTAGTATACATGAAACGAGAAGGACATAACCTTTCAAAAAATAGAAAAAATGCAAATATCGCGGTTGCTGCGGTTTTTGCTGTCCTCTGCGGTTGGTTCATCAAAAGCGCGGTATTATGATGTTGCGGTTATCGCGACAGCCCTACTTGTAGGCCTATAGCCAGTTTCACACAGCGTGCAGCACTCATTCTGTGTTGCCATGGTCACTCATTATAAGCTTTTTGGGCTTATTGTTTAAATTTGTCTCATAAAGCAAACGGGTTTATGGAGTTATTAAAGTGAGCAGATATGAATCGCGATATTCAGCATAAAGCATTTGGATAGGCTTGTGCTTTCCCTGTGATTAGCCGTGCATACACGAGAGACACATGTTACACCGGTGCACGTAAACATCATTAACAACTTGTTCAGTTCGGTTCTGTACACACTGCATAGAATTTCTGTAAATGCGGTTGTCACTACCTGTATTTTACGGGACTTAATACGTTTGTAGAATGCGGTTGTCACTCCCGTATTTTACTGAACTATGTGTGTACAGAACGTGATTAAGCACTAAAAGCTGAACTGACAACTGAATTTAGCTGCAGTGTGTGCGTGGCCTGTAATCAGTAAAACCACTTGAATGGTACACAGAGTGTGAATTTGTTTACTATAGAAAAGCTAAAATGTATTTAGGCTTTATATAATCCAATCCTTTATAGGCTATATATAATCAATTCAGAATTTGAATGAAAGTCGACATATAACGGCAATTAATATGATTAAACTTTGGCTTGACTACGTTATCAAACAGCAAATAATGTGTTGCTAATGTTACACAAACCATGTTCCAGTTATTAATCTCAGAGTCAGACAGCTTTCTTCTAAAAAAACAGCATCCTTAGAAATAATGATAGGAATAGCCCTGCACATTGATGGGATTGGTTTCATATTTGATAGGAATTTGGGGAGATTTCAAAATATTCTATAATATTTCTGAGCGTTTACCCTTGTTATTGTTTTCTTGTGTATGACCCTGGATTGTTTATTCTGTTACGATGTCTCGCTGCCTGCCCATCTGACTCCTTGCCTGTTTATCTGGATACCGCTAGTTCTGTCTGCTGCCAGCCCCGACCCTGTGCCTGTCCCCTCGTTACGTTTCTGCCTAGTCTGTGATACTGTTGTTGCCGGTGATTTACCCTTGCCTGTTATACCACGTTTGTCTGCAATAAAGCTGCAAATGGATCCCATGGCTTCTGACCCTTTGTTACAGCAGTGTAGTCCAAAAATTCACATCAAAGGATCCAGGGTTCCTCAAATCAAGCTCTGAAGGGCTGCTGTCCTGCAGAGTTTAGCTCCAACTCTAATCAAAGACACCTGAACAAACTAATCTAGGTCTTCAGAGTTACAGGAAGGAGAATTTGATCAGGGTTCGAGCTAAACTCTACAGGGCAGCGACCCTTCAGTGCCAGATTTCAGAAACCCTGATTTAGTCTTACAGAAGACAATAACATGTCTGACTATGAGAGAGATGATCTTACCAGAGTTTCTCCAGTTTACAGTCAGGATCTTCCAGTACAACAGAGAGAAGCTTCACACCCGAATCTCGTAGTTTTTTCTCATTCATATTCAGTTGTTTCAGCTGTGAGGGGTTTGATGTCAGAACTGAAGTCAGAGCAGCACAATCTTTCTCTGTGACTCCACAATCACTCAGACTGTAGAGAGATGAAAATCATACTTGTAAAACACTGAAAACAAGCAATAGAAAATAGAGGAAAAAATAGACAATTTGTAGATGGAGTAAAGAAAACACTGCACTTGGTCACCAATAGATGGCAATGTCTCAAAATGACTCAGCAAGTCATTTGACGCAACTTCCAAGTCTGGAAGCAAGTCTGCTTCCAATGAGCATAAATATAAAAACTAACTTTAACATTAGTTTATGTAAGTTTATGTAATGATACCTTCCTTTTTGCTTTTCGTCAGCTCTTTTCAAAGTGACTTTATGCTAATTTATTGTGTTTTTGACCTAATTTACACAAAAACATGGTATGCTCTCATTGTGTCATGGCGACATCATGTGGTCAACATATGAACGTGACATGGAATGACTGCAACTGGGAAGTGGGACATTTAAATTGGGATATTCCCAGGTCCAATCTCATCTGGAATGCAGCATACGTCAAAATCCCTTTACAAAAAAAGATAAAACAATGATGTCAGATAATTTTGCAGTTGGAGGAGAAAATGAGATGGAGTTTTTCGGCCTACCGTGGTACTTCTGGCTACGTCATGCATGACCTTTCCAACATGATTACGTAAAGCGTGGCACATTGCAGAGCAGTGCAAGACGAGCATTTGTGGTTAAAAAGTAGGGATGCACAACACAGTGAGCCTAATGAATGTAGGACAGCTTCTTTATTATTACTCTAAGGAAAAAAATGACTAATTTTTATATGCTTGCAACAAACTTAAAGAACAATAATTTCACAGTGTCCAATAATCTTCAAAGGGCATAATTACCAATATATATAATTGTTGTTAAAAAAAAAGACATTTACAAACAAATTACAAACAATACAGCAAATAATATAGAGATACAAATTAAATAAACTTGTTTTTCAAATACAGTAGGTTTATTTACCATGTTTACATTTATTTAACATCTTTTGTTGTTTTATTAACATTAATGACAAATATTTAATTTTAAAGACCTAATCCATACTGGCACATATTACGGTGGCCCAGTAGTGCACAACACAACGAAATTAAAAAGGCAAACATAAGTTCACAACACAACGAAATCGAGCCACAACACAACGGAAGCCACAACACAGCGGAAATGCTCCTGACCACTAGGGGGCTCTCAGAGCTCGGTAAAGTTAAATGCTTTCATACTTAAAACTAATCATGGTATTGTTATCTTTTGCTGTGTTCCAATTCGCCTACTTCTACTACGCCCTAATAGTATGTACTCTTTCTGTGAACAAAAAGTACTTACTTTTGAGTGTGTAGCAAAAGAGTAGACAAGCTTTGGGACATACTATCACGCCATACAATCGCGTCTTTTCTCTCTGTCGCATCCTGTCACCGTAAACTGGCCTGTCAATCATCTCACATCCTCCACATTTCATTTAGCTAATTTCCTACCGTGTCGGAGAGAAATGCAGCACGTTGATCTGCAGTCGCGGGTCTTTCATGTGGAGAACTCTCCATGTAAAATGATACATTTAAAAGTTAAATGGCCAATCAGATCTTTATAAAAGTCCACATTTGTATTTGCAGATGAAAAATAACAGGGGTAACATTAAATATATATTTTCTATCAGATTAAACTGATTATTAGTCACTCAAATCTGTCAGCGTCGATCGCGTATATCCGCCATGTTTTGTAGTTTTTTAACACTTTTTACTCGAGTTTGTAGTTCTGAACTGAATCCTCGTCCAATGCGCAATGGGTTGTGGGCTATATTATCCTTTATAGTGTGCACGGATCCACACTTCGAAAATCTACCGGAAATAGTAGACCATCCGGGGACTTTTGGCATTCTCTTTTCAACATACTATGCTTTGGGACACACTTATTTTAATCTCACATACTATTTAGGATGGATAGTATGGACATTGGAACGCATGGTTTGTAAAAGCAGGGATGGACTGGGACCAAAAATCGGCCCTGGCATTTTGGCCCAGACCGGCCCACCACCACATAAGATCACAAATACCACCTGCCTTCCGCTTTATATTATATATATATAATTTCATGACTATACAATTATATATTACTAATTATATAATTCCTATATATATATATATATATATATATATATTTATTTTATTTATTTATTTTTAAGTTGCTTACAACCAAGTCACCAAAATACGATGAATATACACTGAGCATAACCCAACACACAACAGTAAATCTATTAGCCTTATTACAGTTTACTATTCTTATCACAATGTTAATTGTTGTTGGTGTGGGTGACATATCCACTTGGGTAAAGTTGGTTTTATATTCGCACATTCGGACTTCTGATAAATTCAGACTTTCCAATAAATGTGCAATAAATTAATGTTTGCGAATTTTAAGCAGCGACATGATATTGACAACCAACGATTGTCAACTTACATTTTTCACAGTCGATCAAAATAGGCAAGTATTGTTTTAATGGCATATTTATTTGTGAATGTCCACTGAATGTCCAATGTAGTGTGATTAGCAAGGCTATTGAATACGGATGTCCGAATGTGCGAATATAAAACTGACTTTACCCAAGTCTTATGCCCAACAAGCTATGGTAAACAAGCTAGGTAACATTATAATCGCTAAAACAGCGGACTCACGGGAAAAATCATCAGTTATCATCTTTTGTTGTTGTTGTTATGACTAATTACTCAGCACCGTCAGCATTAAAGAGAAAATAATCACTTCATCCGATGTTTTTGAATAAAATGGCCTTGACAGCTGACTTAAGCCGGGGACACACCTAACGATTGTAAGCCCGATTATGAATTTAATTTGATACTTACGACTGATCATGTCCAATCGGCCCGAGTCAGAGCCAGTTGCGTTCAGTCTGTGTTTACAGTTGGTGCTTAAAATCGTGCAGTGTGCTGTGTCTAAAGATTCTAGTCTTAGAATTTTAGAAACAAGTCATTGCCAGTCCTCCTCACAAAGATTCTTCTCAAATTTGATAATTCCCACTTCTGAAGTATGGGGGGGCAACAAATGATAAAGATAATACTTTTTGTTTTTTTTATCATGTTTTGTATATATATTATTTATCTGATACGGATACAAAATTAACAGTTGATACAATACAGAGAGAATATAAAGAGCCCTGCCCCTTTGATCGCAAAAGTGAAAGTGCCCTTTGAGGTCGCATTGTGGTAGTATAACGTTACTTCTGTGGTAATTTAATGGTATGTACAGTACCGTTTCAAGTCGAACAAGCTTCATTGAGGATCGCAGCTTATCGTTGCTTAACAACGGCCGACACCACCGGAGTGCAAGCCCTAAAAATAGATTTAACAAAGTTTACTCACCTCAAATTCTCTCTGTAGAGAACAAATTCATGTTGCCTCTCCAGCCAGGACCTCACACATATCCTGCGCGTTTTTCCACTTTTTTAGTTATTTTCCGCACAAATATAGCTGCAGATGAAGAGCGCCAGCTGTTTGTTTACATCCATTTTCAAGATCCAGCGCACAGTGTGTTGAAATCGGCTCCAGTCGAAGGAAACAATCAGTATGTGTGTTCAGTTCAGTCTTAGAATGTTTCAGCTAATCGTTAGGTGTGTCCCCGGCTTTACTGGAACTCATCTGTCTGTAGAACTGTTCTCTCCCGCCGGCGCCGCCGGACTTCGATAGAATCTAATCACAAGCGAGTGTGACGTGCGCGGTGGACCAAACCACTGTGAGGCAAGGGAGGGGTGACTCAAAATGTTTCTAAACTTAAAACGCCCGTTTGCATTGCTTTACTACTTAAATAATTATTTTAAGTTTATATAATTTATGCACAATACTTAGCGTGGTTATATAATTAATAACCAGTGGTCATTAATTATATTTTTTTTTGGGGGGGGGGGGGGGGCAGCACTCAGATACGGGGGGCCCTGTCCCCCCGCGATTTACGCCCCTGCTGCTACTGCCGAAAACATTTGTGTCTGTTCAAAGATATGATTGGGCCAGTCCAGTGTCAGTCAAGAAAACAATGGGCCGCTGAGCTACATGTTTCATGAACTGCGTCTGTCAGAAGGGAAAAAAACTAGCCTATGTGATATTTTTGGGCCAGCAGCCCCAGTGTCAATTGAAAAAGCATTGGGCCGCCAATCTAGGCCTACCACTTTCATGGGCCGAGAGAATTTTTTTTTTTTTTTTTTTTGCGGTCGGCGACCATCGGCTCCAAAATGCACGTCGGCCCACCGGGAAAGTGCCCGGTATGCCAAATGGCCAGTCCGCCCGTGTGTAAAAGTGTTGACTTTATAGAACAGTGGCAAGGGAAACTAACTTTACCGAGCTCTGAGAACCCCCTAGTGGTCGGGAGCATTTCCGTTGTGTTGTGGCTTCCTTGTGTTGTGAACTTATGTTTGCCATCAGATACAAAGCGATTTTCCAAACTTGTATCGGGAGCTCTATACGTAGTCATTTGATAGCCCTGCTTGTAAGAAGAAGAAAGAGAGCAGCTTGACAGTGTCAGTCATGTCTCCAAGACACAGCTTTTCTCCCGATGTCTCTATACGACCAGCAAACTTGTATTGTATAGCTCTGGAAATTCCAACACAGTAAATAGGCTAGCTGTTCATCCATTTTGCTTTCCGATTGTTTGGATGCCCCTTTGCTATTGGTTGCACGGGTAATCGTCACAAAGCGCAACTGCAAAAGTTTAACTATTTTAAACTTGAGAGGCCCCAAGATGGCGCTCTGATAAGACGTGCATTAGAGAGCTCCGCAAATTCAAACTAATATTTTAATTGTAGTGCAATAACAAAGACCATTCAGTTACATTTTGGTGCATATGTGATTGTAGTAACATTTGGAATAACTGAGAATGGGAAAATCTGAGAAGAGGAAAAACAAGAACGTGTATCAAGTTAAGGCTAACCCGACTAATAAAGCTACTTCAGTGACGCAACAAGGCCCGAACAAACTTTTGAGTGAAAATTTGCATGATTACCTCGAGTCAGAAATGGATTCTGCAGATATCATGCCTGCTGAGGTAATATTTCCTTCTCTTCCCCAAACTCCAAGCGAGTCTCCTTTAATTAAACAACGGAGGATGGAAAGCCTTGATACTGCCAGTATTCTCTCACAGTTCAAAGAACTCTCGCGTCTGATTAACTATCGATCTGATGCACTGGAAAGAATGGTGGGTGAGAATGCACGAGCGATCGCGAACATGAAAGAAACCATCACTGAAAACACCAAACAGATAACCGACGTGAAGACAGCTGTTGAGTTTGTGAGTGCCGAAGTTAATGATGTTAAAATTCAACTCGGCACAATGAAATCACAAGTGAAAAATGTTGAGACGAAATCGTCTGAGCAAGAAAAACGTCTCTCTCACCTCGAAGGATACACGCGTCGATGGAATCTGAGAGTTTACGGGATCCCCGAAAAGGAGAGGGAGGATGTTCGAGAGAGTGTCATCCAGGTATGCCAACAGCTTTTACCAGAAGCAAGGGATAAACTTCCATACATTGTTGACACTGTACATCGACTCGGTCGTAAACAGATGAGCAACGACAAACCTAGAGGGATCATCGTTCAGTTTACATCGCGTTTCTATCGTGACGCAATTTGGCGAGCAGCGAAGGACTCTCAGTTTCTCAGAAACAACAACTTAAAAATCTCAGAGGATCTGTCTCAGACGGATAGAGAAAACAGAAAGAAACTGTGGCCTCTCGTAGAACAAGCACGGCGAGATAACAAGCGGGCCTATTTTGTAGGAGGTGTAGGGCCTTTGTGAATGGCATGGAAATATTCCCACCAACTTGAATTCTCCTTTCTTCTCTTCGTTTACCTGCTCCACTCTAGAATAGAACTGCACACTTTTGTACTTAAGGAGTTTTGTATAAACAAACTCGTGTGCTTGTACGCTGAACAGCAATGCCTTTATTCTGTTAATCTACCCCTTTGGATTTCAACCCTGTTCTAATGGGTTTAGTTTAGAATTGGTTGAACAAAACGAGAAACTTTGGTGCGATTGCTGTTTAGCAATGTGTGGATTACCTGTTCTCCTATTATATTATGTTCTGGTGTTAATAATTTATGAATATTCATTTTATACTGCACTACATAATTACTTTGGTATCTTTTGTTATAGAATTTGCTGAGCTCCGTTATGCGCATACTTCCTAGTAGATAAGTGCGTTTTCTTGCTACGTTATTCGTATAATATTTCTTGAAGGTTTTATTTATTTCATTTTTCCTTTTTTTTTATGTCATGGTTCTGTCTATTATTTCTTTTAATGTTAGAGGGCTAAGAAACCTTACCAAACGCAAGGCTGTCTTTTTATACCTTAAACAGTTTAACTCTGACTTCTATTTTTTACAAGAATGTCATTCAGTCAAAGAAGATTTAAATTTTTGGAGATCACAATGGGGCATGGACCTGTGGATGTCCCATGGAACATCAAACTCAGCTGGGGTTTGCATCTTACGTCATCGCTTTAATGGGAAAATTATTTTTTCAGACTGTGATCCAAATGGACGATATGTTTGTCTTTTACTTGAAATTTCAGATACTACGTTTATTGTTACCAATCTCTACGGATTTAAATCAACAAAAGGAAAATGAAAATGTATTTTATCGAATGGAAGAACGTATGCTTTCACTGTTAAATAATTACCCCAACTGTTATTTGGTTTTCGGAGGCGATTTCAATGTGGTTATGGACAATAATATTGATAGATGGCCCCCCAGATCTAATACGCCTAACTCCAACTACTTAAAGATGTTCATGCAAAGATTTTCTCTGGCTGATAGCTGGAGAGAAACCCACCCATCTTTAAAAGTATTTACATGGAGTAATAACTCTCTCTCATGCCAATCTCGTATTGACCTATGGCTAACTTCAAAGGACCTGCATAATATTTCATCTGACATTATACCTTCGCCTTTATCTGATCATAAATGTATTACTATTCGAATCCCTCTTTCAAATAATATTAACTCATATAGATCTCCCTCTTATTGGAAGCTTAATAATTCAATCCTCTCTTATGATGAAGTAAAAAACTAAATTGATAATATCATTACTACCTTTTGGAATAAAGCAAAAGAAGAAAATAATTATTGCAGCAATTGGGAGCTAACCAAATATGAAGTCTGTAAGTTTTTTCGTAAATTCAGTGGTGACTTAGCTAAAAAGAGGAAATCCTATGAGAATGAAGTAATTTTTAAAATTGCCAATCTTTTAGCCAAAAATATAGAAGATATTACTGATTTGGAAAAAGCTGAACTTGCTGAACAGCAACAGCATTTAGATAAAATATATAAAGATGAAGGAGCCTACATACGGTCGCGCAGAAAATGGCTCGAGGAAGGTGAACAAAGCTCTGCGTATTTCTTTAGATTAGAAAGGGAAAATAAAATAATAATATAACAAAACTTATAATTGATGGAACAATAAGTGAAGATCAGAAAATGATTGGAAAATTTTGCGCTAAATTTTACAGTGAATTATATACATCCAAATTTTGCTACCAAGATGCCAATGATTTTTTTGAGTCTCTCCAGAACAGCAGTTGAATATGGTAGATAAAGCCTTTTGTGACAGCCCTATTACCTTGAAAGAAATTGTTGATGCAATTAGTATGTTAAAAAATGGAAAATCTCCGGGAAATGATGGACTCACCTCAGAGTTTTATAAATTGTTTAGCAAAAAAATAGCACATTTTTTTTATTAGAAGTTTTTAAAGAAAGTACAGAAAAAACATTTCTCCCCCCCACCTTATGTCAGGGAATAATTACCCTAATCCCAAAGCCAAACAAAGATCCCCTTCTCATAGACAATTGGCGTCCAATCTCCTTACTAAATAATGACTACAAAATAATAGCATTAGTTCTGGCTAAAAGACTAAAATGTGTGTTAAACTCAATTATTGATGAAACGCAGTCTGGATTTTTGCCTAACAGACATATTTCAAACAACATACGTTTAATATTAGATATGTTAGACTATTCACATTTACTTCAAAAAGAAAGTTTTATTTTATTTTTAGACTATTATAAAGCGTTTGATACGCTAGAACATGAATTTTTGTTTCAAGCACTGCATAGAATTGGCTTTGGGGACCCCTTTTGTAATATGATCAAAATGTTGTATGTGAACAGTAATAGTTCAATTAAATTAAGTAATTGTATCTCTCCCAGATTTTTCTTAAATCGAGGTGTTTGACAGGGATGTCCAGTCTCTCCCTATATTTTCCTGATTGCGACACAATTTCTAAGCTCATACATCAAAACAAGCCGTCTAAAAGGCATCAGTATTGGAAATACAGAGATAATTATTACTCAGTTAGCAGATGATACTGCTCTGTTCTTAGAAGACTCTCTCCAAATACCAACAGCCCTACATATTCTTCAGCGTTTCTCTAAAGCTTCAGGCTTACATCTTAATCTTAATAAATGTGAATTACTTCCAGTTAAAAATAGTATGGCTTCTTCAATTAATGGTATTGCAGTTAAAAAATGTGTTACATATTTGGGTATACAGATAACTAAAGATAACCTTAGATGCTCTGCAAATTTTAACCCTATTATTACAAAAACAAAAAAAAAAAGGTTCAATTGCTGGCTACAGAGAGACCTTTCTTTGAAAGGCAGAAGTTTGCTTGTTAAAGCAGAAGGTCTATCTCATCTCACTTATGCCGCTCAATCATTGTACATTAATAACCCCACATGTAAAGTAATCGATGGAATCTTATCTAAATTTTTATGGAAAAACAAGCCCTATTATTTACAAAAATCAGTCATATTAAATTCTCAGAATAAGGGTGGTTTAAACTTTCTTGACTTTAACTCCTTAAATAATACAATTAAAATAAATTGGCTTAATCGTTTCCTCAAAAATCCCACCTCCATTTGGAATATTTTTCCTCATTCTGTCTTCTCACAGCTTGGTGGTGCAAAATATGTCTTAATGTGTAATTATGATCCCCAAAAATTCCCTGTCAAGCTATCTAATTTTCACCAACAGGTTCTTCTGGCATGGACTCTTATTTACAAACATAATTTTTCTCCTCACAGGTGTTACATATGGAACAATAGGAATATTTTATTTAAGAATAAATCTTTGTTTTATAATCAGTGGGTCAGTAATGGAATATTTCATGTTGGTCAGCTCTTTAACAAGGATGGTCTACTTTTTAGATATACGGAATTTCTTTTACAATATAATATACCTGTAACTCCTAAAGAGTTTGCAACTGTTATGGATGCTATTCCATCTGGCTTATGCATGCTTTTCAAAAATTATACTGTATCTATAGAAACAATTCCCTTTCCTGAACCTGTTAACACACCTATTGGTGAAATATGTTTTACTGGAAAAAAAGGAAGAAATTATAAAATAAGAACTTTATTCCTTGAGAACATTGTCTCTGCCCCCCCTGCAGTCTCATATTGGAACAACCTTTTTGATAATTTAAATTGGAAAAATATATGGTCCATGCAACAAAGATTTTTCCTTACTAACAAAATAAAAGAAATAACTTTTAAATTGCTCCATAATATTTACCCTGTCAAACATTTTCTTAAGAAAAAATTTGGATCAGATTTTGACACTAAATGCTCCTTTTGTCAGAATAATACTGAAACACTTATTCATTTGTTTTGGTCATGTAACTATACTTTTCAACTTTGGAAAGATGTAAGTTATTTTATTTCAAGTACTATCTTACAGGGTTTTTCAATGAGTCCTAAATCTGTTATTTTTGGTTTCTTTACAGCAGATTCAAATGCCTGCTTTATAATTAGAATTTAGAATTTTTCTAGTATTCTTTCAAGAGATAAAACATTACTTACTCACAATTTCACTCTCACTTAACAAAAAAGCTCTTAAAACATGTACAGTTTGCACGGCCTACAAACTCTTTACTGTATTTAATGTATAATTTTTATTCATTTGTATGATGCCCTCATTTCTCAATTTTTTTTTCTTTTTTTTTTTTTTGTTATGGTCTTTTACAGCTTTGAATTATGGTATTGTTACTTTTATATGGTTATTTTTTGTATTATTATTATTATTATTTTGTTGTTGTTTCTTCTGTATTTTCTATTGGTATTATGTTTAATTGTTGTTGTTACATTTTGAGTTGTTTGTTCCATAGTGTAAACTAAGTGTTCAAATAAAGCATAAAAAAAAAAAAAACTATTTTAAACTTTGAACGCGGCGTGCGCGCAAGCTGCACTCCGCTGCGCGTGCGCTTTGGTCGACGCAGTCCTCGCGCAGCGCAAGCCATTGAAACAAATGGGTTTCAGAGCGCAGCGCATACCGCGTCCTGTGTGAAAGGGCCTATAACTGGGATCGCGCGCGCGCGAGAGCGCTTCTGGTCTGTTATTCAGCGCGATTCCGCCTTTGATTTTTGTTTTTACAGTGAAGTGATTGTTCTCACTTATACTTACTGAACTTTAATCACAGGCAGCAGCTTCTGAAGAACCTTCAGTTTTTCAGCTTTATTATTTTCTCCAAGAAATGTATTAATATCAAACTCATCCAGCTTCTTCTCTGATGTCAGCAACACAAAGACTACAGCTGACCACTGAGATGAAGAGAGTCTGGCTTCACTTATTGTTCCAGATTTCAGATACTGTTGTATTTCCTCCACTAGTGAATGATCACCCAGTTCATTCAGACAGTGGAACAGATTGATGGATTTCTCTGGAGAGTCAATGGTCCTGATCTTCTCCTTGATGTACTCAACTGTTTTCTCATTTCTGTCAGATCTGCTTCTTGTCTGTTCATTCAGTAGTCCCTGTAGGAGAATCTGATGAGAATCCACTGACAGACCCAGAAGGAACCGCAGGAAAAGGTCCAGATGTCCATTTTTACTCTGTAGAGCTTCATTCACAGCTCTCTGATGGAGCTCAGAAAATGAAACATATTTTGATGAATTGTATTGAAACCAGTCCTTAAATATAGACAACAAACCTGGTTTGGTGACTGGGTCAAACAGATTTCTGTTGTTGTTTGTGAAGCAGAGGTGCACATATAAAGCTGCTAGATGTTCCTGAACGCTCAGATGAACAAAGCAGAAGACTTTCCCCTGATACAAGCCTGACTCCTCTCTGAAGATCTGAGTGCACAATCCAGAGTACACTGATGCTTCTGACACATCAATGCCACACTCTCTCAGGTCTTTCTCAGAAGATCACATTGCCTTTCACAAGCTGCTGAAAAGCCACTTTCCCCAGTTTGAGAATCATGTCTTCATCTGTCAGGTTCTTCTTATAGTCCTTCTCATGTTTGATGTTGATCTGAAGGATCAGGAAGTGTGTGTACATTTGAGTGAGAGTCTTGGGAATCTCTCCACTCTCTGCTTCACTCAACATCTTCTCTAGAACAGTGGCTGAGATCCAGCAGAACACTGGGATGTGGCACATGATGTAGAGGCTCCTTGATAACTTCAGGTGTGCGATGATTTTATTGGCCAGACTATGATCACTGATTCTCTTCCTGAAGTATTCCTCCTTCTGTGGCTCATTGAAGCCTCGCACCTCTGTCACTCGATGGACACACTCAGATGGGATGAGTTCAGCTGCTGCTGGTCTGGAGGTGATCCAGATGAGAGCAGAGGGAAGCAGATTCCCTGCAATGAGGTTCATCAGCAGCACTTACATCACACAACCTCACATCGCTCTGAAAATCCAGAGACAGACGACACTCATCTAAACCATCAAAGATGAACAACACTTTATATTTGTCACTGGATATTTTCATTTCTTTTGTTTCATGGAAAAAGACATGAAGAAGATCTGAAAGACTGAGTGTTTTGTCCTTCAGATTGAGCTCTCTGAAAGGAAGTGGAAATATGAGCTGGACGTCCTGATTCACTTTCCCTTCAGCCCAGTCCAGGATGAACTTCTGCACAGAGACTGTTTTTCCAATGCCAGCGACTCCCTTTGTCAGCACAGTTCTGATGGGTTTGTCTTGTCCAGGTAAAGGTCTAAAGATGTCATTGCAATTGATCGGTGTGTCCTCTGTTGCTGCTCTCCTGGATTGTGTCTCAATCTGTCTCACCTCATGCTCATTACTGATCTCTCCACTGTCACCCTCTGTGATGTAGAGCTCTGTGTAGATCTCATTCAGGAGTGTTGGGTTTCCCTGCTTTGCTGTTCCCTCATAGAGATGCTCAAACTTCTTCATCAGATTTGATCTAAATGTGTTGAGGACTTCATGGCTGTAAAATTAAAATACCATGGTATTGTGAGTTAAATATAGAGATAGATATATAGAGTAAAATGTCTTATTTGTTCTGTATCATGACCAAGAATATATATTAAGGTTTCTGAAATGTGTATTATCTCAACAAAATAATCTCACAATTTACTTGACACATATACCTGCTTTCATTACAGTCCTGTAGTTGATTCATAGACGGGTCGTTCTTCTCACAGACGGGTTTTGTTACGGCTGATATTTGTGGCAGGATTGACCTTAAACATCATGAAGAGAATCAAGAATCAGACACTGATATTTGTAGATTTATTTATTTATTTATCTACATTACCTTAATATTTCTACAAACAGTTTTACAGAGTTAATAAGTAAATGCACTTATTATTAATCATCTGCACAAGGGCATAAAGGAGGATCTTCACCTGTTAACAAAACCTTGTGCCTATTCAGCATTATGTGAAGATGATACTGTCCTAGTGATTATCTGAGTAAAACAATATTTTCTACCAACAACAGGATTGATTTTAATTGTGTTACACTGATGTCATTTGTTTGTCCATTTTCTGAGTCATTTTGCCTCCTCAGTATCAGCACCTGCTGCTCATTACCTGGAATTCCACAATGTCCTGATACCCAACAAAAAGACTTAGGCACACTCATGTGTCTCTCTTGAATCAAGTGAAGACAACAATGTCTATGAATGTCATAAATACAAAATACAAAACACCATGATATTAAAATGTCAATCATGTCTTTTAGAAATGTTATACCTGAGATCAGTCTGTGTATCGTCATTCTTAAAATGTATTGGAATACCCATAGACCAGTCACTCCTCAAAGACACACAGCTGGGCTCTGGCTCTGATCTCTCCTGCTGAACTGTACTATAACAGAACAGATTCAATCATTTTCATGATCATCATTATAATGTAAGATCTTCAAAACGTTTTTAATGAAAGGCAAGAAATATGAAACAGACATCTCTTTTATTGTATAAAAGGTTATTGAATGTGTTTATTCAAAGTAGGCCTACCTGAATCCTGGAGAAAAATCTTCATCTCTGGATGTTTGTGTGTCATCCATAATGAAGCTGAACAGTCAAAACAGTCCACTGATTCTGGATGGAAATCATGAAAAGAAAAAAAGAAGAAGAAAAAAAGACAATTAAACATTGTTAAACATCTTTATTAATGATCCGACGACCGGATCGTGAGAGTTTGAGAAATATCTATATCTGAGACAGCTGTGATCTCTCAAATAGCCTAATGTTAGTCTTTTGAAAAATCATCACATAAACTACAAGAGCACGATACATAAAATAAACCTCGTTCATTTGCCTTAGCATTTAAAATGTCAACAAAGGGAGACGCGAATCACCTTCACCATCAAAATCTACACAGCCAGCCGATACACAAACTCCTCCGTCTCTTCATCACGATACACATACATTCCTGTCTAAGGTTTATAAAAGTTTCGATGAAAAATGTAATAGTATTTTAAATAGGAAGGAATCGACAGTCTGTTTAAAACGGCTTTGTTTCTTTTACTTTCAGTTTTATCTGTGATGACGCGAGAGCGGCAAACATTATTCATTATCTCTAAGTCTAAAACTATTGCCTGTCCATGTATTTGACAAGTCTATTATTTAATTGGTTAAAAAATGAATAAATGTAAATTATTATAAATAGGTAAATATGGTAATAAGATAAATAGTAAATATTAACAACAACAATTTAAACAAATTAATAGTAGCCTATATATATCGTTCCATGTTATTAATAATAATAATAATAGAAGCAATTATTATTATTATTATATTTTAATTAATGTAAACAGTTACATATAATTATAAAAGTGAATTAAATTGTTTTGCTTTGGGGTTGCTGAAGTTAAAAGTGTCCAGACGCCAGTGGGGTTTGGGGGCTTAAAACTTATTTGCATATTTACATCTTTTTAAAAAAAAAATCACATATCCATTAGGCTACATTCATTTCAATCTTCATTTCTGAATATTTTTAATGGTCACATGGTACCTGTTATTTTTTTACAGCGCAGGTTGAGGTGGGCCAATCACAGTCGTCTGTGATCATAGATGCTTATTTAATCATTACAGTGAGAAACTTCCGAGAGTTTCTATTTGTACGACAGCTTCTGAATCCACATAATTAATAGATTTAATCGGTTATAGCGCGCATACATTTCCAAAAAGATAAAAAGTCCCGAATATGGCATAAAGGAGCATTGGGGTTTTTGAGCCGATGAGCGCCCTCTGGTGGAATACAGGATTGTTTGTGTAACATGAAACGGTTCCGATGTATTTTTCTACTTCCGTGATGTAATAAAGTACAGGATACAAACAGTAAAAAATAATGTTTGTGAGCTTGATGTAATGACAAAACATGATTTCACATTATTTTTATTTTTCTCGGCCGTCGCCAGCGCTACATTTAGCGACGAACAAGAATTCTGTGAGAGTGAAAGTTGTAATGAAAGAGAGTTTGATAAGAGTCACTTTTATAGCAATGTAAAATACTGTGGAGAAATACCACTGACATTATCACATAAACTTATAGGTAAGATACAGATATGAGTGTCAATATGCTATTTTACACGTTGACTGTGATTTAATCTTGTTCTGTGTGTTTTACAGACGCTCTCCCTCTCGATGAGGCTGAAGGTAATTTCATTCGTGTTGTGAAGGGATGTGTGTTTTCAGAGTCTCAGCCCACCCCTCTGAAAGAGCCCCTGACACTGACTGCTGTGTCACAGGTGAAGAAACCATCCAGTCATCATCATTCACAGAAAACCTGCTTCACTGCAGTAAAACCTGGAGATATTGTTGCAGTAACTGTGTTTGTCATTTAACAATGCAATGGAGCAGGAGTAAAATCTCAGTCAAAAGTACAATGTAAATGTACTTTAAAGTGAAGCCTTTAGTTTTACTTAAATGTTTTAAGAAAAGTGTACTCTTTATGTATACTTAAGTGGCCTTTTATTTCATTAATATTATATTATAACATATTGTATCTACATGTACAGTTTTTTTTTAAAATAAACAATGTTTTCCATTTTTAACACTTCTTTTTCACAAGAGGGTATCAGATCACTTCAACAAAACAAAATTATGAAACACCTCAAATCAATTACTGCTATAGTGTACAAATTAATTTTAAAAAATTATTATTAAAATTGGACCAAACACTTACGTACTTAAAGAGAGACAATAGAAACACTTTATCACATGAATTTGTTATGAGTTAATTGATTAATTCAGTGTTGGTCCATTTTGTCAGTTTTACTTTTATTCATTTATTCATTCATTATGTTTTTAATCAGCTGTCAACTCATGGTGACTTGGACTCCTTCACAGCACAGTTTGAGAAAACTGCTTTAGAATAAAATGTTTTTAAGCTCGTGAGAAACAGGAATTCAGTGTAGTTTGTCCAAACATGTCATAGTATTTATCAGAGTACCATGGTACCACCATAGTACTTTTTTGTAAATGTTGTTTCTGCATATATTTAGGCTCTTTTTTGTGTATCTCAGGATGTGTTGAGGAATATTTTGGATCTGAATGAGTCTGTGGTTCAGAATGAAGAGTTTGTTGGTTGTGTCAGTGGTGGAAAACTGTTTCCTGGCTCTATTCCTCTAGCACACAGATACGGCGGTCATCAGGTAAAACTGACAGTCATTTCAAACCTGACAGCGATGGCATAAGACAACCAGAACAAACATTTCATCCATGTTTTATTATTATCATAGTTTGGTTATTGGGCCGGACAGCTGGGGGACGGAAGAGCACATTTGCTGGGTGAATACACAAACAGGTAAAATCATCCTGATCCATCAGAGTTCAACAGAATTCATCAGCTGTTACTGTCATGATATTTGACTTTTCTGTTGTAAATGTTGATCACTTTTCCCATAATGTTGTTTAAGATTAAAGAATGGAAAGTGTGATCTATACCTCTTGGTTTTTCAGCAAATAGACAAATGATGATCATTTTTAAACTATAAAATCTCACTTAATGTTTAAAGGGTTAGTTCACCCAAAAAAATATGTCATTACGTACTCACCCTCATGTTGTCCCAAACCCATACAACAGATTTAACAGATATTATACGACAGATATTTTTGATGAAATCTGAGGGTTTCTGAACCACACATGGGCAGCAATGTCATTGCATCTTTTGAGGTCCAGAAGGGTATTTAAGACATCGTTTAAATAGTCCATGTGACTACAGTGGTTAAATCTTAATGTTATGAAGTGATGAGAATACTTTTTGTGTGTAAAAACAAAATAGAAATAACGACTTTATTTAATAGTTTGAGCTGTTATCATACGCAATTGACTCAGTGAACGCAGTGCAGCGCTTCCGTGTTCGATGTCCGAATGTTCAAAATGTTCAAAATGTTAAATAAAGTCTTTTTTTTGTACGCACAAAAAGTATTGCTGTCTATGTGTGGTTCAGAAACCCTCGGATTTCATCAAAAATATCTTAATTTGTGTTCCGAAGATGAACAAAGGTCTTACAGGTTTGGAACGACATGAGGGTGAGAAATTAATCAGAAATTTCATTTTGGGTGAACTAACCCTTTAAACTTGCATCTGAACAGAAATGAAATGTGACAACCATCAGAATAGACAGTACAGTAGAGCAGTGTACAATTATACTCTTTTATACTCAAGTATACTTATAGTTTTCAAGTATATACTTACTTTTTTATCCAGAAAAGGTGAAAGATGGGAACTCCAGTTGAAAGGCTCAGGAAAGACACCATACTCGAGGTGAATATCAGTTCCTGCTGCTCAGTATTTTATATGATTTTTAAGTAATTCTGAGCAGTGTTGGGGGTAACGCATTACAAGTAACTTGAGTTACGTAATCAGATTACTTTTTCAAGTAACTAGTAAAGTAACGCATTACTTTTTCAATTTACAACAAAATATTTAAGTTACTTTTTCAAATAAGTAACGCAAGTTACTTTTTCAAATGTATTGACTGACAGCTCTCCTGTCCCCATGTTGAAAGAAATAAAGTGCAGAGGATGTTGTGTGCGCTGTGTGAACATGATGGTTGTTGTAGTTTTACACTAAATGTGAACATGCATTTACTTATCTCACTTGCACGAAAACATTCAGTATTCCTCAAAATGAATGAAAACAGTGAAATGCAATCTCAGAATTTTTGCAAATAATTATAATAATTAACTATATTAAATTACACAAATATACTTTATGTATTTAATCTCAATTATTAACCAATGTCTTTGCTGCTGATCTTCATTATACCTAATTCAACCATACTAATAAGCAAAAAATACTTTAGATTAGAAAGGTTTGTTTGAGCTGCGCCCTCTACTGTACAGGTGTAAATATGCTTTTCCAATAGCCTGAGGCTTATTCATTTCAGTTTTGGTGTGAAAGGGCCTTTTTGCCAAAAATAGAACTTTTTTGTTGTTATTAAAAACAAACAAGCCCAGCCCCAGTGAGAAAAAGTAACGCAAAAGTAATGTAACACATTACTTTTCATAAAAAGTAACGAAGTAACGCAATTAGTTACTTTTTTAGGGAGTAATGCAATATTGTAATGCATTACTTTTAAAAGTAACTTTCCCCAACACTGATTCTGAGATATATTTAGTTGTAAATTATCTTACGTTATGATTCATAGTATGTCAATGTCTTGTCCTTTGTAAGACGGATGTATTTTAACTTTTATGCTGTTTATTGTACATGATGTTTTGTGTGCAGGTCAGGTGATGGACGGGCTGTGATTCGCTCCTCTGTGAGGGAGTTCCTGTGCAGTGAAGCCATGCACTTTCTGGGACTTCCCACCAGCAGAGCCCTCAGGTGCATATATATGTGTGTATGTACTGTATAACATTTTGATGACTATATATTTAGACATAATGCAGATATGCTTTATTACTAAATGGTAATAGGAGAATGAATGGACATGCTCAAGAAGAGTAATATATGCATTTACAACATTCAAATGTTTATTTATTTATACTTTTTCCATTTTTTGCCTTCATTGTTTGTCAGTCTGGTTGTAAGTGAGGAACCTGTAAGGAGGGATCCGTTTTATAATGGCAATGTCATAAAAGAAAGAGGTAAAATATGATCAGAATTGGAAAAATAACGAAGTTCTTCATCTGTCTTCAGCTTTATCAATCATGTGATTGTTCTCTGTATCTGTCAGGAGCGGTTGTTCTGCGTCTGGCCAAGTCCTGGTTTCGCATCGGTTCACTGGAGATATTAACTCGAACCGGAGAGTTAGATGTCCTTCGGTAAATTAACTTTAACTCAGGAGGGGAATTGTTTTTTTTCCTCACTCTAATTTGCATTTTTAATTTTTATTTCCAGGACATTATTGGACTTTGTAATTAAAAAGCATTTTAAATCTATTGCAACAAATGACCCTGACAAGTATGTGGTGAGTATCTGCGTCTCTCTGGTGTTTAGTTGAAATACAAGGTTATTTTATATTGTCAGATCAGTCTCGCTGTATTTGAATGTGTTCATGTTGTGTGAAGGTGTTTTTCTCTAGAGTGGTGAATGAAACGGCACATTTAATCGCTCACTGGATGTCGGTTGGGTTTGCTCATGGTTAGTTCACTCTGTTTTACTAGTTTATTTATCACATAGATTATAATTATAAATTGAGTTTAATATGCAAACTGTTCAATCACATGATCTGCATCTTCACACAGGAGTCTGCAACACAGATAACTTCAGTCTGCTTTCTATCACTATTGATTATGGCCCATTTGGATTTATGGAATCATATGACCCAAGTAAGTTTCTTTCTGTAACCTAAACTGCGCATTTTCTCCATACGTCATAATATTAGCAATCATCTTTCTATAAGTTTATTTTTTAGGATAAGTTATATAAGTTAGGATTTTTCAGGATAAGTTATAATCATCTTCCTATAAGTTTATTTATTTATTTATTTTTTTCAGATTAACATATTAATATCATTACACACACACACACACACTATATTACACTAATATTGCAAAAGTGGAGGAAAATTATATGAATAGTAAGCTACTATAAATTATATATAATCTTATGGGTCGATGGTCATGATTAATTGCATAATTTTTTGAATGCGTTATTTGTTTTAATTTAGTTTATTATAATCTAATAAGTTAAAGTGAAACTGACAGCCATAATAATGTTATTATTAAAAAGGCTTTATTGCTTCAGCATTGTTTCCTCTCTATAGATTTTGTCCCAAACACGTCTGATGATGAGGGTCGGTACAGTATAGGAGCTCAAGCTAATGTCGGCCTGTTCAATCTACAGAAACTTCTAGAAGCTCTGAAACCACTACTGACCTCAGATCAGCTGTCCCAGTAAGAGAGAATTGTATTTTCTGTTGGTATTGGTCTGGAATAAAGCAGGTGATTCATGATGTTGTTTTATTCATTTCAGATCTCAGCAAATATTGAGAGAATATCCACAAATCTACCATCAAAGGTGAGCGTCATTAGACAGTGTAGAACACTGTATTCATCTCTGATTCACTTCTAAACTCATTTTAACATTTCTGTTATAGATTTCATGAGCTGTTCAAAGCAAAGTTGGGCTTTTTGGGAAATGAAGAAAAGGATTCATATGTGATTGCATTTCTTCTAAAGGTAAATATTAGCTGGATTGGTCTTTTCTTTCTTTTTCATTAATTAATATAATAAAAGTTTTATTAGCCATTCTCAGAAAATGGTGCCATTTGTGACAGAAAATGTATTTATATATATATATATATATATATATATATATATATATATATATATATATATATATATATATATATATATATATAATTTTTTTTTAATGAAAAAGTAAGGAATCAGTAAACTGTTAAAGAAAAGTTATTTTTTCATATATACTTTATATATAACAGCCAAACTGTCAAATAAAGTCATTAAGTTCAGTATCCTGTTATTTCAGTATTCGATCACACAAATGGCAGCATTTCCTGTGAATGACCCATATAATGTTTTATGACGTGTGATGTGTTGATTTGAGCTAATGGAGGACACTGGAGCAGACTTCACTATGACTTTCAGACAGCTGAGTGAAGTGACCCTGTCCCAGCTTCAGAAGGGATCCATTGCTCCGGTACATTTCCTCTCCATTCACACCCACAGCAGCTGCAATATCCATAATCATGATTTCAGTCCATTAACTGTGACTGTGTCTCTCTTGACAGTCAGTGTGGGCTCTTTCAGACCTCTCATCACATGAGTATTTCAGAGACTGGGTTCAGCTGTATGTACAGCGTCTGCTGAGGTAATGTTGCAGTAATGTCCACTCGCACACATTAGAGCTTTGAAACGAACATCACTTGATGGTTTAATCGTCTTCTACAGTGTAGAAAGTGACTCAGATGCAGCACGGCAGCACAGAATGCAAGGTATGTTTTGGTGTGTGCTATATGACGCAATGTTATATTTTGTTTTTATATATTGTTACAGTATGTCATGGTACACTACCAATGTAATGTTTGGGCTTGGTAAGATTTTGTAATGTTTTTGAAAGAAGTCTATGTTCGACTTAATTGAACAAAAATACATTAACAATTGTAATTTAGTGAAATATTATTACAATATAAAACAACTATATTCTATATTAATATATACATACGGTAGTGTATATTGTTTTACGATGTGTTATGTTGTATTTATAGTTATTTATGTTTGTTGAACTTGTTTTTATTGTTCAGGAATAAACCCACGGTACGTGTTGAGGAACTGGATGGCTGAATCTGCTATCAGAAAAGCAGAGAAAAATGACTTTTCAGAGGTATTACTACATGTGATGTCAAACTAAAATGTTAAAATATTTGCTATAATATATTACTTTAAAATAAAGACTTCATACATACAAACTAACATCTTCAGACAGACTATTAGGGCTTGTGTTTTTCTTAGGTGACAGTATTTATGATGTGTTTCTAGGTGGCGCTGTTGCAGAAGACTCTAATGGAGCCATTTATGAATCAGGATGAGGCTGAGAGAGCTGGATATGCCAGTAAACCTCCATCCTGGGCTCAGCAGCTGAGGGTCAGCTGTTCTTCCTAATCTACTCAGGGACGAATGGGAAATAAAATCACAAATTTCAGCATCATTTGAACCAAAAATATTGTTTATAACATTGTTAAAACATCTAAAGATCTGAACTTCCTAATGGCTGATCTGATTGGATGATAAGCCATGTTCGACATTATATATATATACACCCCTGTAGCCGCACAGTCTTCAGCTGTAACAAACTAACATGGATGTCTTTTGTCGTATTGCTGTTTTTGCATTTCTACAGAAAGAGCGAAAAACTTTGCATCATGCATCATCTGTTTATGCCTGCATCATACATCTCCTGTTTTCTGTAAAAAGGAGAACTCAACAATTAGGCATGCCGGAATCTGTTTAACAGTTAACTTTGAAAGACCTGATTTATTTTGACATTTCATTAGTAATGAAGATAAAGCACATTTGCAATACATACAGTATATAATCTGATTAGGTGCAACATATTTACATATTTAAGTTTGGTGGTGTAATGCAAGCATATTAACAACAGAATTAAAGATGTGTGTCCTAATGTCACGCCAAGAGCTGGTTTGGCGGTCAGTTCCTCAGTCCAACTGTCAATTAGCTCTTTCTGTCTTCAAGATCATTATTGACCACGCTTTTTCTGCATGGCTGTCATCAGTTCTGACATGAGGTCACCACCTGAGGGCGCTGTTAGTTGAGGTGTAGTTCTCTTTGGTGGAGGTGGAGCCACTTTTCTGACGTAGCCGGCGGATGGGTTGGCAGCCGGTGCAGGAGGTGGAGGCGGGGGTGGAGGTGGTGGCGGCGCTCCACCTGCAGATGCAAAGTTTTGGGGACCAGGAGGAGGTGGTGGAAAAGAGGTGATGGGGTCTGGAGGTGGTGGGGGGAGCATGTCTGCCCCGTAAGATCCAAAACTAGGTGGCGGTGGAGGAAGAAAGTCAGGGGGCAGCTCGGCATCTTCTGGAGGAGGTGGAGGAGGAGGCAGGTCATCCATGGGTGGAGGTGGGAAGGAGGATTGTGGGAATTTAGGTTGAGGAGGAAACTTGTTGACTTTGGTTGCACTGGCAGGAAGAGCAGGAGGAGCAGGGGGAGGAGGAGGCAACATGGGGTCAGGTGGTGGAGGAGGCAGGCTGTCCAATGAAGGTGGAGGTGGTGGAAAAGATGTTTGGTTGGCAGGACCCTTCAAAAACAAACCAAATTGGCATTCAGGTGTAATTCAAACAACTCTCAAAGGACCATCAACCTTTCACTCTTGTGAAAAAGCAGTATGCTTGATTGTACTAAATGTGCTCTTGAAGTAAACTTTAAATCTTTAAAGTATATTTTAAAAAATAATACTTGCAGATAATATAATATTAATTAAATTAAAGGCCACTTGCAGTAAGTGCACTTAAAAATACAAAATGAAATTTCTGTCATTAATTACTCACCCTCATGTTGCTCCAAACTTGCAAGACCTTCTTTCATCTTCGGAACACAAATTAAGATATTTTTGAAGAAATCCGAGAGGGTTTTTTTTTTTCTCCCATAGAAAGCAACGAAATTACCACATTCAAGGTCAGGAGAAATAGTAAAGACATTGTTAAAATATTCAATGTGACTACAGTTGTTCAACCTTAATGTTATAAAGCGACGAGAATACTTTTTGTGCACAAAAACAAAACAAAATTTCCTCTTCCCCGTCAGTCTCATATGCAGTTAGCGCAGTGAACGCAGTGCAGAGCTTTTCGTGTTTACGTTCATACACCAACTCAGGATTGGCCGACGCTGTCCACGTGAGCAGCACGACACATGCTGACGCAGGAGCCGGCCACGTAGAACTGACTTAAAACACAGAAGCTCTGCACTGCGTTCACTGCGGCAAATGCATATGACACAGGAAAAATTATTATTTTGTTTTGTTTTTGCGCACAAAAAGTACTCTTGTCGCTTCATAACATTACAGTTAAACCACTGTAGTCACGTTGACTATTTTAACTACTTCTTAACTACTTCTCTGGACCTTGAATGTGGTCATTTCGTTGCTTTCTATAAGAGATAAAAAAATTTTTTAAAGGATTTCATCAAAAATATCTTAATTTTTGTTCCAAAGATGGTTTTGCAGGTTTGGAATGACATGAAGGTGAGTACATTATGACAGAAATTTCATTTTTGGTTGAAATGACCCTTTTTTTCTTCATTACTAAGGAAACTGATAGATTAAGATGTACCATTGTGTCCTTTGTAGGCTGAGGAGCGTGTCCATTTGCAGCTTTGACTGAAAGATAAACAAAAATGTCATCAAAATCCTTTTACATGTTAATATATCAAGATGTATGATGCATTATATAATGATCTATTTAGTTCATTATCTCTACCTTTAGGTTGAGGGGAGGGTGTCGATGCGCTGGAGGAGGCCTGGATAGTGCGGTTAGCCCAGGTTGCAGAGCCTGAGGCTTTCCTCACAGCGGTCTTGTAGTTTTCATATAACTGCTTACCATACTATGAAAAAATCATGACAAAACAAGACCGTTGATAAGGTAGAATAGCTTAATGCTTTTGACAAAGTAGACAGCTCACAATAGGACTCAACTCAATAGAGCTACAATTTAAAGTGTACATCTTTGAATCGTAAATTACAATTTATAATGCTAATTTTTACTTCAAAAAGTTCATTTTGCTTCATTTTGTGTTTATCATACAATCATTTTCTACTTTATAAATGTTTTAGCAAAAAATGTATGGTGTGTGGCTTGGTTTCTGCTCACCTTTGCAATCCGTATCCCAGTCACCCACAGAGTCATGCTCAACTCATCATCACAGCACAGATACTTGATGTATTGTGATTCTTTCTGAATCTGAGGATGCTGAAAGCAGATCGCAAACCATATGAACATGACACAAACCTGATATATACATCTGAGAAGGCTGAGATCATTTATTTTGTCGTTCCCTGCAGATTTTTGGAACCAATTTTTTTAATCTAATGTGTTTATAAAGGGTTGATTAACAACTTAACAACAAATTAGTTCATGGTTTTCTAATATTAGTTTTTCTCCAAATAGACAGTTGATGTTGTTAACATTGATTTGCTTACAGATGTTGATGATTGAGCTGCAGTTGCACAGCAAAGCCAGTAGATGGCACACTATAATCACAATTTGATTGCCAATGCCCCTCTACTGCCACACTTTAGTATTAAATATTGCTAAAATGGACAAAAACAATGTTGTTCTTTATTATGTTGAATTATTGCATACATGCAAAGAGTGCATGTCCTTTTTCTGTTGGAGTCTAGTTTTCATTTTGCATCTACTACATTTATTGCATTTTATCATGTGTTTGCATTAATTACTTGACAAACACAAAAACAGCCCATCCTAACCTAAACAAGCTGAAACACCCTTACTGGTTTGATGATTTGTCACGTTTTTTAACAAGAGATCAGCACATCAGGTTTTGCTATTATCCTATAAGGTATATTTGTTGCCTATGTGTTGATATTGGTAAAATAGCTTTTTAGTCTTTAGCTAGTGATATTCTTTCCATGTCTCATTTTTAATTTGGTAGAACAATAACCCAGAGAGTGTAAACTGTTGAGGTATTCTGAATTGTGTGCAACGGTTTTAATTACAGGACGGCTCTGCCAACTGGATAGTCTGAACACAGAAATATCCAGAAAAAATGTTTTGACCTTTCACTACTTGTGGCAGGCTACTAAACCATAGTATCTTGTTCAAATTATAGACATAATATTCATTTGTAAAGGCGTGATAGCAGCATGTGAGCTAGTTTTAAATTGGTTGCATTTCTTGAGTGCATAAACATATACTCTATACAGGTGGCTGTGGGTGCCACAGGGCTTGCTCTCAGGCCCACTGTAGTTCTTCACACAAGATGTAGCAACTTCTTTACCAGATGTAGAAAGTTTAAACATCAGTTATTTTAGTAACACTTTTTCCTTGTTGCTGTGTAATGAAGTACTGAGTAATATTAAAACTACAGTCCATAAGCTTTGCGTCTTTGTCGCCATCTCTGTTTGAAATGTGCAATTGCAGTGAATTGCGTAATTATCTTATTTATGTGGGTTGTGCATCGGCACGGCTGCTCAGCATTGATGAATCTAATGTTTTGAGGTGTAGCTATGTGTGGGCTGTCAGTCAACGCATCAGTGTGGATCTTCACCGTACATCATAATTACAGATACTAAATCTTGTATGTCCAAAATAAGAGTTTCACTGGAAAATGTCATCTGAAGAAGTAAGTAACATGTCATCCACTTTTGATCTGACCAAAAAAAAAAAGTTTTACAATAAATCGCATAACCAATGGTGCAAATTATTATTGTTATACTTTGTTCTCGAATTGTTAATGTTAAAAACATCAACATTGCGTGACTATGTGTCTGCAGTGTGTATTAACGTTCTCCATAACTGTCTGGATTAAGTGTTACCTTATTACCCAATAAACCACTGAAATGTCTTACCTGTCCATCAGAAAAATAGCCATCTCTGCATCAGTTTGAAACCCTTTTAAATCACAGAGTTCACGCCACCTTTCAAAAAACCAACTTTTCGCATGGGCCTGATCGCTTTCCCTTTTTTACTGTAGGCTCTCCGCAGTCTGAAGTCTTTTACGTTTTTCCACAGTTTTCGATGATGATTGTCGTTTTGAACTGTCTGGATTACAAGCCACAATCTCAAGTTTAAATACATTCCAGGTGCTGTAAGAAGAAGCTACAAATGATCCACCACCTGCAGCATCCTCACATGCGATATAGCCTACTAGCCGGGACTCCTTCTTTCTGTTTACAGACGCGATGTAAAGACGCTAAGACAAACATCAGCAAACTTCTATTTCTCGCGGAAACCTACCAGTACCACTCGAATTAGAAAACATTATTACAAACTTATGTGAATCGGGCTAAGGTAAGGAGATAGATTTGAACACTGACTGGATATGTACTTGCTCAATAATTGATTTTGGATCATTTTAACCAAAAAAAAGTTACGGACTGCAGCTTTAATAAACATCAGGTCCTTACTACATGGTTACTATTAGGGTTTGGTTTATTGTTCGTTGCTTGTAGTTATGCTGTTATTACTACTGCAAGTAGATGTATCATGTAACAAGGACACTGTAAAATAAAGTTTACATGATATTTTATAAGATGCTGTTTTGTATAAATTATAAAATACTGTACTATTTCGTGAATTTTGCCCCTTGTTATCTAAGAAAGATTCACCTTCCGTGAATCTTCAAACCCCCATCCCTTATGTTTCATGTTCCCACAGCTAATGCTAGCTCTCATCCACGCACGCTAAACAGGAAAAGTTTTTCCTCAACCACTTCCTGTATTCTGGAAGTTCAATGCAACACATTGGCTTTTATCTTTGGGGGTAGTCATTTGGCTAATTATTATATATTAAAGCACCAGGCATACAAGAAGCACACACCTTGAAATAATTATTGTACAATTTGTGTTTAGCAGCCAAGGGTTTGGGATTACACCTACCAGCTTGAGTAGTGGTTTTTGAGTGGACACTTATGAAAGAGAAGTAAGCAGATTTATGGTGCGTAAATGTCAGATAGTGCCTGGAGTACCTAAAGATACCTTGTTATTATGGCAAATTACTTAAAAAGCTGAGGTCGCCCCTTAAAACTGGCCCGAGACTAGATTTACCATTTAGTCATTAAATAGGAATATCATTTGGGGATGTAGTTTTGAATCAGTGGAGCATTTTGAAGGGTTGCAGAAAGGTCATCTTCGAGGTTCTAACCCTGTCACACTATTGCACCACTCCAGGACGCTGAGGGGAAATAGATGCTATTTAAAGAGACGTAATTTACAGCTTCTGTTGCTTTGAGCCTCATGTCTTTTATGTCTGCTTTCATGTCCATGACTAGCCTACTGCTGATAGAGCAGCATTTTGTTACGGAAATGATGAGGATTCACTTTATGTCCCAAAGTTCAGAAGAACCATGAAAACCTCTGTTTGGGTTTTTAAAAATATCCAACATCAAAATTCAGCATATTTCATGGAAAGAGAAGTGTTAATATGTATTCTCATCATCACAATAGTTTTACGTACCAAAGTTGCTCTAAAATAGACACTGAAATAATAAATTAGATGGTATTTGGCTTGGAACACTTTTTTTGCTTCTTTTTACACAAAGTGTGTAATATTTCCCCCCCAAATTTTAATTAAATCAGTGTTGCAGAATGTGTTAAAGGAGAAAATTAGCTTAAAACCTAAAACTAGACTTGTGACTACAAAACCATCATAATGACCTCATGAAAAAGAAGTACACTTTAGCATAATTTTCAAAAAGGAGTTCTTATTACAGAAATATGTACTTTAAAATAATTGATGAGTGTAAAACTGAATGTAATATTCCAGACATTTAATTGCAATTCAATTAAATGTATTATGGTTAAAATTTATATTAAATGCAATTAGCTGACCTTTAGTGTTAATGTCAACTAAAATATATTTTAATTAATTTATTTATTTTGAATCTTGCATGTTTTATTTCCTGTATTAAATGTATCAGTAATTACACATTTGGAATGAAGTTGTAATTTAGTACATTTAAAATATTAACTTTAAATGTACTACAGAATAACCGGATAACACAACCATTAAAAATAAGTACTTTACATGTGCTTTAGTATGTTAGTCAACACATCAAAATAAGTGTACTTCTTTAAAGCATGACAATTGATTATTAAAATATGATCTTAAATGTCTTTATACTAAATATTTTAATTTTAAATTATTGCAAAGTGCACTTTTTTAAAAGTGAACTTAACACACTTAAAAGTACACTTAAATGGCCTTTTATTTAATTAATATTACATTACCTGCAAGTAGTTTTTTTTTTAAATATATGTTTAAGATTTAAAGTACACTACAAGTGCACGTTCAATAGAATTAAGTGCGCTTCATTTCAAGGGTGTGCTGTTTGTTTTATTTTATTCATCCTTGTCACACTGTAAGTTTCTGCTCCAAACTCTGTGTTGATGTTAAAGTGAGAGCGTTCACCATAACAGGACACTGTACCTTGAGAATGAAGCAGTGGTCTGTTGGAGCTTTGTATTTGTTCCTATATTCTTTGCAGTAGTAGACGTTCACATTGTCAAACTGCACCAAACACACAAGATCCCGTGATGCCTGATGGAGAGAGAATCCCATAATGCACTGAAATTTAGTTTCTTGACATTTTCACCAAGCCAGTTATTATTTAGGTTTAGTGATTAAGTGTTCATTTAAATAGCAACCTGATGTACAATAAGGGAGGATTTGTCTGAACTCAAAATACTCCGTATGTTTTACTGTCTGGGTTGCCTGATCTGACCTTTGTCTTGCCTTTGGGTGAGTAATACAATCCAGAGGCTCGCAGCAGGAAGTAGCGCTGTTTCCAGGATTTCTTGCCATCCTCCTTCAGATACAGAACGCCCTCAAGGTCAGGCACAATGACGGAGGCTCCACAAAAATTCTCCTGTACTCAGAAATACAGAACCAGACATAAAGACTTTCATCATTCACTTACACTTGTGTCATTCATGTCGACTCTCTGTTCACTGCACTGGAACGACATGAGGGTGAATAAATGACAATGACATTTTCATGTTTGGGTGAGACTTGTTTAGACCTGCATTTCTCGTTTAAATGGCTTCAATTATGACATTAAATCTGACTCCATTAAATACTTTTGATGAATGTCTACATCTGTAAATTGACATAAAATCTCTCAATTATGACAAAAGTTAAAGCCCAACGCACCTCCAGAAGTTGTTCTTTGTCTTTTTCTTTCATGTCCATTAGAGATTTCTTATCCTTTTTCCACATATAAAATATCTGTAAAACAAATAGACATAATTTTAATCAGCATTCAGCAAAATTTCAATAATTATTTTTAAGTAAACATTTTGGTCTACACTTAAGATGTCTTCTAGACTTCTACCATTACAGAAGTCTGTCAATGTGCTGAGTTTAGCTGTTTTTCTAATTTCTCTTCCATTTTTTTTTTTAAATTGAACTAGAAATAGGGAAGTCAGAGAACATTTTTTGCATGGGAAATATCACAGTTCTGTAGGCAGAGGAAACAATATACTGTAAGTGAAAGGCATTACTTTTAGCGCTTTTGTATTTTACTTTAATATTATCAGAAGCTGTAATTCAAAGTGAATTGGCAAGAAGCACAAATAGCTGTCCAAACACTTGCCTGAGGGTTTCTGAACACTTCATATTTGTCTTTTTTCTCCTGAAAAATCACTTTGTTTTCACTGTCCCTGGTCCATGTAGAAAGAGGATCCACTAGGTTCTCATGGTCCTCAAACCCCCGCTCTGTGGAAAGTTCAAACTCAATTCAAATGTCACTGTTTTTGTCCATACTGCATTCTCTTATTTTATAATGATAATCAATATTGTCCCTTTGAACTTATGCACAGCTTTTGTCAAGATTGATTTAACAGACAATGTTATCCAAAGCTACATGAATAAAGTCATACATTTGTGTGTTCTCAGGGAACTGAACCATGAACTTGGGTTTATCTTGCAGCTACAAGCACTGATGGAAAACAGTGTTTATTTCATTTAGTTGCACACACATGCATACATAGTTCAATCATAAAACTCTTCAGAGCAGCTGATTGGTTCTTCTAAGTGCAACACACCATGGGAAATTTTTTAGAGCCCCTCCTTCCCCAGCACCACCTGCCTAGATCTAGAGGGGGTTCTCCCTACTTTCTTTGCTGAAACTTGTATTCTATTCCCTGTATTTATGCATGTTTCAGCAGTAGCCTCCACTCATGCCAGCAGCAGCAGATCTAGTCCATAATACATTTCAATCTTATCAATAAAATGGTGTTTAAGTTTTGGGAGTTGTCATTATTGAAATACATACATACTGTACATAACTATATACATACTGTTTTAAATGTGCTTACTAATAATGTTTGACTTTAATTGCATACAAAAATAAGTAAATGAATAAATATATAATGTTTTTGAATAGTACTTGTTTTCATTTATAATGTACTTTGCATTGAAAAAAAGACATGGTGCACTAAAAATATGGACTGAAGCTGAAAGGTCCTCTGAAAGTATTAATTAAAAATACAGTAAAAATACAGTTTTTAATAGTAAAAGTAACTTCAGTACCAAATGGGAGGCCTTTAATATCTGAACTTCCCATTGCTAATCTGTATTCTAATAAGCATAAAAGTACACAACAAACACAAATATAGAATAGAACTTCCTCTGAAATTTCATCTGAACTTCCTTTTAAAGCTGTAAGGTAGATTGACAACTGGATTGAAGCTGAAAATATTAACAGAAATATAATAGCAAATAAAAAATATAAAAATGCAAACAAAAATAAATAAATGCAGTTTTTAAAAATAATTTTAAAAAACAACTTGATAAATGATTATCATAAACTTAATGAGCGAATGAAAGTTTTTACTCTGTGCAGCTCTCATTGCATTGATGCCAAACTAGACACTGTGTTCTTATCTGTACTGCTGTCTTTAACCTCTCCGGTTCTCAGTTAAAGACTGAATACACTGATTAAAAACTGGAATGAAGAGAGATTATGGGTCTGACGTTTACTGTGGTTATATACTGGCATTCACAGGCAATAAATGGAAGCCATTTTCCCTGAGCATATGTATGATTTCATGTGTCCTTCAACTTGATGAGAGCTCACTAATGGATGGGAGTAGATAGTGTGAAAATATGTTTGTGAACAGAAATAAACAACAAGACAGTATGTAAGTATCTGCCTTTGGATGTGTGAGACTTATGATTCATTAGCCACTATAGACAAATAACTAAGAATAGAAAAGCATGGTAAACCATAAAACCATTTGCAATATCATATTGCAATGTTTTATACAGCTAAAAATGACTGAAAGTGGATGACTGTCAGCAAAAGGTTGAATCAAAGATGGAAATTAAAGGCTGAATCTATTTGCATGTAGTTTTTTTAATCAAATCAAACTCTAAATTATACTTTTTCAGGATATCAGTGTTACCCCTCTACCCAGGTCCTACTCGCCCCGCTCGGGCCTCGAATTTGGGTCTCCGCCATGGAAGTCGGACAATCTAACAAGGAGGCTAAAGGCTACAACCTCTAGCATCAGTCCCTAGAGCATCTCTTGAGATCAGAGGAGTGAGGTTTACTTGCACAGCAACTACTATCTGGCCTCCGTTACATCAGGAAACAAAAAAGCAAAGAACAGAACAGCTACTTATAATAGATGAGATCTGACTAAGACTGAAACAAACACAGGGCTATAAATACACAGAGAAACACTAGGGACTAAACAAGATAATTAACTAGACACAGGTGAACACATGAGGACAAAACAAAAACCATGATAATTGAAGAACTGCTGAAGAGGGAACAGTGCAAATCAAACAAGATCATGAGTAGAACCAAACTTAAACCAAGAACAGATGAAACAATGACACCAGAAACCAGACATATCCCATTTACAAATAGCAGTGAGTGACCACCCCTTCATCTGTGTGTGTCAGAGCTGTTTAGATGTTCCTCATCAGTACTTTTTTCATGATCATAAGTCACTCACTGTAGGAAACATCATCATCATGCGAGGATGATGCTTCTCTAAAATGAACTTGGGTGTAACAAATTTCCAAAGACCTTTAACATAGCTAAACACTGACAGTGTTTCTGATTAAATGTTTCTGGTGAGTTTCCTCACACTCTTTTACCTACATAGGCAACTCACTTCAAAGGGGAGGCACACCGCCCTCAATATGATTATAAGATAAGTGGTCAGCTGATTTAAGTTTGTTCAGTTTCCAATTGTTAAGCTTTAATATTTGGTCCCTTATAAAAAAGAAGTGTGCTTAAATGTGCACTTGTAGTGTACGTCAAATCTTAAAAGTATACTAAAAAACTGTTCTTGCAAATAATATAATATTAATAAAACAAACAAGGTTGTCTATTGGATTGAAGTGAAAAATCGCACTGAAAGTGTGATGTGTATGCCAGAATCTAACTATGCTCACGTTGACTGAACTGTTTTGATAAATACTTTTCAATATAGCAAGGATTATAGGTATATTTGAAATCAAGATTTTTCTGTGATGAATAATGAATTTTGGGAGAATTTTTGACTTAGCTCATACACTAATAAGTAGTTAAATACTGTTGTAAAGCACACTGGAAATTAGTTGTAGAAGGTTGCAGACTTTGTTCTTACGATCCCATCCCTTGTAAAAAAGAGTACATACTGAATGCAATTCATATGTGTTTTGTGCCATTGCATGTTATTTACACTTAAATGAAAATGTAGTTTGTGTTATTTAATAATTAATAATTTAATAATTTAGTAATTTTAAATGTGTAATAATTTTCCATTGGCTAAACTTCAAAGCGTTAAGGACTTAAGTAAGTGCTAAAGACTAAAGTTTACTGTTGGATGTGGATGAAAATTAGCCTTTGGCTAAATCCGGTACAATGCATGAAATGGCAGCATTTATGTTAAAAATAAATGTAAATGTAAAAACATGATCCATTTTCAAATAAATAAATACAATTAAACTATTGACACTTGTGTGCCTTGTAATTAAATATATTTGTCAGTACTCATTTTGTAATGATGAAGTTGCAACTTTTAAAATATATTAATTTCAATGTAAAATCAAATAAGACACTAGTTACAATTATAATCAAGTGCTTTACATGTGCTTTAATGCGTGTTAGTCAACATAAAAATAAGTGTACTGATTTAAAGTATTACTAAATCAAAGATTATTGAAACATTATGTACTTTAAAATAAAACTTTTAATTTGACATTATTTCAAAGTGCACTTGTTAAGTGTGTTAAAAAAAAAACACAGTCTTGAAAGTGGGCTCTGTTTAAGTATACTGAAGTGGCCTTTTACTTAATTATTAGTAGTATATTATCTCCAAGTACACACTCTAAAAAATGCTGGGTTAAAAACAACCCAAGTTGGGTTGAAAATGGACAAACCCAGCGATTGGGTTGTTTTAACCTAGCGGTTGGGTTAAATGTTTGCCCAACCTGCTGGGTAGTTTTATTTAAACCAACTATTATTTAAAAATTGCTATATGGCTAGCTTAAAATGAACCCAAAAATAGTTACGAAATTAAAAACCAGATGCAATTAGAGACAACAATAATAGACAAAAGGTGAATGTTTATTAATAAGCTTTAATATTTTATGAATATAAATTTAATAGTTTAATAGTTTATTAATATACATTTATTAATAAGCAATTTAATAAATGTTTATTGTTTAATAATTATTCATTGAACATTAATAAATGTTCATTTCCAACATACTTTGGGTTAATTTTAATTAAGCAATACAGTAATTTTTAAACAATAGTTGAGTTAAATAAAACTACCCCAGCAGGTTGGGCAAACATTTAACCCTACCGCTGGGTTAAAACAACCCAATTGCTGGGTTTTTCCATTTTCAACCCAACTTGGGTTGTTTTTAACCCAGCATTTTTTAGAGTGCAGTTTTTCCAAAAAAAAAAAAAAAACCTTATGTGATTTGAAGTACACTATTCAATACAATTAATTTCTCTTCCTTTTCAAAATGGAAAAGAACAAGAGGAATAACAAGATCAATCCAGTCTGTTTAAGTCTATTCATCTAAAATTGGGCAGCCAGACAGCAAACGTAATGGCTGTAGATGAATCCTCAGAGCAGATGGAGAAAGAGAAATGGGGGATTCCGATCATAAGCACTGTATTTCCTCATGATAGGGAGGTTGAATGACAGTGTCTGGGGCAGTAAATTAAACCCACCTGTCGTTTGGTGCATGAGACTGAATGTGTATGGTGGTACGTCAGCCCTGTACTGTGAGCTCACTGGAGCCTGGCTGTCAGCACGCCAATAAAAACCCACTTCATCATCCTCGCAAAATCCAATACTATAAAGCTGATGACGACTGAATGGACATGTAAGTGCATATGTGTGTGTGTGTATGTGTGTGTACATGGATGATACTCACCAGTCTGTAAGTCAGGGTTTGTCTCACACACACACCAGTCTACATTGCAGTCACAGTGTGTCTTCTCAAATAAGTTGTCCATGACATCTCTGACCGTTTGTCTCTCATCCACCATCAGAGTCTTTGAGCTGCCATCTGTAATGACCACTTTCACGACCAGCTATCACAACAAATGATAAATAACAAGCTTAAAGTCAGCTAACAGGATAACCGCATGTTTGTTTTTTGGTGATTTTCATCTGCTTTTCATGGAATTATGGCATTATTCATTGACATCTTTGCATGCCCAAAAAGAAAAAACCCCAAAACAAACTGTGGTTTTGATGCTTTGTATGTTGGTCAGATAGTTTCATCCAGTTTAAGTGAGCAGTTCTTGTCCAGAATATTCTGCAAAGTGGACTAAAGTTGAACTTCTGGCTAAGCAAATTAGTTGAAGCCTGGTGGGAGCACTAGTACATGCTGGTGACAAGCCATTCTGGTCTTTTCAACAGGGTCTATGCACAGATGTTTGGAAAGCAGAGATATGAATGGTCTTATAGACAGATACACTCTAATAATGGAATGTGAACTGCAGAGGGACATCTTGTTTTGTACAGACCACATTGTTGCAATTATAGTTGCAACTTTAAATCTGTTGTTGTTGTAACAACTATTAAAACACATAGCTAAACCACTTTGAGCACCTTAAGTAACCAACTTCATCACTTAGGTGTGATCTCCACTTTCACAACATTAAGTCAGTGTGGGTCAGTGTAGACTTTTTAGACTGGTCATCCCTCCTGGAGTCTTACCGATGACACACTTGATTTTTTACACTATTGAGAAGAAAGCAATTGGCAGCTTAATGTAAAAAGTAAAGTACATCTAAGTGAAAACAATAATTGTGCAAATCTTGCTCCTTTATTGCTGAAAAAGCCATTTAGGATTCAGGAGATTCAGATGTTTCTCCTAAAATTCCTAATGAGACATAAAACTAGACACATATTTTGCAGTTGTTGACATATAGTATGATTATGGATCTATACATTTCTAACAACAATTTGGTAGAAGAGACCAGCTCATTTGAGTCAAGGTCGAGAGTAGGTTGAGTCTGAGAATGCCAGTCAACACCAAGGACTTAAGCCAATACTTACACTTAAAGGTGCCCTAGAACTTTTTTTACAAGATGTAATATAAGTCTAGGGTGTCCCCTGAATGTGTCTGTGAATTTTCAGCTCAAAATACCCCATAGATGTTTTTTAATTCATTTTTTTAACTGCCTATTTTGGGGAATCATTATAAATGAGCCGATTCAGGGCTACTGGCCCTTTAATTCTCGTGCTCCACGCCCACGGAGCTCGTGCTTGCCTTGAACAGTGCATAAACAGAGTTTACACAGCTAATATAACCCTCAAATGGATCTTTACAAAGTGTTCATCATGCATGCGGCGGATTATGTGAGTATTGTATATTGTTATATCGTTTACATTTGATTCTGAATGAGTTTGAGGCTGTGCTCTGTGGCTAACGGCTAATGCTACACTTCAAAGAATGAAGTTGTGTTTATGAATTATACAGTCTGCAAGTGTTTAACAATGAAAATAGTGACGGCTCTTGTCTCCGTGAATACAGTAAGAAACAATGGTAACTTTAACCACATTTAACAGTACATTAGCAACATGCTAACGAAACATTTAGAAAGACAATTCACACATATCACTAAAAATATCATGTTATCATGTCAGTTATTATTGCTCCATCTGCCATTTTTCGCTGTTGTTCTTGCTTGCTTACCTAGTTTGTTGATTCACCTGTGCAGATCCAGATGTTCTGCCCTTGTCTAATGCCTTTCATAATGTTGGGAACATGGGCTGGCATATGCAAATATTGGGGGCGTACACCCTGACGATTACGTAACAGTCGGTATTATGTTGAGATTCGCCTGTTCTTCGGAGGTCTTTTAAACAAATTAGATTTATACAAGAAGGAGGAAACAATGGAGTTTGAGACTCAGTGTATGTCAATTCCATGTACTGAACTCTTGTTATTTGACTATGCCAAGATAAATTCAATTTTTCATTCGAGGGCACCTTTAAGGAGGGTTGAAGAACAAGACCAGAAGAGGGTCAATTCCAAGTCAAGACAGAGATCAGAAGAGGGTTGAGTTTGAGTCAAAAAGCAAGACCAGAAGAGGGTCGAGTCCAAGTCAATACAGAGACCAAAAGATGGTCAAGTCTGAGTCAAAACAGAGACCTGAAGTTGGTCGAGTCTAAATCAAGACTGAAACCTGAAGATGGTCTAGTCCAAGTCAAGACCGAGATCTGAAGTGGGTCGAATCCGAGTCAAGACTTAAAACAGTGAGACGTGCTCTAGAGACATGTCTCTATTTATTCTTACTGAGGTCTAGGAGAAACAAATTAGATATTGAACAAATTTTATTTTTTTAAGGGATGTCCTATATAAGGCCTCTTTTGGCAAATGTCTGAGCATGCAGCAGATTGGCAGTATGTTTTAATGCCATGATCTCATTGAGGTGAAGTGACGTTGAAATGGCTATGCGCCCATGGAAAAACATGAGGTATAAAAAAAAATAAAAAATTTAAAAAAAAAAGATTGGGAATGTGTGTTTTAGTTTGGTTGGTAATCACAGGCAGAGAGTGAACCAACTCCAGGGTAAGCAGGGGCGGATCTAAAAAATGATTTGGACTGTGAGGGACTGTGAGGGGTGGCAACACCAAGGCAAATAAGCATTTCGTCATCTATACTTAATCTATACTGTATCATCTATACCTCATCTACTGTATGCCTTAATTAAAAACAAAATATAGCCACAAGGTGCAAGCAGTAAAATGACATAGGCAATCCATAAAAGTCCAACTTGAATATTCACTGAAAGATAGTGTTTGATGAAACAAGATATAGCAACACACAAGTGTCAAAAATGACAACTGACTTTCATAAGAAATATTTTAGTGTTAGATTAAACAAAAAGCAAAAAAAATACCCCTCTTAAATGTTCACTGTTGTAATGCATATGATCATAATTATTGTGGTCTAAGTGTGGAATTATATTCAACATTTAAATTTAGATGAAATGCATGTCATAGGATGTCATAAGTAAATTTTAAATGAATGTGAACTCATCATTTGCAGCTCAAAACCTTATCTTAAGGCTCATTTTTATCATTTATTTCTATAATATATGTAGCTTGCAGTTTAAGAGATTTTTTTTATTATTCATACCACAATAGCTAATAAGTGTCTACATAGAAATGTTATTATATGTATGATCTTGAAAAAGACAAGTTAAATGGTCTGTTCACTTTAAATGGGCAGCAATATATTTAATCATATCTGGCACAACATCATGTGTAGACACCCACCGGCAGAAACATAAATTGGTGCCTATGCGTCATTACTGTTTTAGAAATGAATCATTGTGGTGGATGTCCATTCACCCAGACCACTGCACAGAACTGAACAATCCCATGAAAAACACCTATATTTTTGCAGTTAAATAACTCACATTTTTGCTAAAGGGATTTAAAGGTCTTCAGCTGTTTTAGATTTGCCAAAGCAAGCATGAAATAATTTGAATAATATTCAAGTACATTCAAGATTAAAAAATCATTAAAACGACTTTGTCGCTCACCTTTTTCACTTTGGCTTCCTTTAGCTTCTCCAGTGCAAGCTTGATTTTATCTGCTTTGAGCTGTTCCTCTTGTTCTTCCTGGGGGGATACAAAATGATCATTACCTAACAGACATGACATAATATATATAATATCAGTGATTTTTGGAGTTCTGATCTTATTAAGGTTTCATGGAGTCAATGTGATGTCAAAAGGCTGTACATATGGGTAATGCAAGGCTTACTCTGATTATACAGATTAAAATGACAAAAGTAAGAGAGTATTGTGCATCTTAACTGAAATGGAACTTCATAAGTGACTGATTTGTAATGTCCCGCATGGGCAGCAGCTCTAAACAACATACAAATAGTTTGTTGACTCCAGTAAAGTTTGACTAACAATATAATTAATTAGCATAAATGCATACAATATTGGTAAAATAATCGATTGTAATAAGACTAAACTACACTATTACTTTTAAGTTTTTATTCAAATATATCTGCCCTACTGAAGTTAAATATAGTTTTTAAGATTTGAAGTACATTACAAGTGCACATTCAACACAATTAAGCACATTTCTTTTTTCCACATAGCCTGTATCTTACAGCATGGCATCCCTCCTGAATACATTTTTTAAAGTGAGCATGCCAGAAGGATGAACACAATACTAGCTATCTGAGAAAGCAATATAATTATTCTGCCCAACTTGTTAAACAGCCGGAAGTACTGTATGTCTGTAATGCTTTAAAGTGCTTGTTAGGTTGGCATCTCACTTAAGATTGTGAAACAGAGCTGATCTACATTAGAACGCCGTCTGGATATCTCCTGTTGTACATTCTGTCAAGCACTGGGCTAGACATAAAATAACATTCAGTGAATATCCAGCTGAGCTAACATTGCAATCATGAGGGTAATTACATTTTTTTTTACATGCAGAGTAGAAATGGATCATAGGGTTCATACTTCATAAAGTTAATGCAGTTTTACAGTGTTGGCTGCACTTAAATTCCATTATATTCCTTCACATCTGTTGTTTGGCCTGGTTTGTGTTAAAATAAGCCCTGCAACCTTCAACTAAGGATGTGTTAACCACATGAGGGCTGTGGGTGTGCGGACCATTCAGAATGATATTTACTTTTGATAGTTTAGTGGCGGGTGGTGGGGGTGGAGCTGAAATGGAGTTGGAGGAAGTTGCAGGTTTTGAGGTGTCAGTTGACGCTGGAAGGCCAAAGTTACTCTGAGGCTGTAAGGGTTTTGGAGCAATTGGAGCTGAATCCTTTGATGTATCTCTTTCTGTGGCAAACTTTTCCTCCGTGGCACTGATATCTGCCACCAGGTCAGCCATCAAGGCATCCAAGTCATTGTCTTCCAGATCATGCAGGGATGCTTTAGAGAAACAATGTAAAACAAAAAACACCACATTATTGACATCTTACGGGGCGGAACAAAAAATTACAGTCCAATCTCATGAGAAAATGTACAGTAATTACAAGGTGGCAATTTCATATGAATTTGTACAATGTGATTTGTACAAGAACATATGGTTTTTGGGAAAAAAAGTAAGCATGAAGGTCCACCCCTAAACAATCAGTGGGGATATAAGCAGATTGTGCAAAACATATAAATGAGGTTGTTCAAATTTATACGAATTAGCCACCAATTCAGCAAAATATAAAATTGTTATGAATTGCAATGAGATTGTGTTAGATACTGTGGCTACAAATTAAGAATTTGGTTCAGATGACTTTGAATTAAAATAAGGAAACTTATAAGTATACATTTGCCACAACTGAACTAAAATGAGGAAAGAACTTCATAAAACGTAACCACAAATTCACTTTGTGAAAAAGTTGTGGGAAAAAATTCTTATTTGGTAGCCAAGATATCTATTTTTTATTTATTTATTTATTTATTTATTTATTTATTTTTGATTATGTCATAACAACCAGAAATAAGGAAAGAAAAGAGTTCCTTCAAATACCTCAAGGCATCATATCAGTGGTGTAGAAACATGGAATTTTGAATGACAGAATCCTAAACTAGTACATCCAATCCCGCATTAATGCATCACAGTAACACTGTGAACTAACGCTCAAAATACTTAATTGGTTTGTGTAGGACAAACTTAAACTTAGAGTAGGGGGATAGAAAGTACGGTTTGTACAGTATAAAATGCATTGCGGCCTATGGAAACTCCCCACAATTCACAAAAACAAACATGTGTGTGTGTGCAAGGTTAATGGTGAGGGAGATTTAGTATTGATTAATAATTTGTTATGCTAATTTAGAAGATTTTGTATTAATGTGGGTTTTTAGAGAGTTAGCGTCAAGGTGAGCATGTGGCTTGGTTTATGAACAGGTATGTTTCATGTTGCTGTACTAATTCAGTAAGTGCTATACAATACTATTGTTAATATGTTAGCAAATTAGCATGTTGACATTTTCTTCATTAGTTTGTTATAGCTAGCAAAATATTTATGTTGAAATAACCTGATAATTTTAAAACTGCTGTAACTTTTTTTTGTGTGTTCAAAATTTACATAAATTATATAAAAGTTATATAATGAGAATGTACAACATGAATTACAACATGTTTATATTCGGACTATTTCAGACCGGACTGGTAGGACCTGCCACAGAGTATCACAGTAACTGCGTGACTCGCCATAGAAATACACGGAGAAAAGTAGCTCTGGCTACAATGTTCTTCCACAAGACACATGCATTTCTGTTTATTAACCTCTAGAGGGCCAAAAATCATGGACAGCAGCTTTAAGTTAAATGTATGAATTAGTGTACTCAACTATTTCAAGTTAAGAACAATAAGTTGAGTTCTTGAGTTCTGTTAACTTAAAATTGGGATCATAACTCAAATTTTTCAAAAATTATGTAACTGATTACCTCAATTTTTTGACTTATTCAGGTTTACAGTGAAGAAATGACATATTGACTTCCTAATTTAATAGACAACTGAATATATTCTGGTAGTATCACCCACTTTCGGTGCTGTCAATGAAAAATAAACCATGATATTTCTCTTTTAAAGCACATATTGTGGCAAACCTGTTACTTAAAATGTTTTGGGGGTAAATTTTAATGTTTTAATGTTTTAATGTTTTATGCCATGGCAAATACAATTGCATACCACATTACACTGAAAAAATTTTTTAATCTAATCTAAATTAACTAGATTTATTCAAGTCAAAAAATATTATTTAACATCACTGAACCTACCTATACATTAATGTGTACCAACACAATTATATGGGTTACATCAGGTAGAAATAGCTCTTTAAGTTAACAAAACAGTGTAATAGTTACAGTTAATCTTCTTGTGCTAAGAAGAATGTTCTATAAAGATTTATTGTTTTATTGTTTTTCCTATAATAGAGTTGACCTTTTGAGCTTGATGAGGCCCATGTATTAAGTGTGTTATTCAGGCTTTGATCGGAGACATAACATAGAGAAACATTGTCTACTTCAAACAGCTCCATCTGTGCATCTTTGGGCTGCCCTCAGACATACAGTAACTAAGCAATTTTATGGTTAATTAATCACTAATTTTCTCCAAAAAGAAACACACTTGGTGAATTGATCCTTTCAGGTGAAATAACTTGGTAAGAAAGCAGACACTGGTGAAAAATATTAGGTTGAAATATTGTTTACCATTAAAATCTGTAAAACCAACGGAAAAGTTCATTTGCTGAGGTTCAGGAATGGAGGAAGGTTTAGGCAAAGGCGCAGACTCTGCTTCTTCTCCCAAACTCTGTGAAAAAACAAATGAGGAACAAGCCAAATGATAGATATCAAATATGGAAGCTATTTTTAAAATAACAGAAATAACAGCAAAGGAACTATCATCTTATTAACATGCAGATGTGACATACATGAGTTGGACAATGAAACAGAAACACTGGCAATATAGTGTTGGAGGTTTCATGGCGGTTGGAGGTTTCACGCTTATACGCGGCCTGGTGGTCAGTCTTCACCGATTTTACATTCCATCAATAAGAGCAGAGTGTGAAGGTGAAGGTGAATTGGGGTTGGGGGGGATAGGCTTACATAAAATTCTTCTCGCAGTAAGACTTTGTAACCACAGGTAAAACCATACATGGCTACTCACTACTACTGTCAAATGATATTATATTCTGATATGTTATAGGCCTATAAAAATGCCTAAACACAGGTAAAATACACCTTCACAAAGACATGAATTATATATTCAACCTACCCACCTAATAAATATATTGCAATATAAATGGCTATAACATAGTTTTCAATATAAATATTCCAAATGTCCACAAACCATGGTAAATTACTACAGTTCACTCATGTTTGTAAGGGTGGTGATTTGGGGATTTAAAAGTCCTCTAACTTCAATCATGGCACAATGTTTCTCCTGTTTTCCTCATCAGTCTTGTTGGGAATGTTGAGGCCGTTTTATCCGATTTGAAACTAGTTTAATCATCGAGTGATTTGTAGTTTGTAACCGAGAGGTGTGTGTCGAATTGAAAAGCTTCTCACTAGATGTCGCAACGCAGTTGAATACTGGTGTCCGGGAACAAACGCAGCACCTTTAAGCTTTCATTCCGTTATCCACTGGGCCGTGCTGTGTAGTTCAAAGTAAACTAGTGAAACACATGAAAACAGTATTTGTTCTGTATCTGCTGTTGCTGACTGAGAAACAGCTTCAGATGATTCAGAGACAGAGCAGTCCAAACAAATCCAAATAGTTTCAGATCATTATGGGAGCGTGTTTGGCCTATTCACGTAAAAGAAAGTCGAAAGAAATATGGGACATGCATAATAACTGCAGAAATATTTGCATGGAATTGGAGGAGCGTGCATGATACGAACAGTGTGTATATAGCCGTACAGCTTCAGGTGCAACTGTGGCCATGTATCTAACCAAATTTGGCTGCACCACCAGGCAAAGAGGATGAGGGAGGTAGGGGTGCCCACGGGCCGGATGAAGGTGATTGGTGGGCCGGATTTGCCAGTTGACGCGGCCTATGGATGAAACATATCCAACAGGAGTAACTGTTGTTACAAATGGAAGCTGTCTGAATGGGATGTCCAGGTACTAAACCGGATTAAATCCAAAAAACATAAAACCACAGCAGCCTAACTCATTACAGAATTAAATGCACACCTCGACCCTCCTGTTTCCACTAAAACTGTTTGTCAGGAGCTCCACAGAGTAAATATTCATGGTTGGCTGCTATAGCCAAAACTTTGGTCACTCGTACCAATGCCAAATGTAGGTTTCTTTTTTGCGAACAGTTCAAATCTTGGGCTATAGGCAATGTGAAATGTATTGTTCTCTGATGAGTCCACCTTCATTGTCTTTCCCACATGGGAGTTATGGTGTGGCGAAGCCCCAAAGAGGTTTAATGCCTGGACTGTGGTGTGCCAAGAGTGAAGCACGGAGGTGGATCAGTGATGGATTGCAATCTTGGCATTCCCTACTGTTCTTGATGGGCGTGCCACTGCCAAGTACTACCGAACCATTCTGTAGGGCCATGTGCACCTAATGGTTCAAATATTGTACCCTGAAGGGGTGCTGTGTATCAGCATGATAATGCACCAAATACACACTGCAAGACTTGTGACAGAATGATATGATGAACATGAAAGTGAAGTTAGACATCTCCCATGGCCTGCACAGTCACCTAATCTATATATTTTTGAGCCACTTTGGGGTATTTTGGAGGACCAAGTCAGAAAACATTCTGTTCTGAAAGTGGAATGGCTCAAAATCGCTCTGGCCAATGTGAAGGACTTGTACCTGTCATTCCCAAGATGAATCGATGCTGTATTGGCCTCAAATGAAGTCCCTACACCAGGGCTGTCCAGTCCTGCTCCTGGAGAGCTATTGTCCTGCAGAGTTTAGCTCCAACACTAATTAAACACACCTGAACTAATCTAGCTAATCAAGGTCTTACTATAGGTTAGAAACTTCTAGGAAGGTGTGTTGAGGCAAGTTGGAGCTAAACTCTGCAGGACAGTGGCCCTGTAGGACCGAATTTGGACACCCCTGTCCTACACCATACTAATAACTTCTTATAGTCTAAAACCAGGTGTTTACGTTTCATTTGTCCAACCCCTGTATATGTCATTGTTATGTGTGCTTCCTGCTTTTATTCCATATTCTGTGTTCAAAATTCATCACATCTCATTACTGGAACTGAATAAAAATGACCATTGCCATTGTTTGAATGACAGATAACTGTTGTCTTCTGTTGAAGTGACCATAAACATAAAATGAGAATGTTATTATTTATGAAGAAATTTCCATTTTTTTTTTTTTTTTTTACTTTAAGAAACACATAAAGGCACACATGGCACTGATTAGGTTGTCTGTCTGGAAGATATGAGACGTTTCCACAGAAAACATACCTGCGTTAGGAGATCCATCTCCTGCAGCATGTCGCTGAACATGGCATCAATGTCTTCCATCTACAACAAGAACAGTTGTGCGATCAGAATTTAACATTTGACATTTAACAAATCGTACAATAGGATTGGGAATTTAACATTAATCAAATGTAAATACAAATCACTTTTCACAATTATTATTTATTACCATGTCCATATGTAATACTTTCTGGAATAATGAATTCTGTTTGGTGTCTCATGTGGAAGTCTTCATAGTTGAAGTAAACTTTTGAAGTGGTGAATGGAAAATACAACAAATATATATGCATAATTACAAGCAACTAACTCTAAACCCATAACCCCATATGTATATGCAGTTAATTAATATTACTTGGTAGTTAATTGTGTAATTACACTTTAATAACATTACCACAAAATGAAGTGTAAGAAAATATTTTGAATATAAAGACTACTAAACTGTATTTTTTCATCGTCATCCTTGGCAACATACTGGTACTACTTTCATGTCACTACATGCTCTCTCTCTTTTTATGTCAATAATCTTGTGACTCTAAATGCTACTACGAATATGATTTATGGAGGACCAAGAGTCTAAAGTGCATGATCATTGGACACTTTACTATCCCATGAGGGCACAGGAGAGGATTCATGAATGCCGGTGACAGTGACAACATGGCAGATGTAGTACGTCCGAATTTCATTCATACTACCCATATTCATGCTATACAGAATATACTTTTTTAACATTTGTGAAGTATGTTTTAAACCAAATGTAGTACCTACAGTACAGTGTGTGATTTCAGATGTAGCAAGCCACTGTTTGGATTTAAATAGGGAAATACATAAGAGTGTCATAAATAAATTTGATCATTATTGTAGTTATTATTATGTTTTGAGTTATATGTTTGGCAGCATTTGTTCTAAACCAAACTGATGGAGTGTGTAGCTTTTAATTTCTTAAACAACCATGTCAGAAGACACATCAAGGCCATATTCCAGGATGACAATGTCAAGATTCATTAGGCTCAAACTGTGAAAGAATGTTTGTGAGGGAGCATGAAGAATCATTTTCACACATGAATTGGCACCTCTGAGTCCAGACCTTAAATTCATTGAAAGTCTGTGGGATGTGCTGGAGGAGACTTTACAGAGTGCTTGATTCTTGCATTGTCAATACAAGATCTTGACCAAAAATTGATGCACCTCTTGATTTGAAATAAATGTGATTTCCATAAAGAGGTACATCAATTTTTGGTCCAGAATATGGCCATAAATCCTACATGGTTGTTTAAGAAATGAAAAGCTATCCGTCAATTAGGGTAAGAAGAACTGTTCCCAAACATATAACATGATAGGAACATAATAATCACTGCAATAATGATTCAATCATAGACTCTTAAGTATTTGCTTAAAACTTTTTTTATTTATTTGGAGTGTATTTAATTTTCATTCATTTACTATAGTAAAGGCTATCAAACACTGAGGTTGTGAAGTTCACAGCAATCCTTTTTGAAGGAGTTTATGGCCAGACCTTAAAAACTTTATATGAACACTCCAGACTTTTTTTATTGTAAACACACACACATTTTAGTATTTAAATTCATTTTTCATGTTAACATACTACTGAAGATCTACTAAGAAAATTTGTCCCAATAACAGATAACATTCTCAGAACTCCCCCAACATTCTGGAGGTTCTCTAAAAGTTATAAACAAACATTCTTCCTTAAAAGAACATTTGTTCAGAAGTTATCTGGTCGTTATTAATGTTCTCATTATCTTCTTTATACATCTATACATCGTTCATGGAACATTTTTTTTTCCCTGAAACGTTTTAGTTAGACGTTCATCAAACATTTTTAAATGTTACTACTTGTTTCAGGCCCGTTTACACTAGTGCGTTTTTGTTTTAAAACGCATACGTTTTGCTACAGTTATGCCTGTCGTTTACACTATGCTGGTGTTTTCGAACCTCAAAAACTGGGACTTTCGAAAACGCTGCAGGCCTTGTTTTAGTTTGGAAACGCCGGGGTTGCGTTTCAGTATAAACGGACCAAAGCGGAGACTTGAATACGATGGCATGGCTGCCCACATTCTGCGTATCCTTGATGACCATGAAAACAATAACAAGACTGAACTGCAATATTTGCTGGCTTTGCTGTCATTTTTAGCAGCCATTGTGCAGTTAAACTCAGCATTTATTTAATACTGCAGCTGCCCACATGCGCAAGAGGCAACTGACTACACTTGTACGTGCATGCCAAGAGTGCATGAATGGTCATGTGACATGCGTTTTTGACTGTGTAGTGTAGACAGAAATCGTTTCTGAAATACTCTGCCAGTGTAGACAAGGATCGTTTTCACTTTAAAACGCCATTTTAAAACTAAAAAAACACTAGTGTAAATGGGGCCTCAGAATGAGGACATTCAAAAGTACATTCACAATTAATAATCCCATAATATTTGCAAAACTGAATAATCCCTTAACATTCACATAATAACCAGAAAATAACGTTTTTAAAACATTTAAAAAACTGGATGTGTTGAATGCTCAGAGAACATTCAGAAATAGCTTAAAGGGAATGGCAGCAAAACTATCTTACAATATATATATATATATATATATATATATATATATATATATATATATATATATATATATATATATATATATATATTTTTTTTTTTTTTTTTTTTTTTTTTTTTTGGTCCCACTTTATATTAAGTGGCCTTAACTACTATGTACTTGCATCAAAAAAATAAGTACAATGTACTTATTGGGTTCATATTGAATTGCAAAACACTTTTGCTGCTATTGAGGTGGGTACGGGTAAGGTTAGGGAAAGCTCTGGTGGTATGGGTAGGTTTAAGGGTAGGGGGAAGATGTAAAGGATGGGCAACAGTGTAATTATAAATGTAATTGCAGAAATTAATTACAGATGTAATTACATGCAGGTGTTTTAAAATATAATTACAATGTAAAAACATGTATGTACACAATAAGTGCATTGTATCAAATGATTAATTTAAATGTAAGTACATAGTAGTTAAGGCCACTTAATATAAAGTGGGACCTTTTTTTTTTTGTTAGTTGGAGATGTTGTCATCTGGGTAATCTGGCCTTGAACTAGTTTTGTAACTACTGTGCAGAATTGGTCAACTTACTGGTAACAGCAGTGTACAAGTTTGTGATTGGTAATATAGAGCAGAGTACCTGTGCACATGTTAAAAAAAAAACATAACCCAAAGCTAAACATTGCACAATTTCCATCCAGAGGCTAGAGATAAAAGCATGGCTTGCATAACTCTTTTACACATTCATTCTTTGTCAAGACATGCAGAATCCTGCCCATGAATGCTTAGTTACAGCCTGAGTGTACAATATTACAGAAAGTATGACTTACATGCAAATAGATCATTTTCTGTCTCATTCTATTGTAATGTTGCTACAGTAACTGCATAAATCAGTTCTTGTTCTGCAATAAACGTTCCTTTTCTCACAGTTACTGTACATGAGCCAGTAGGATTAAAGAAAGATCTGTTAACTTTTCTGCTGATTATTGATGATGATAATGCATTTTATTTATAATGCACTTTTCTCATACCCAAAGTGCTTATTCCAGCTGCCTGCAGTTCAGCTAAAATAAGACAAACAGAATCCGGTACTCTTGGTCCAAAATACCCAACTCTGGCTTACTTCCTTCTTATTCTCACACATTCAGCAAATCGTTTGTCCAACAGCTTTGAATTAATGCACATGTTATCATTTTTAAACACAGACGTCTAGTACGGTCTGTATAGGACGGTTTGTGCTACAGAAATGAAAGATTCCTCAATTTATGTGATATGATGTATTTATAAGAAGCATACTTTTCTAAGTGAGATGTAAGTTTGTCTTCTGGTGGATAATAAAATGGACAAAATCCTATAGAATTACACTGAAAGAGGGATTGATGCCATATTAAAAGCAGAATATCATGCCAAACCCACTTAAAACACCTTACCAACAACTTAGCAACACCCTGGCGACCACGAGCACCATTCACATTTATTTCAGATAATGTAAAAGTCTAGTTATGTTAAGTCTTATTAACACCCTAGCAACCACTCTGAGTACCTTAGCAACCACATAGCAATATCCTAGTAACCACACAGAATACCCATAGGAAACAATTTGTTGGAGGGACTTAAAACTTTCAAACTTTTAAAACTGATTCAAACTTAAGGGGGGACACTACAGGCAAAGTTACAGTAAATATTTTTAAAGGCCGTTTTCTCAAAATGATTTTTTTGTCCTGCTCTGAGTCAGAAATCTCCACTTCAGCAGAACTTATATACACCAAACTTTACAGTTTTATTCCTACTATATTCTGAAGTTTTTTACAGAGGGATTTGTTGATATATAATTTGCCTGATTTTATACAACATTTTATTCCTAAAAAAATGATTAATAATAATTTTTTTTCTGACTGTTGTATTTTGTGTGATAAAAAGAAATATACAAAATTCACACTGTAAAACCCTTTGAATTTAATATGTACAAAAAAATTAAACGAGAATTTTGATCCTGACGTCATCCAATATTCCGATTTTTGTTCTAGAAATGTATGAGAATTATTGCATATTTAATTAGATAACGCCTCATTTGCATATTTAAACATAACATTTTAGAAAACTTGTATTACAAAAATTGTTTGCAATTTTAAATGTAATCAATCAGCTTGGGTAGTATGGTGATATCTATTAGTTTTTTTTTTTTTTTTTTGCCCTATTCACCTGGGGTGTCTCACCCAAAAATGAAAATTCAGTCATAATTTACTCACCCTCAAGTTGTTCCAAACCTGTATGAATTTCTCTGTTCTCCTGAACACAAAGGAAAATATTTGGAAGAATGTCAGTATCTCGCCCCCCATTCCTACTCCCATAGGAAAAATAAATACTATGATAGTCAATGGGGGATGAGATCTGCTTGGTTACAAACATTCTTCCAAATATCTTCCCTTGTGTACAGCAGAACAAAGAAATTCATAAAGGTTTGGAACTACTTGAGGGGGAGTAAATGATGACAGAATTTACAATTTTGGGTGAACTATCCCTTTAAAACTACATCAAATTTAAATAATTTAAACTTCAAGCTTTAAAAATGGATTCAAATTTAAAACCTTAAAACTTCAACATTTTTAAACACTCTCTTTCTAAACTATTTCACACTTCAAGCTTTTACAACTTCAAACTTTCAGGCTTTCTCAAGCCAACATCAAAGTTTGTTCACAAACTTCACTCATATAGTTTTAATTTTTCTTTTATTCAATCTAAGATTGATTTAATTCTGAAATAAAACATACTTTTTATTCAATATTAAAAATAAAAATATATACTATGAGTTTGCATTTGGATTTAAATGAACACAACAATTCAACACAAGTGAATATTCATTCAAAGACGAGCAGTGTTGCAATACTCCTCAAAAACAAGTAACTGATACTATGTCAAACCAAACTGGCAGAGTCTGTACCACCAGCACCTGTGAGTACAACAATGCTGCGTCTTCTTGTTTAAATGAAGCACTGCCGTGCAGCCAATCAGAGAGCTGTTTTTTGTGCTGCTCTATGGGGAAGTGGTTACAGCAACTTCCCCCTCACACGATGTTGAAAGCATCGAAGTTTCCAACAGGAAACAGATGACACTCACTATATCTTTGCAGCCATCACAGCATGGTGCTTCTCAAATGTCTATTGTTTCTTTTTTCCCCCCAAAAAAATACTACATGCATCAATATTAAAATATAAGCATATGTGTTTTGTTACATTTATGCTGCATAGATTTGATGTTTCAGTACAGGAAGAAATGAAAGAAAGCAAATGGCAAAAAGTAGTCACGTTGACACCTTGTGTCAGAGTAAATCTTTATTTAACTGACATGTTTGAGCTGATGATGTCAGGCATTCTATATGCGGCGCAATATCCTCCTCTTTTCTACTTCAAGGATGATTTTCTTTTGTTAAGTGTCATGGTAACTATAATATTCCATATCAAGGGCATCTCTGTAGGATTTCAGGTCTGGAAAAGAAATTAGCTCAGTGTTTCCATTTGTTTCACGAGTGCATGTGTTTTAAATTAAATATCGAGGAAGTTATTTAATCATACTGCAATCAAGCCAGTCTTACTTTGTAGGATAACTGTAGCATTCTGTCTTCTGAAACTGTCGAACGTATAAACATTCGTGACAAACTAAAATACACTTTAACAACACTTCTATTGAAACTTGTTGTCACAGGTGGTTATATGCAAGTAGCTCACAGAGATGAAGGAATAAGGAAACAGACTTTAATTCAATAACTTTCTGAAGAGGCAGGAAAAACTCAAAGAAACAGATAACACACCTCAACATCAACATAGAAAAAGTTAATTGATAGAACAGCAGGTGAATGGAATACATAATCAGACACACTGGGAAATTGGGTCAAATGACAGGGACAGGGAAAACAGAATCAAAGCAGAACATACATATTACACTTGTATGTCATGCATTTAAATATGTTTGTAATTGTATATTACATTTGTAATGATGAAGTTGCGATGATAAACTTAAATCATTAAAAATGTATGATTTCTAAAGTAAAACTTTCAATTTGATATTATTACAAAGTGCACCTTTAAAAGTCAATAAACAGTCATGAAAGTGTACTCTCTTTAAATACATTTGAGTGGCCTTTCATTTCATTAATATTATATTATCTGCAAGTACACATTCAATACAATTAAGTGCAATTATGTTTTCACAAGAGGTGGTTTCCTGGGTGTTAGGGTGTTTTGAGTCATTGCTACATGGTTGTTAGATGGTTGCATGAGTCCACTCCCATGTCTCTATAATATTCCGGTCTCTAAATATAATGTATGGGATTTTTTTTTAAATAGTATCAAGATAAATGGGAAATCCTGTTCACTTAGAAAAGTAATAGCACATCTTTCTTGTTGAGGTGTTATTCATATCTGTAACTTGAAAAGTGTGTGCTTTGGAGGTTGTTCAAATCCCCCTCAAAACTCTTATACAATAGCAATCACCCTTACGAAAATTAACCATGGTTTTACTACGAATAAAACCAAAAAAACATAGTTCTTATAGTTATTCCCTGGCAACCACAAAATAACTACAAACTTCCACTGTTGTGGTTATGGTAGTCACTACATCAAAAAAAAAAAAAAAATTTTTTTTTACTATGATAAAACTATTAATTTTCGTAAGGGCAAAAAAAGTTGGTTACTGTACAAACAGACTAAATATTTGCCATATATAGGACTTTTGACATTTAAATGTCACTTGTGAAGTTGTGAACAATCTTGTCAGCATTTACCACAGGACTGAATGCTATAGTTTTAACAATGTATTTTGCAGCATTCCATGATTCAATAAAAAGTAACTTAACAGTTCATTTCCACAGTTAGCCTAGCAGCTATATTGTTGTCACAGTAATGTTTTTTATATCACTGAGATGCTATCATTCTTTAATAGTTATTTTAGTCAGAGGAAAACAAGAACCAGATGGACTGTTGACTTTGGGTAACCTGATAGAAAAGCAGTCTACTTCATCAAACACTTGGGTACAGTGTTTTAGTTCAGCTGGTCTGTTGTATGATTCCTGTCACTGGTACACTTTAAACTGTGAGCTGTTGTACTTGAAACACTAAAACTCTTTATCATAAAAAAGTACAGCCTGAAACTTTTGCAAATGCAGGGATTCACTTTCAAGAAAAAATTGTCTGGATGACTTTCTGTAGATGAGATAGAACAGCCCAGAGACCAACTTACTTCAGTGATCTTTGTACAAATTACTGTTATTTGCTATAGTAGTTATAGTACTGCTATAGTACTGACAGCATGTGTTATTATAAATGATACAGACATACAGTAATTATTAACAAAAACACCGGACAACTGAGGACAAGAGTTAAAGCTAGGTCTAATCTTGATCCATTTGCATCCATTCTTCAAGTCAACAAGAAATGGCATTTCCAACTCACTTTACTTCCATACACGGACACATTTCCAAGTAAAACCGTGTATTCAATGAAAACATGTCTGCGAGACTTGATATTATCCATCAGGAATTGTTTGGATTCTGTAAATTGGATATTTAAGATGATTGTGGATGACTATTGGTTAACATTTTCCAAAAATGTTTGATTAAAGATTATGAAGGCAATGAAACTATAAAACTGGGAACATGAAAGTATGTAGAATCCATTTTGATTTTTTGATCTGTCAGCTTGTTGTTCACCTGGTAAAACTATTGGGCTCATGTTGTAGTCTTTTAGTAACTGATAATATCAGACTAGGAGTGTGGTGTTTTTTGTGCTGTACTAATGAGAGTGTAAATATACTATTATATCTGGCCAGTCACAACAATATAATGAATTGATTTGCTATTAATACATTTATCAGTCTGAAATATTCTCCACAATGCATTACACATCAGCCATGACAGAGGCTTCCCTAACTATATAGACAACAAATCAGTCAGAAGCAAATCTGCCCATGTCATCATTTCTGAACTCTAATCAATAATCAAATATACTGAATCACACCATCACTACTGACAAATACAGTTACAACATCCTGGTGTAGCATGTTAACTTCTTCTTCTCATAAAATTCAGTCAGCAAAGTCATTAGAATGACTACTTCATGAAAACATTATAACAGTTGAATTAGACAAGACACCAGAGACACCACACTATTCCCACAAAACCATCCTGTTACTTGATTATTGTCAAATGTAACAGGTAAATTTGAACAAAATCAAAAATACACTGAACCTAGTCGTAGTTGTCAACCACATTGTTTGTTTGAGGAAAAAAATAACTTACCTTGGTTTATATTTCAGCTTTTATAACAAGGTGGTTGGGTCATAAATAAGTTTACGGTAAAATGCCTCTCTCTTTCCTGTTTAACGGTGGACACCACCCAACCCACATGCAGCAGGCTGCTGAGCTGTAGCGCTTGTATGTTTGTCACTGACAGTTTACTTACTTCCTGCCTCACGCGGAAGTTCAGGTCTAAACCTGTCTTTGCATTCCATCTGACGCTGAAAACCAGCAAGTGCAAAGCTGAGATTGTGTACGAGACAGACAGGCCAACCAGTGCTAGTTTATCATTTCTCCTTAGATTACATATTGGTCAATGATTGATAAGCGTTTCTCTCTGTTAATGATTAATATGTAATTGTTATACATGTTTGTATAAGTGCCCATTACCTTCCATACAGTGTGTAATGTAGCTGTTTGTAAATGTAAAAGGTCTGCAAAGTTCACAATAAATGGAGTTATTGTCTTCCAAAAGAAAGAATCAATTGTGAACTTCTGAAATATTACTTACTGTACAAACCTACAAGACTTGTAACAATTTTGCATAATGCCCATCATTGGATGCCCATGAACAATATCTTCTTTGACCCTCCCTCAAACACTGCACTTGTAGCTGAGGCCTGGAAGAGTTTAGTTTGTGTTGTCGACAAGATGCTGTTTTCTGCAAAAACAAATCGGCTTTATATGCATTTCCAAAGGATGAGGACTCGGGCTTGAATGAATACGGTAAAACCAACACCATTGTTTCTACTGGGTGCTGAGGAAGATCTAAAAGAGTTAAAATTTTGATATAGCAATGTGCATTTTTCTTTTCTTTTTTCAACACGTGCTATAAGCGGTGCACTAGTCACCACAGACTGGGTCATCTGACCAATCAGAGCAGACTAGGCTCTCAGAAAGGAAGGGGTATAGAGCCATTTCAGACACTGTGAGAAAATATGCTACAATGTATATTATGAGAAAATTGCCTTGCGTGTAAACATATGGTAGGAGACCTGCAAATCAAAATTAGGATCCTTTAAAATAGTGTAATTGGGGCACTTTAATTAGATTTTAATAATAATGAATGTTCTTTTGAAAAAATAAAATAAAATGATGTTTTATGTTAGAGTACTCTGAAGCAGGTCATGTTGTGGGGGCTGACATCTTTGCGATCACGTGACTGGCTGAACATTACACATTTTATCTCTGTAAATCCTCTGTTTTTGGACACTTTTACTTGTGGAAAGAGTTAATCATGGGTGACAGTAAATAGCACATTTCTACAATGGCATCAGTATCTAAAAATGAATGCTTTAGTGTGATGCTGCATCATTGCTGCTAGGTTTCAGTGTAATTCCAAGATGACAGGCTAATCATTCATCACAACATAAGTTCATTAACTAAGATTTGCTCAATAACTAAAGGTGCGGTCATATTTGCTCATTTCAAAAGGAAGCCACAAGATCTGGAAATTCACGTAATGGTGAAAAAGTTCTCCATACAGATTTCGCTCATGTTCAAACTGTTCAAGCAGATTCGTGAAGGCTGATTGGTTTGTAAGTGGCTTTTGTGTAATTTGTACTCTATTTACTGTTATTGACAATAAACAATTGTCCTTTTTGGCCATTACATTTTATGACCGCACCTTTAGAGTTGCATTAGAGACTGGAATGTGTATCGGCATATATATTGGGCCAGACTTTAGCAACACATTCAGTATATTCATCATTCAGAAATTGAAATTATTTCTTGCAGTGTGGAGGACAAGGCATGTGATTGGACTTTAGTTTTGGTTTTCATTCCTTGCCCAAATCAAGAGGGAAATAACTTGGGATAAAACTAAGTAATGAAGAGTGAAGTTTGTTGACACATTTTCTTATTGAAGTTTTATATTAAAGCATGTTACTTTCATAAATATAATATATTAATAAGATCTTTTTGTTAACTTTTAGTAATGAACTAGCCTATACTCTTTCCTAAACTTTCCAAAAAAATTATGCCATAAATGAACCATTTTCAGTTCCCCAAAGTCCTTTCAGTAAACAGTTCTTCTGTTTCTTTCTTTTTTCTTAAGTGTGAGGAACATTTCAATAATCTAAAGAACCATATTCCACTATGAAGTACCTTCATTTTTATTAGAGTGTAGATGGGAATAACAGACCCAAAAGTCTGATTTTGACTTATTGGGGTCTGTACTAAAATTCCTTATTTTTCCCAGCTAAACTTGGAACAGTACAGGCTGTCCAATGTAATCATGTCCACACAGGGAATGGCTGATGATTATTTCTATCCATGTGGCTATGTAAACAAGCTCAGGTCCAGGTTATTGTGGTGAGTGGGGACTGAATGTAGATAGATGTTGCCAATTAAGATACTCTGAGATTTTCTTCCAAGGCAGTACAATTTGTCTTAGAAGGACACAGTTTTGTAAAGGCCATTCAAGATAATGACCTGTTTATTAATCTTATTTTCACATGTCTGTTACTAATTAGACACACTCATTTTGGCTAACAAACACAACTATCCAGACTTTACTCTTCCTAAAATAAGGAGGACGGAAATCTCACCATTTGCTACCAATTAACCGCTCTTATTAGGACTTTTTTATGTGGTCTTATTCTTCCTTTTCATTTTCTTTAGAAACCCCAACCAGCTCTTGTAAAAACAGACCACCCTCCATGACACGAGTCAACACTGTATGGAAAAAAAAAAAAAAAAAATGTACTGACAATACTGTATGTCCACAAAATGAACACAAATGTGTATCAAGGAAGTAAATAGGGTTCAACAGATTTTTTTTTTTTATGTTGACTTTAAAAGTGGACACTGTGTTGAATTTGGTGATTCAGTCCAATTCAACATGTGCTTTATTTATATCAAATTCTGTTAATTAGTTAAAGATGCTGAATCTGTCAGCTGTCGGAATTCTGTCAGTCCCTTAGGATAAACTGTTTAATATCAGTATGCTATTATGGATTGTGTGACTCCAATTACAAAGGCACATACATTCTCATCTAACTGATAATATCCCCTCTGTTACATTTATAAGCGGTGAATGAAAGCAGACCACTATAAACAGCTGGAGAGGTGGCCACATTTGGCATAAAGTGAAGGCTTAGCTCATAAAAGGGTCACGACCTGGTCTGACAATGAACAGACATACTTCAGCACTTTTCAAAGAAAGTACACTAGGTCTCAAGTGACTCCAAAAGCCCATATGGTGAGGTGTGAGGGGATATGCTCTTTAAAAACCATTAGGCCACAGTTAACTCATTATTCTGGTCTAATGTATGGGTCTGTGGACGAACACTGGCTGTTTGTATAGCAGCCGTTAGAATAGAATTTAACCTTCATTGTGGCTTAATTAAGGTGTCTTAGCAACTTAAACTTCACATTTCACATAAATCCTGATACTGTGTGCAAATGTGTCCAAGCATTCAAATAGCACCCCCTGCTGAAATCAGCTGAGATAAAATCATCAAAGGAATGGTGCTAAAATGGTTCAGAATATCAAAAAAGCTAACCGGGTATGTCTAAACATTCGAAAAATGGGTAAAATAATGATAATACACAATTCTGCCATGCATTTTCAGATATTGTCTTTTAAACAACCCTCTTAAAGTAAAAATGTGAAGATGATTTTACATTATTAACCTTGTGTGTTGATTAATTGCAAGCTGGTTATATAAAGCACAACATATAGCCAACAATAACTGAATTTGCTTAATTTGTTTTTAAATGTTTATTTTAATTAACCAACACCCTAGAAGATCCATGAAAAAGCCATGACCATGCAAATGAAAGCTCTTTAATTATCAGGCACCAAGAGCTCTAGATTCCTATCTCTCCTCTCCAAATGTGTGTCTAGCATGGCCAGCTGAACTCTAGCAAATAAACTTTGACCCTTTAAGACTTTTTCTTCTGCGTGACAGATTCTGAATGACACACAACAGCTGTTTAAACAATCAAAAGCCTGTCTATCTTTAAAATAACTGACATGGCCACAAACAAAGGTGACACTGGTCGTAACACAACTTTCCATTACTCATGAAGACGCCTCTATTAAAAACTTGCACTGCAGCCACTGAATTCCTGTCTGCATTCAAATCCCTATATCGGAGGATATATTTAGCATAAACATAGGAAGAGCTTGGCAAACCCTTGTGAAAAAGCAGTGTGCTTAATTAAATGTGCAGGTAATATAATATTAATGACATACTGTAAAAACAATTTAAGTGTACTTAGAGTACACTTTCAAAAAAGTGCACTTTGTAATAATACATACATGATCAATAGAAATATTTTAGTTTACCATACATGCTTTTTTAGTACAACTGAAGTAATTATGAAACTACATATAAAGATGTACTTAGTCTTAGGTGGGCCAAAAAGGACTCATAAGTTCAATTATTTGCATTTACTATAAATTTAAATTATTATGTAATTGTACATAACATGCAATTGAGTGTCCGAAAACATTGGTATTAACAAGTATTTCTTGAACTTATATTCTTTTCGTAATAAGGAACCTTTTTAAAAGTATGCTAAAGTGTACTTCTTTTTCACAATAGGAAAAAATACTAGACCTTTTTTGTTGTCTAGACTGTCTTTTTCAGTAATAGCTCCTAATTTGTAACCCAGTATTTTGGTGTTAAAAGTGTCAAGTCGAACATTGCTCAACATAGCACACTAAAAGAAAAAGGGAAATAACATCAAAGGAGGAAAAACAGATGAAAGACAGGGAGAGTGAGGGGTTAAACTCAGGCTGGGGAAACCTGATGCTAATTAAGTCTTTGGAATGCTTCACACAGGCTGCGTGCCGAAACCTAGCAAGCCGCCTAACTAGACAGCATTTTGTTTTGGCCATGATTTATGATTTGCAAATACATTTTTGGGACATTACTGGTGTGTGTAGCATTGGGCATTATATGGAGCATGTATAATTATTTTGGCCATCATGCATGCAGCAATTTTGGGCCTAATTGGCACCAAAAGCATATTTTGATGCACATGCATTTCTTTTAGGCATTATATGTGTGTGCAGGATTTTTCTAAACACTTCTGGAAGAGAATGACAGACTGTACTGTCTCAAAACTAAACTAAGCTTCCTACATAAACAGCATTTTTGGGTATCATACCATTCCGAAAAATGCAGCATAGGAAGATGATGTCCAAAACTGATGCTTACATTGCCCCAAAATTATGTAAATGCACATATGATGCTCAAAATGTTGCATGTGCGCATAGATGATCAAAACTGTTCTGCATCTGCCTGTGATTGCCAAAAATGCAGCATGTACACCAATGATACAGTGCTATATAAAATGTTGGTTCCTAGAAATGCTGCACACATCTACAGTATGATGTCCCCCAAAAAAATGTTGCCTAGATAGGGAGCCCACAAGGTTTTGAGACACAGTCTATGACATTCTCCTTCAGAAGTGTTTAGAAAGGCGCACACACACACTGCAGTGAAGTTGAGATGCTCACCTCCTGCTGTTATATTTTCACTGACATTCTAACAGAAGACAGCTGCAGGTAATATCATTTCACTGTTTAAAGAGTTTATCTGCAGATTTAAGCAAAACCAAAACATATTTATGTTTCAAAACAGGCTGGACTATATTGACAGACTTCTATTTCTGACTTCAGTCAGGTCTTTTATAGGCATTTTTCCCGAGTCATAATTCAATTTTCTTTTCTTTCTTTTCTTTTTTTATTTAGGTAGATAAATGATTTAACAATGTCATCATCCAAAAAGACGCTATTGCTTCTAGTTTATGTATTATGCACGTTCCGTTCTGCGCGCTCGGGGGACTCTGGAGACACCAGACCCTGCTCGGGATCACACTGTCCGGGAGGCAGATCGCCCAGACCACCGCGACAACACAATCCGACAACACAGAGCAGATCAATAAATCAACATCATGCTCCCTTCAGCTTTCCATCTGAACATTACGCACCGTTTCTGTCCCAGCGCGGGCGGTCTGGAGACCAGACAAGGGAAACCGTCCAGACGCGCGTCGCTGGAGTGTTTGATCCTGTGTGCGCAGATTGCGTTACGCCTCAAGGACCAGATCATGTTATCAACGACACGAGAGAATGTAAAGGAATTGAGTGCCGTCTGCCACTAAGGATACGACAAAAGCCCCGATCGAGACCCTGTGCTGGAGACGGGTGTGTGCCCGAGCCAAGCCAACCTCCCCTCATCCATGTGGCAGACAGAGCCGCTCAGTTTCTGGGGGAATTTCCGGACATTGGATATCCCGCATCCGAGGTCGGGGCTCCTCTGGGAGTTCAACTCACTTGTGACATCAAACCAGGTGATTTGAAACAGTGGTTCCAGCTGTTCTGCACTTGAATGGAAATAGCTTGTTTTTAAACCAGAGTAACACTTAATCAAATGGCGTAGGCTATTGTATTACTGTACTTTATTAAAAAAGGAAATCGAGCACAAATTATTTTGTTACTCATTCCATATATATAATACAAAACGTTCCGTGGTATTATATGCTTTGTTGAACATATACAGTAACATGGTAATACCATGGTCTTATTTGAAGTACCTTAAACTATGTAATAAGTCATTTGCATTACTTTTTCCACTAACAAAAAATTACCACTAGGTTTTTCGCAAATTATTAAAGCTGCAGTCCGTAACTTTTTTTTGGGTTAAAAATTATCCAAAATAAATATGAGCGAAGTATATATCCAGCCAGTGTTCAAAACTATCTGGTAGCACAATTTATTCTAATGCTTTTTTTCTCAGTTGGTCAGGAAAAAAGTGGCAGATTTGTTACTTGTTCAGATGACATTTTCTGATGAAAATTCTTATTTTGGTCATACTTCCAAGACATATAATCTGTGATTCTGAGGTACAGTATCCACACCGATGTGGTGACTGACAGCAAACACTGGATTCATCTGCGCTGAGGAGCCGTGCCAATGCACAACCCACATAAAGATGATAATTCCACAAATAACTGCAATTGCAGGTTTCAAACAGAGATGGCGACAAAGAGGCAAAACTTACAGACTGCAGCTTTAAATAAAATTAGACTTAAAAATATTCATTTTATAATTATATCACAATCTCACAAAACCTGTGAAGACACTAGGGGTTACCTTGCATTGAATTCCATATCATACCCTTTTTTCAGAATAATTATCTAGATGTAATAAAAACAATGTTGTCTGGTAGTCTAATCCAAACTGCACAGAGGAAATCTCTTTAATGCATGTGAAAGATGTTTGAGTACATTTACAGACATCACAAAGGAATTCTCTCTGTTGTCCTTGAACAATATAAGATGCATGCCGCGGGGTGGGGAGTGTACACAAACTATCAGGCTTCATAAAACTCATAGTTTATTGGATTTTAACATCAGTACTGGTATTTCCATACATCAATGAATTGGGCAATTTGACAGCTGGCCCGAGAACTATTATTGCACACATATATCTGCTTGACTACACAGAGGATTGTAGAGCTGAAGAACCGCTGGCAGTCAACTGTCACAAAATTGCAGAATACTTTGATCTATTTCCATATGACTGAAATAGTTCTAGCACAGAAGTTGAAAAAAAAAAGTAGCACTTGGTTTTTATATTATGCACAGAAATCGCTTTGACCTTCACATATCAAAAAGTTGTTAACTATTTATTAATTGCAGTACTTGTTTAGATAATAATTTTCTCAGTTTATATAATATGCATCACAACAAGAGCATGCTAATCTATAAGTCTTTACTCCCATATATATATATATATGTTGTAAACACAACATTCAAACTTGGCCCCTATTCTCGGAACACCGGCAGAAGCCACACCCTCTTCCTGATATGATATCAGACACACAGCCCAATCGACACAAAAGAATACCAGTGGGGAATATTTTGCAAATATTCTTTCAAATATTGGGTTGATTATGCATAAATAGCATTTTTTTGTGTAACATTTAAACTAATAGTTAGATTACTGGCTGTAAATTGAGTTTAGCCATCCTCAGTCTAGGTCGCTAATAAACAGTCATAAAAACGTAATTACAATGCCTAGTAATCTGTCGGGTTACAGATAGCAGTCAATAAGGTTATAGCAACATCAGCAAAGTGTTTTGTGTCGAGATGTTTTGCTTCCCGAGCTTCAGACACACACACACAATAAGTCCTTGCCTCACCCGCGCCGCATGTTGTTATTGGCTGGGGCTGTACACCCACTGGCCAAAGGTTGCAGCCCAGAAACATCCAAAGCAAAGGACTATTTTTGAGTCTATACTTTATTTATTTATGTATTAATTTTTTTAAATCCTGCCTGATGTACCTTTAAAGCTTATTATGCACTTCTTCAGTTATAGCCACTTAGTAATGTCTGTTTCGTTCTTTCACAAGGAGAGAATGAGGTCCCTGCCGAGGACGCACTTATCCTACACCTACAGCTGGCAAAGGGACAAGAGAAGCTGGTGGAGGCTTTGAGAGCTCAGCAAGTGGTGATCCGTGATCTGCAGCAGAGACTGGTTGAACAGCAGGGGGCCCTCCTCTCCCAGCAGCGCGAGATACTCAGCCAGCAGCGGCGCATGTTCGAGCAGATGGATGTGGTGAAGGCCCAGTACGGTCTGCTTTCTGAGACGGTCAAGCAAGTCTCTTTTCAAGGTCTGCAGGGAGAACTGCAAAGCCATTTTGAAAGCCACCTGGCTGATCTTCAGAACCAAGCACGTAGCCATCTGCAAAAGTCCTATGGTGTGCATAAGGTAGATATGGACACCAAAGTGATGAATGTAGTTGGGGATGCAGGGCACCCATTGTTGGGCTGTCAAATTGCTTGTGGACCTGAAGAATACTGTGACTTCCAAAAGGATCCACCGCAGTGTGAAAGGTGCACTATATGCCCCCCTGGATTCTTCCTGGTGTCACAGTGCTCGCCCACTGCTGATAGGATGTGCCAGGTGACACTGTGGCAGAAATTGCATTATGCATGCAATACATAAGATTTCAGTAAAGAGCAAGCAAAGGTGTATGTCTTAATCTTTAACATGTCTTTGAGTAACAACTATCTATCAACAGGACAGGGATGAATGCCTCGAATTACCAAGCTTGTGTGGGGAGCGAGTAAAATGTCTCAATACCCCAGGTAAGCAAAGTAAAAACATGATGCCACTCCAATGTCTGCATCGAGTGGTCTCTTGAGATTCATCAAGCTCTTTTTTTTTGTTGTTGTTCTGTTTATTAGGAGGGTTTCGTTGTCTCGGTGTCTCTGAGAGGGAGATTTCTGCAGGACTGTGTGGTCATGAGTACTTCTACAATCAGGAACTTCAGGAGTGCCAGGCTTGTTCAGACTGTGATGGTGAGCCTGTTGGCATTCCCTGCACTTCCACCAGTGATGCTGTTTGTGGAACTGTGTCTGAGAACATACTCTCACAGTCTTGGGCTGCTTCGATTGCCATACCACCAACAAAATCGAAGAGTACTTCTATCTATCCTGGGCTACAGCTTAATATTCGTGGCAAAGAAGAAAACAATCTGTTGATCAACCATGATGATTACCTCAATCTCCAACAACATGGACTGGTCTGGATAGACTACAACTTTGCACTAAAGCACAGCTGCAGGAACTTTCTCCAGTTGGGGATACGGATAAACGGCAGTGAAGAGGAGGGTCGAGACCTTAGCGGGGTTCGAATTGAGCAACCAGAGAGAAAGTTCTTTCAGGGTGTGACTGTTAGTGCAGCAGTTGAGGTGGAACCCAACCATACACTGACACTCGTGCTGAAAAGTCCCAACCAATACTGCAACCAGAGTAAAGATATTCAAGTCTATGAGCTTGGAGGGGCTTCATTTAGCTTGCTGTGGCTATCCCATGATACTGGTGCTGTGGCCATGACTGCTCAGATGTCAACAGCAGCCCACTACCAGAGTAACTATCGCCCAACCTTCCGTATAGCCACTGTCTCTGATCCCTACATAGTGGCACTGACCCATGACAGCCGAGGGGTGCGTTTCATGGAGAGTGGCGTGGTGAAGTTTGTGCTCCAGCAGGCTATCTATTCCATGGGTCATGCTTGTGTTCGAGAAGGGTTCTCACTGATTGCCTATGTCAACCGAAATGGCACTAACCAGGAGGTTCTACGCTCCTTTAAGTCTGGCGTTAACTACAGGGACACTTCCATCACTCTTTCTGGAGCCACATGGGTAGACAGAGAAGACTGGCTCAATTTTGAGATTGTTGCCCCATCTCAGTGCAATGTCCGCTACTTTGGCGATAGTTCTGGGATTAGTATGCTGAGCTTGATCTGGATCCCTACCACTGTCTCCTCTACATTCACAGCCACTGTCTTAAGAACAGGTCTACCCTCTGGGGCAGTACGAAATAAACCCCTGCTCTTCAGGCAGACGAGTCCGAATACAGACCAAATGCGCCTAGCTGGTTCAGGTGAAACACATGCCCAGAGGAACTTTGTGTTTTCTGAGGCTGGGATGGTCAGCATGGCCCTCAACCTAAAGCTGATCCACTCGTGCAGTGTGGTAAAACTGACCCTTTACCGCCAAGGTAAGGATGGAGGTCAGGCCACATCCTTGGCCCAGCAGGTGGGTGGACATATGCCTGAAGGTAGTGAGTGGGCCAGCGTGGGGCTGAGAACTTCATTCGAAGTGCAGAATGGTACTGCCATCTATGTTTCTTTGGATTGTGTTCGTGGACGGATTAACCAGATCACCCATGAGGGAGGCACCAACATCTCCATTCTTTGGTTGGCATCATGATCCCAAATATGCAGATCTATGGTTTTGTAATTAACTAAAAAAAACTTTCGAAAAATTGGTGCTTTCATAAGGTGCAGTCACACAACGTGGAAACAGTACAGGTTCATTTTTAATAGTGAAATGCACAGGTGCTTTTAATACTTCTCTGGTATTCAGATTCTATTTTTATTGGAATTATGTGAGAAGGAATGTATTGTAATATGAACACTTTTTTTTTTCTTGGCTGGAACAATGACCTTAAAAAGTACTTTTTAAGTGCTTTGGCTGGTTGAGCAATGACCAATTTTTCCCAAGGGAGTTGATGTTTTTCATATCTGTTTGATTTGGAATCAATTTAAATTTGTGCAAACAGTATTTACGTGTGCCTGTTAAAGAATGTGATTTTTTTAATGTGTTTTTGCGAGCTGATGTGGTGAATTTGCTGCACTTTATCATAATGAAGTGCACAATGTTGTACAGTGCACATCTTTTGTGTTCGTCTTTTTAAAACAATTGGGATTCAAATAATATAGCTTAATCTATATGAAAGATATCGATGCATTATTTACTTTTTTTTTAATATTTTATCATAGAAATCAAATAACAAAATCCGTATGCATCTTTCAGATCATGAATATTTATATTTAGTACTATGAATGATTACTGCTGATCGTTATGTCCTCTCATTGTAATTTATATGGAAAAATACAAAACAGACTCAAATTTGTCCTAAGTTACAGTGTAGTGTTATTAAATGTAAGTGGCATGTGTCTTCTATTACTCTAAATACTGTTGCCATATGTTGCCTTTGCATACCATGTTTAATTGCTTCTGTATGTGCTTAAACTACAGATCACAAAGAGTGAAGTGAACAAACATTTGGCAACATTAATGCCATGTCTGCTCATTTTGATGCAACGACTGGTAATTCATTTACTGGAGACATGATGTAGAGTGTAATCTTTTATAAAACAAAATTAAAGTCATAACTATTTTGCCAAAGAACAGAATATGCTTTTTATTGTTTTATGTAATAAAAAATAAAAATAAAAAAAGAAGCTTTTTGGTGACGCCTGGATTTAAAAAAAATAAAATACTACCTATGGACTGAAATCTGTTATATTCTTAAAAAAAAAAAAATGAAAGAAAAGAAACATTCTTAGAAAAATCTAGAACATGTTACATGTGGTTGTTATTGGTCTTGTACTAGTACACTGGTTGCTTTGTAAATGCAAATAAAATATATTTACCAGTTTTTGCTAACCATATGTTCAGGATCAAGGTGTCCACCCATAGTTGATCCCAGATGGGTACCAGACTACCTTCTAATGGGCAGAGCGTCAACTTAAAGAGGGCAGCAGTTTTGGTGAAACCTCAGATGGCAGTACTGAAACAATACTGAACTACTGAAGTGTGACAAAGAAAGAATTATGTCACTGGAGCAAATAGTGCCTAAGATATAGCCTATTTGCACTTCTTGCAAAAGATTAAAAGATTTTCAGAAACTTGATAATGAAAACAATTGAATGTCTGCCGAAACATGACTAATAGTGCTTAAATTAGCACAAAAACTGACTGTGAGAAACAATAAAATGGGAATGGAAAGCAGGTGTGTGAAGCGCTGAACCAGATGTTTCTGGTGTAGATCAAATGAGATGTTGCTGCACATAAGAAAATATCCATATAACACGCTATATTTGGGAAGAGAGACAGACATCAACTATACAGAGAGAGAAAGAGAGAGAAATGTATAGATAGTAAATATACAACTATTATAGTAATGTAAAGGCCCTATCTGACATCTGAAAGTTGCAGATGTTTGGAAAGAGGTTGTTTTGCTGGTTAATTTCCATATGTGGTCTTTTTGGTTTTTACACAGTGGAGGAAGTTTTTAGCTGTTTCACGCTATTTTTTATAGTATGTTTACAATTTTTCAGACCATCTTTTATGACCAATCATAAATATACTAATGCAAAAGAAATTCAGGAATTTATATCCCCATGTGAACCCTGAGAAAAAAAGAAAAAAAAAAGAAGATTAGGGGACTCATTTATAAAATGTTATGTAAAACCTTCCTACATTTGATGTGAGATCATTTATCAACTGTGCATACATGTGATTCAGATTCGAACATACACACAAAAATGATCTTGCATACACCTCTCTTCCAGATGTGAAACCTATTTCTGCATTATAGGCCATTTACATGATTATTTTGAGATGTCTTTGCCCATATACTCAACAATTCACATAAACCAGAACAAATGAAATCTTTAAGAAGATTTGCAAAGAAAACCATTTGCTTTTAACATGAAATACAGCTGTAGCAAAAACCCAAACACAAACACAACCTCAAAAACTAATACAGTTTGATTGGATGCACTCACAAAAAACCCTGCTCTGTCAATGATTAAGAAATTTTACATTCTGGTCAGAAATGTGTTTACTTTGAAAGTATTTCCAAAATCAAGTAATTAACTTAAAGGCAAATTATGTAAAATTGTTGCAGTAAAATATCCAAAAACTACTAACGTTAGGCCAGTGATATATATTTTGTTCAGTTAAATACTTACAATATCCCAAATATTTCCAACTATTTGTAAATCGTGAGAAAATTGCGATTTTAACCAAGGATCTGGGACATCGTCCAGGTGTCGCCTGTCAATGGCGTCATATCTGCGTTACCCTCGGTTTCCGGTTTTATTTTATAGAAACCATGGAAACAGCAGAGGAGCTTTAATGTTTTATGAGAAAAGGAAACATCTGTTTGGTTACATTTATAGACAGAAAACTAATTATTGTTATATAGCTCAACACTTCTTATTGTTTAAATCTAGTTTTCTTGATTTTCCGAGAGTAGGCTACCATGCTTTTACCTTGTCTCTGAGATAAACTATTTTGTCAAATGGCAATCATACAATACGTTTAAAATTAATTGCATGCCAGTTATCAGCCACCCAGCATTTATTAATGATATTCTAAAATCGATCTAGCAGTGTGCAACAAGTGATCACAGCCGCGGCCGAGCGAATGCACAGAGTAACATAACATCATTTTCAGCACAGTCAAGTGTATCTAATGTGATAAACAGAGCTGTGTTACCTCATACTCGTGACCTGAAGAAGCGGAAGCGGCGACTGCGGCATAATAATAAAGAGCTCCACTGTTCGCGAGGCCTCGTTCAGCTCCAACAGCACTCGTCCTGCTCTGCTTCATACTACAGTAATGTTGATAATCTCATTCATGAATAATTTCTGCGCAAGTCCCGTACCAATTCTTTTCCACTGACTGTGAGGTGAAGATCGCCTAATAATCCGCGTTCAATCTCGGCGTCATCAAGCTACACCTTTGTTTTGAATAGGCGACCTCTAGCGGCGAAAAAAAATACATTTCGTAGGTTTAAATTAATATTTGAGATTAAATTCACGTTGAAATGTCTGCTGAAATACACTTACATAATAGAAGTTTATAGCTTCTCCCAAAATAATGAATACGTTTGACAGAATTCGTGAAATTGACCCATTTAACCCATGCATAATATTGTTTAAAATGAAACAAAATGATTAATAAAACCAGTATGGCATTTGTTGGTTCACGTGTATTTCATTTTGGAACAAAAAGACACACAAACAAATTGAACGGTGCAATTTTATCAAGCAGATATAATTAGATGCATACCTTTAGCTGTTTGTAATGAACTCAAGTCACAAACAGTATACATGACCTTCTTTTTAGAAATATTATGTGATGATACTTGTTACTGATCTCTCTCACACACCTTCTTTTTATCCCCAATTTCATCCTCTCACGTGTTCTCTCCTCCATCTCATCTCTGTTTGCTCATTAGGCTGTTTACTGAGGCATGTTAATGAAGGCCAGCAGGTCACCACGCACAAACAGAGAGAAATTCACAGTCTGCAGCTCATCAAAGCCTTTTCAGTCTCACCAGCCACAAATACCTTCCTCCCACTCAGCAACATTTTCCAATGAACTCATAAAGATGAACTTACTGTGTTTTCTATAGAAAGCATATTAGATGTCTATGCGGAATTATAATCATTACCAAGATATAATGTGATGGCACCCATTTCACGCTGTCTGGATTTTTGTTAGAACACTGGCAAAAATTTGTCCAATTAATTAAATCTAGATTTAATAAGCGAGTTTGTTAAGATGCAACTTTTGTTTTGCCACTGGCCATGACTCCATATTTCTTAGCAAATTTTTAAGACAGTCACTATTACTCATACACAAGGTTAATGATTTCAACAAACCTCTTGGCTCTAACCCCAAGCACTAAAGCATTAGTTCACCCAGAAATTAAAAATCTGTCATAATTTACTCACCCTTATGTTGTTCCAAACCCTTTCATTCATCTTGGGAATACAAATGAAGATCTTTTTGATGAAATCTGAGAGATTTCTGTCCCTCCGTAGACAGCTACAACTAAGACTTTTGTGTCAAAAAGTTCATAAAGAGATTGTAAAAGTAATCTATATGAATTGAGTGACAGTCTAAATTTTCTGAGACATGATCACTTTATATGATTGAATTAAGCTCTCAGATTTCATCAAAAAGATCCTCATTTGTGTTACGAAGATGAACGAAGGTCTTACAGGTGTGGAACGACATGAGGGTGAGTAATTAATTACAGAAATCAAATAGCAACTAGCCAGATCGCCATAACAACTACCACTAAAAACAACCGTTAACAGCCATATTAACACCCTTATATCTTGGTGAATTTGCACCGACTGAAACAACTCACATTTTCTTCAGAAAGTGTAAAAACCTAGTTTGGAATACAAAACTATTCTGGTCACAGTTGCTGAATGACATTGATTGATGTGCTTTAGTTATAGCTGAGAATGAGCCAAGAATCTAAAACACCAAAATGGAGTGAAAAAAGGAATGTATTCGCATTGTTCCAAAACATGTCAGGAAGAATGCTCTTGTCCTGAAACAATAGGCAGCTCAGACTCTGACAGGACGCAAGATGTACTTGGTGTACTTTTAAAGAGCTGAGATCAAATCCATTCCCCTGTGAGTAGCGAGGTTAATTGCCTTCAGCAGCAGGAACTGAAAGATTAAGTGTGTGTAAACAGCTGTAAACAAATTACCTTCAATATACACTCACAAGCTGGCTACTCTGAGCACAGTATAAATTGTAGTGTTAGTATATAGCTTATGTCATTATAATCACCAAGCCTGCATTTATTTGATCAAAAATACAGTAAGAACAGCAATATTGTGAAATATTATTATAATATGAAACAACTATTTGAATATATTTCAAAATGTAATTTATTCCTACGATAGCAAAACTGAATTATAAAGCCGACATTAAATGGAAGTTGTGATAGTCTTTTCTTCCCTATTGTGACATGAAACGGCTTCTCGAACAAGAAAAAATAGTCCATCTGAAACTTATGATTGTTGCGGTATGCTATTGGTCGATCTCATGTGAGTGATAGGTTGTCCCGCCCTCAAGAATCATTTCTTATTATTATCAATGTTGAAAATAGTTGTGCTGCTTAATATTTTTCAGGATTCTTTGATAAATATAAATTTCAAAAGAACATTTTATTCGAAATAACATTATAAGTATCTTTACTGTCTTTTGATCAATTTAATGCATCCTTGATAAATAAAAGTATTACATTTATTTATAAATCAAACATTGAATGCTAGTGCGGTATGCTAATTTTTAAGTGAAAAAAATAATAATAATGTGAGTGGTTTTTGCTTGTGCAAATTTCACTTCCACAAAGCTTGTTGTGGATGGTTGCCAGGATGTTGTTATGCAGTTGCTGTGGTGTTGCTAGACATGTTCCTAAGTCAACATATTTTGTTGATCCTGGAGCAAAATTCCTGTCTGTAAATTTAGTTCTAACCCTATCCTTACCCCTAAACCTAACCATACCCATAACTTATCCCTAAAATAAAGAGAAATGATTGGTGAATAACAGTGATGTAAGAGCACCTTAAGCCTAAACTTGACATAAACTGTAAAGCTGTCCCTCAAATCTGATTGACTGTTTGGAATGTTGTTCCAGGAACAACAAAGATGTTGCTTTGACAGCCTTATTTACTTATATACTGCATACTATAGAAGCTTGTTTCTGCCACAGAATAAAAAAGTAAAAAAGGTATATAGGGATTTTACAATTCTTACTTTTTTCTCAGAATTGCGAGCTATATACAATTGCAAGAAATAAAGTCTGAATTGTGGTTATAAAGTCTGAACTGCAAGATACAAACTCACAATAGACCTTAATCTGTGTAGCGCCATATTTAAGTTTTGGAAATTCAGGAATGAAACTGAGGCTGTGATGAACAGAGTACAGTGCATTCAACTGATTGTATTGTTGTTTAACAACATACATTGTTCAGCTGATGAAAAAAACACTTTCATCAGACAAAAACTCCATGAAACAGTTGTGAGTTGTGACCTTTATATAGCACTCACCATTATAAAGGCTGCAAGTCTGTCCCTCACAGACTCGTTTTAGTCAGCGTTAAATTCAACATGAAAGTGAATGTGAAGGCCATACTTGGAATTTGTCCTCTGCATTTAACCCATTCAGTTCAGTGCACACACTAGGAGTATAATGAGTAGTGAATCAGAGCAGTGGGCATTTTTCATTGTGGTCATTTTGTAGTCATTTTTGCTGTGGCACCTGGGGAGCGATTGGGGGTTAGGTGCCTTCCTCAAGAGCACCTCAGTCGGGTTACCAGACTGACTCTCTAACCATTATGCCATGACTGCCCCCTAAAATGGTGTCTAACTTGACTAAAGTCTGTTGCGAGAAATAAAGTCAGAGTCGCGAGAAAAAAGTCAAAATTGCCTAACAATTCTGACATTTCTTCTCACAATTCTGGCTTTATTCCTTGCAATTCTGACTTTTTTTCTCACTGTTAGATATAAACTCACAATAGAGAGTTATAAAGTCTGAATTGTGAGATATAAACTTGCAATTGCAAGAAAAAAAGTCTGAATTTTGAGACTAAAAGAAGCAACTACTTTTTTTATCTTTTAATCCATAGTTTTAGTGTATCCTCTGAAATCTGACCTCTTGAACACACGGCCAGAGTTTCTGCATATCAGGAGATCCCTCAGGAAGTCCAGGGGTGATATCACATCAGATATACTGCTGTCATGCAGCGGGCTGAGGGCTGAATCTTTTCCTGTGAAGAACCTGCATGGCACATCTGGTTTGGATTAACTGCTCCAAAAAGCAATACAAGCAAAAAGCAACATATGACAGTACTGCCAAAAAACCTCCTGGAGCAGACTGCCTAGTGAATCGCGCTCACGATTGGCAATTAAGGGGCTGTTTACATGACACCGTTTTCAACTATTTAGCCGTTCATTTTCATGACAATGGCGTATGGTGGCCTGAAAATGCGAACCTTTGAAAATGATTTTCAAAATGCACTTTTTTGAAAAAGATAGCATTAGTGTTCTCTCCATGTAAACTACAGAAATGCGAATTGTGCGTTTACATGACAATCATGTACTAAAAACAGAATTTTTTTTAATTAGTTTTTTTTCGCGTACAAACAACGTCAAAATGATCCCTGTTCACTCGGATATACAAAAACGAACGCATTATTCTGCCAGGCCAGTAGTTGGCGATGTAACTTTGTAAAGAAACACTATGCGTCTATAGACTGAACACATGTGGATGCACTGTTTTCACAAATTTGTGTTTTTGTTGTGTACATGGGGGCGATAACGGTATAATTTCAAAAACTTGCATTTTCAAACCAGTTTTCAGGCCATCAAAACGCTGTTGTATCGAAAATCAACGGCCAAAACACATGAAAAGTCTTCCGTTTTTAGCTGAAAATGGTGTGGTGTAAATGGCCCCTAAAGAATTTGGATGTAGACTGGTGCTCTTTTTTATTTGTTAATGACATTAATTAGAGGATGCTGTTTTTTTTTTTTTTTTTCTCAAGAAATCTTTTCCATCTGCTTTTCTTGTTATAGGTTACATTATTCTGTGAATATGAAGAGATAGAGGCACCATTTGTGGTTCCTCAGATCATCACACTGGCAGTATTTCAAAAAGCAAGAACCCTAAAGATCAGAAGTCTAGGATCTTCAGGATTAATATGTATTAACTGAAACTGAAATGTACAGTATACAAACCTTCAGAACACAGGACATGCATTTAAACATTCTGCATACACCAGAGGCCATTACAAGCAGAAAGTAAACTGTTGATTTAAAGTCTTTTGGATTAAATCAAGATTCACAGCGTAAGTAAACGTGTGAGACTATAAAGCGAACACTTCAGCAGAAGACTCTATCTGTATGGTAATGGTTTCTGATCACATCACGCACATACTGTTGCTGATGCATTTTATCTGCAGTGACATGATAAGAAACAGGGCTAAACAGATAATAGCGGAACTGATGGTTTTCTATGTATAGCTGCCAGAGACAGATTGCATGACTATATAGGAAACAAATTTGCCTTGGTAGGCAACAACAAAGAAAGAAACAAAAAATTAGGAAAAACCAAAGAGGAAAACTGAGAACAATGGATGTCTTCTGAATGTAAACACTGTGACTGTTTGTCAAGAATAATTTGGAGCGAAAAAAGAACAAAGGGCAGCTTGGGAAATTAATTTCATGTATGCATAGAGAAGGAAAACAGGCTGAAATGTTCTGCTTTTTCATCACTGAAAAGTGACAACAGAGTGTTTTTTTTTTTTTTTTTTTTTTTGGTACTGACAACTGTGCAAATCCAGCTTAGATCTGTGAGCTGCCAAACCTCAGTAAGGCTGAGGATGTTGCTGCACATCTATTTGTATTGTGTCATGAGTGTCTGAGATGGTGGGTTTGGTACATTTGAGGCATTTGTAAATGACACGAGTGCTTATCTTCTTTCATAACATGTTTGCATACTGCTTATGATATGCTATAGGGCATTTGTTCAGTTTCACTTGAGTTATGAAACTCCTCGGAACTGATGGCTTAGCTCGGATCATACCAAACTGTGCAAATTATTATTACTGTTACACTTTATTCCCAAATTGTTAATGTTAACAACATCAGCATTGCGTGACTGTGCATTTAGTGTATATTAGCGTTACCTGTAGATTTCAATTTCTGTAGCCACTCTGCAGGCTTTTGCTTTTGACTATGAGTGATTCTCCAGTTGTCACTGCTGATTGTCATTTGGATCTTTCTGGATTACAATCCACCATCAAAAATGATAAGTTTAATTATTTTAGCTGCTGTGAGAAAAGGCAGCATCCTCACGTGATAAAACTGACTAGCCTGGACTGGACTCCTTACTTTCTGATTAAGGATGTGACGTAATGACGCATAGACACACTGCTGCATGCTCGAATTTCCCGTGGAAATCCACCATGCCGCTCTTATTATAAAACATTATTACAAGCTTGCCGTTGTGAATCGAGTTAAGATAATGAGATAGTTTTGAACACTGGCTGGTTATGTACTTGCTCAAAAATTGATTTTGGATCATTTTTAACCAAAAAAAGTTACGGACTGCAGCTTTAAGAGTAATCAAGATTATATTCCTTTTAATAAAGCAATTAATCTATACAATAATATTTATAATTTATAATAATATATAGGTGGCCACTTCTAATAGAATATGATGTTTAAAATGATACTAAGATTTTTGTTTTTCTATCTGTGGTTTAGTTTGAACTTCTGTAGAAGACAGTGAGACGTCATCTGTAATATTTCACTCTTGGGATATGAGACATTTTTTATATGCTATTTACAATAAGATAAAGAGCATATTGTACTGAAGTTCACAGTGCACTAGTAAGGTCACAGTGCCCTCTGTAGGCTGATATCAGTCAGTATTCAAGTCTCAAAGCAATTTATTATTCCTGTCACATCCTCTGGGGAGCCCTACTACATCACAACACATCTTACACACCCTGATGAAATGTGAAATTACATCCCCAATGACTCGAATAATCATGGCAATCTAGTTTTCTCTTCCAGTTTATTAATAATCTACCACTACAAGTCATTATCAGTCACATCAGAATTATGTAGAAGACAGACAGAAGACAGATTAGATGATAGATAGATAGATAGATAGATAGATAGATAGATAGATAGATAGATAGATAGATAGATAGATAGATAGATAGATAGATAGATAGATAGATAGATAGATAGATAGATAGATAGATAGATAGATAGATAGACAGACAAAGATGAAGATGACAGCACATTGAGCAGTGAAAATGCTACTATACCCCCTTCAATGGCACAAAAGTATGCGGAGGCATTTATGAAGTGCTGTTAATGCTGACAGTACTGAAGGTTAAGTACTTTGCTGTTTTGCAATATTGTAGAGATTCAGGTGCTGTGCGAGTGTTTCATGGTAATAAGAGGCCTGACTGTAGGCCCAGTAAAACAGCAGCTCTCCTTGTGCTGTGCAGTATTTAATGAAGAAGACCCTCTTCAGATGCCACTTCACTTTAAATGGCTTTATGTAACTTTTTGGGGTAAATTTAGCAGTCTGTTCACACTTGACAGTGCTTCATGACTTTTAGTTGGATCTCTGAAGTATACACAGAAAAACAATATATTTTAAATGTACTTCATCATTAAAAATGTGTAATACAAATACTTTTTTTTTAAATACATGACATACAAGTTTCAATAGGAATTACATGAAAATATTTTTGTAGTTTACTATAAATGCCTGTTGGTACATTCTGCAGTACACTTTAACCATATTTAAAAGACTTAAAGCTGCAAGCAGCACTGAAAGGGCTATCACACCCGGGGTCACCGCCATGTTTTTTAATGGATGGATGCATTTTCTGTCTTCAGAATTTGGCCTACCATTCACAACCATTATAATCCTTGGAGGACTAAGGATATTTTTAAATACATCTCGGATTGTGCTCATCTGAAAGAAGATAGTCATATACACCTAGGATGGCTTGAGGAATCACTATTAGGATCTAGCTATTCACCGCTAGCATGTGTAGCATGTTGGTAGTCCAGTTTGCTAGCATGAGTCAAAAGAGCCAACCACCATGTCTCTATGATGCTCTGATGCAGAGATATAGATCTTGCTAAACGGTTGCTAGGGTACTCTGTTTGGTTGCTAGGGAGTGGCTTGGCAGCTGCCAATGATGATACTCCAAAGGCTGCTTGACAATATAAACCAACCCCCATGTCTTTACGATGTTCTGATGCTGAGATATAGATCTTGCTAAACGGTTGCTAGGGTACTCTGTTTGGTTGCTAGGGCGTGGCTATGAAGTGTTTAAGGTGATTCGTGATTGGCCGTTCGCTGCCCCGAGTCAAATGAGCCCACCCTCATGTTTCTATGACACTCCTATCCAAAGATATTGAATAAATCATTTTTGGGTGAACTATTTCGCCAATCATTCTTACATATTCGGGTCTTTATCGACCCGGATCTATATCTTACACGGAAGGATCTCTATCTGTCGCGATAATATAAAAATCCTCAGATATTAGAGTAACAATTACAGAAGAATAAAATTAGGCATGTTTTGTTACCTTTTGGAGCTTGAAAGTGCTCAGTTTGAGGTGATGTTTTATGCCATCACCACTGTCCTCATCAGAGCTCATTTCCCAGTAAATTCAGCAAATATTGGGCTAGTTTTATGTTTGAGGTCATGAATATGAGACCATTTGCGATCTCAAACGTATTCTCAAAACTATATAATTTTCAACATCTTCAAAATCAATATTTCGATCGCTAACAGCTTCACCAGATCCATCCAGTGACAGTAACAGTCATATTTGATTGTGTTTAGTACTTGCTCTGCAGTAAATTGCTGAGCCATTTCATGTTTTGCTTATTATTTCGTTTTCTGTCTGAAAGAGTCGTCACTTCAACATTGTGTATCAGACATTGCCACCTTGTGGAATAAAGGTGAATTGTACTTTTCCATCATCTAAGATTAATTTATTGTTGTGAATAAAAAATATACGTACACTCATACACACATCGGGTCGTTTGCGACCCTATACAATTTTTACAAAAAATAAATACAAAAATAGGCATTCTTTTATAATTTTATGATTTTTTTCTTGTTATATTCTTTATAATGAATTGATTGAGGAATACCAAGAAGGTTGATGTCTAACTTTAAAAAATTAATGAAGAGGAAGGTAGTGAATGATGTCCTGGGTCACTAAAGACCCGAGGTATGCATTTAAGTGGGTCAAAAAGCACTCTAAAGTGCAGCTTATTGCATTTAATATAAATTTAAACTATAATGAATTTTCATTTAGTGTTGAAAGTGTCCAAAATATTGCCCACATAGCAAAAGAACTCCATGGCGGATCGGCCGCGGCTTCCGGAACGTATCCGCGAACGGACCCGGCATCCACTTGCTCGCAGTGACGGATCAGCAACGAAGGCGGATCGCGGACCCAACATGGTTCCGCGCTGCATCCGCTCCACATCCGCGCTTAAAACCTTACCTCCTCGGCGGGTCCGTTTGGGACAAATTGATACAACCGTTATCAACGATTGTTGACCCGACATGGGTCCGCTCAGGATCCGTTGATTGACAGTAGAATTTACGGCGCCGCCCGAAGGTGGACCTGATCCTCTGGACGGCGCCAAAACGAATGTGACAGTCACGCGGGTTTGGCGACTTGAATGCGGATCCGCCTAGGAGTCTCCTGCTGTGTGGGGGAGTGTGACGAGCAGGGCGGGCGAGAGCCGTGAGGGAACGAGTCTCTCACGGAGGAGCTCCGGAGGCATAAAAGGAGGAGCGACTACAATGAAAGACGAGAGAGGACCAGGCCTGGACTTTATTTTATGTTTTGTTATGTTTGTGTGGCCGGCAGACGTCCGCGAGGGTCTGCCGGCATTACTTTCGTTTTGTTTGTTTATTTTATATTAAAGTTTGGTTGAATGTTCGCCGGTTCCCGCCTCCTTCTTCCCATATCTACTAACCTCGTTACATTGGTGCCGAAACCCGGGAGGAAGGAGGGACATGCTGTCGGAGAGCCCTCGCTGCTGAAGGGGATCGCGGTGCTGCGGAGTTCGGGCAGCGCGGGAGTGAAGACCGCGAGAGCCTGTCCGAAGCGGTGGTACTGGAGCCTAGTGAAAGGTGGGATGGAGAGCTCGAGGCCGTGCCCCTGGGACGAGGTGGGGTGGCTGCCGTCCAAGAGGGAGCGGAGGAGTCGCCGCCGTTCGCCGTGGGCCGGAGCCTGCTGCCGTCCGCCATAAAGGGGAGGAGCAGGGAACGGGGGACTCGCTGCCGGCTGCCCTCAGTCGGAGGAGCCATCGCCGGCCGCCAGGAGGCGGTCGAGGATCGGGCCGTCCACCGAGCGTCCAGTGCCACCGCATGGCACCGCGAAGAAGAGCCTCTCGGCAGGCTGAGGACCAAGCGGCAGTGTGTCGGGGAACCGGACCAAGAATTTTTTTTTTCTTTTTCCTCTCTCCCCTCTCTCGTCCTGTCGCTCCCCTTGCTTCCGTCTCCTTTCTCTCGTCTCGTCTGTCCTTACCCCCAGGTGCTGCGGCCGCCGAGACAGGCCCCGGGGGGAGTAGAGCGCAGTCTCGGAGGTACCCCCCGGCCTGCGAGGGGCGTTGGGGGTATGTGACGAGCAGGGCGGGCGAGAGCCGTGAGGGAACGGCGCGAGGCCGGTGACGCGAGTGATAATGAGCGTCACCTGCGAGGCGTGCCGGCCTCGAGTCTCTCACGGAGGAGCTCCGGAGGCATAAAAGGAGGAGCGACTACAATGAAAGACGAGAGAGGACCAGGCCTGGACTTTATTTTATGTTTTGTTATGTTTGTGTGGCCGGCAGACGTCCGCGAGGGTCTGCCGGCATTACTTTCGTTTTGTTTGTTTATTTTATATTAAAGTTTGGTTGAATGTTCGCCGGTTCCCGCCTCCTTCTTCCCATATCTACTAACCTCGTTACAGTGAGTTTGCACTTAACTATACAGTATTATTATGTAATACTCTTTTTAAAAGTATGCTGTATTTCATTTTCACAAGGGTAGGTGTTTGCTATGTTATTGGTGTTTTGAATGGTTGCGAGAGCATTGTTTGATGCTTTTTCTAAGGTATTCTGGGAGGACGCTTAGTCAGAAGAGCACACTCTCTTTCAAATAGTTATGACTCAAGAGATGAGGTTTATTAAAAAATACAGAGACAGACTTGTTTGGCAGTAACATTTATTAGTGTTTCCCATGAAAGTAAAACACATTTCAAGAGGGTCTGTTATCTGCCTCTCTCTATATAATTTCAACACACTAGGTTTATATCTTCCATCTGAACATCAGTTCTTCAGATAATCACTTTTCTTTCAAGCAATGTTGGGTGAGAAAGGAAAAAATGAATTCACCCGGTCACATGGGTGACCCTGACAACACATGACTTCCTCATTCGACAAACTGATGGACATGTTGGGTAGCCGAGAAACAGTGGGAAAACACTGCTCTTAAAGGTCTGAGAGCTGCTACGGGGCAAAGCAAGAGAGAAAGACACACAGGAAGAAGAAGAAGAAGAGAGAGTGCGATAGAGAAACATTGAGACTTTGAATATGCTTATATAGAGGCATGCCAAGAAACTACACACACTAATATTAAAGCTGCGGAAAACAACCAAAGCGAAAGACAGAGAGAAAGATAAAGATACGGTTGCAAAAGCATACAACTTCTAGCCACATAGAACATGCTTGCTTAGCAGATAAATACGTTGGGTAATGCTAACACAGAGTGAGCAAGCTAGCGACAGTGTACTATATATATTTGAAGCTAAGCTATCCATATTGCCACTAAAACTAACACCAGGTTACACTATTTATATATATATTTGAATATCTGGGATTGTATTTCACAAGCTCGGAAGGCAAGGCGTTCATGCACGTGCAAAGAGAGCAGGTTTGTAGCAGCAGCAGCGGGGAAAGACGGTACGGTGGGCGTTCCAAGACTACCACGGTGAGGATGTCAATGCGTTTGTCATGATTACAAGAGCTTAAAATACACAAACTATGTGACACAGCTTGTCGATCCTGAAAAGGGACAGAAAGAACACTCATATCTCAAAAATTACGAACTTAGCATTCCTTCTGTGCTGAAAAAGCAACTTAAACTAGCCGGTTGTTAGCTGGTTGAAGTTGGACTTCCAGCCTGACCAGGCTGGGAGACCGTCTCAGACCACATTAGGCTTGGTTCAGTTTTGTTTTTCAGCAGGGTTGACTATAACGTCCTGTAAGGATACAGGTAGTAATGTAGCATTAGCAAATCTACAGAGGATTTCAACTATAAAGCAACTCTCATCCTGAACGGACATCCAAGCTGGGACACATTCAGACAATGCTCAGTTTCTTAAAACATCAAACTATGAACATCCATTGGACAGATCATCATACATATAAGCTAAAGTGCACAAGCTCCTCTTAAGGAGAACTAGACAATACTGGCAATTAATACTAAGGCAATACAGTTACAAACACACAAAAATACAAATCGGCACAGGATGTCAAGTTTATCACTTGGGCACAAATACAACCATCATTGGTTCAGAAATGGCTCTCATAACTACTCAAATGTGCTATAATAATCATTTCAAGTTAGTATGTTAAAATGCAGTGGCTTCAATTGGATTTGGAGCCAGTTCCTTCATACACATATCGTTGCAGTTACACAAGTCGTCATATTCAACACATCTGACACGCGCACACAACCATTTATGATTAAATATTTGTTGAATAGAGAAAATAATATTTTTTACCACACAAATAGACTCTGGCTTATATACAATACAGTAATGTATTCACATAGATATGTACTTTGTCAAGAACATCTTAAAAGTCTATTTACACTATCAAAGGGCAGTACCCTATTATGCTTGTGTTATTTTCTTTTTGGAGTTTATATATAATATTAAACTTAGCACTGTTAATACCCTGAAATATCTATAATTCTATATAAGAAAGCTAAATAAGTATATGAACAGGTTGGTAAATTAAGAAATCTATTGCTATTATGTATGTAGGAAAGCGTGTTACTACACGTTTAGACTAAATTCGTTTTGATTTTTTTAAATACAGTATATAATGTGCACGTGCTGTTGTTTCTTTTCAGGGGACATTGCTGATAGAATGAATTTTTTATTTTACTTGCTTAAAAGTGAACATCTATCTGGGCAGCACAGAGTTTCCAAGAATAACCGCCATTCAAATGCTGTTTTATTGCACTTTTCCAAGAATAAAGTTTCAGAATTTCCAACTAAAGGAATAAAGAATATTGTTAATTAATTGTACGTTTGAAGTGGAATTCTCATTTTCAAATTTGTTGTTTGGGGGTGTTCTGGGAGGATAAATTTTAATTTATTTTTGTTCTTTTTTATTATTACAATTTTAGTTTTGTCAACTTTTATAAGCATAGTAGCATATAAAGGACCTAAATTTTACATTTTAAAGTTAAATTTTTTTGTCAACTTGGACATGTTTATATAAAGTAACTGTTCACTATAGATAATGGCAGCCTCGTCGATATTGTTTTCCAGTGCAATCATTATATTTGTGCTTGTTTTTACACGTTAATTAGTGCCAAGTTCTGTCAACTATTAATGAACTTCATTGTCACACTCAATACTCAATTGCTCAAAACTCTTCTTATGGTTCTGAATCTTGACAAATCAGAAAAAACGTAAGTCACATATTGTCTGTGATTGCAAAAGCTTTAGGTACGATGAAATGGTTTACGATAAATATGTGTCTTTACTATTATAATACAGTCATATATAATATTAATGAAATCTGGCACTTTGAATAACTGGTCAAATAGAAACTTATGACCTGCACTTAATAGAAGCAAATAACTCTTCATATTCTCATTAAACACATGTAAACAAAGAAAGTCATGTCAAAGACACTAAGATAGACAGTAAAAGCAGACGGTAACACTTTTACAGGGCTTTGGACCACGAAGCCCACAACAACGCTACAATACTAAAGTCTAGATATTTTCATTTTGTCATTTTTTTAAATCATACTATCTTTATGTGACTTTGGAGAAGAGGAATCAAAGATTTACCGTTACATTCACAACAAAATTCGATCCATCCAGGGACACAATAACAGGTTTTGGTGTTGTAAGTTTTTAAAGATCATGTCCCAGTCGCTCAATCTCTTCAATGAGGAAGTCAATGTCTTCAAAGGTAGCAGCTGGGTTGGAGATGACCATACGGAAGAAGTTGACCTTGTCTCCTTGCGGCTGATAGCTCACCATGGTCGTTCCATACTCCATCATTCTGGCTTTGATTACAGGGGCAACCTGTGAGAGAACATTTTATTAGCTTTGGGAATGACGAAATGTTTTGTGCTTCATGTTTTTTACATTTTTTTAAACACACTTTGCCCTTGCAAAACTTGCTGGGTGTGGTAACGTAATCGATTACATTGATTACGCACTGTTTATGTTCATCGATAATCCCCTGTAATGTTTCACACAAAACAAAACTCTAGAGCAGATGCTAATGACTGGCAGCACCATTTAATACGAACCTGCACATTTTCAGGACTCACGTTTGCATTGAGTGACCGTATCAAAAATGCCGATGTTCATAACATCAGGAAGATGACAGCGTGTTATTAAATAAATGAGTCCAATCGAGTTCATCCATCAAATATTTTAAACAACCAGCAAGGACTTTAAATGCTTAGTAACTGAGTGCAGAGAGTATGTTAGAGCTACGTGCCTCATATCTCGTACCCACTGCAGCTCCGCTGGACCTGCGAATGAACGCAAATCATTTCTCAGTCTCTGTGAGTAAACTAAACCCATCATGATTATACAGTTCCCATTCAGTCATGTTGGAATTGCGTGACTCTCTTCTTTGTGAAGGTACAAGTTTCCTGTTACCCAGCCTGCCGCCACTTCTCATAGCAGAGCTGCAGGTCTGGTTAACACTTTGGGACACCTGACACTGCATTCATACGGGGCGTCAGCGTCAACGCTTGACGGAGGGCGTGTCTGAAGCTTGTGCTGACGCAACCGTTATAGTGATTACAGCCAATCACATTACTTTCCAGTGTTGCACAAATGCAGTTGGCTGCGACTGCTCTAGGGTATTTGCATAGGGCGATCTGATTGGATGACGCCTGCGTTGGCGCTTGAAAAGTTGAGAAATCTTCAACTTCTGCCGCTTGCAATGCGAGTGAAGCGACGCGACGGAACCCACAATTCAGTTCGGCAACGCATGACGTCACCCATTCAAAGTAAACGAGAAGCGTTAACGCCGGCGCCCCGTGTGAATGCAGCCTGAGGGTTACAGTGGGAGCTTGTCCCCACCGACCTCCCACTCCTCTAGCGTGCCATGTGCCGTCGAGCTGCAGAGTGATGCCGTGGGTCCCTCAAGTGGGGGACCCTGTGTGTCATTCAGCGCTCCGGATGAAGATCAGATGTCAGTCGCTGCATCAGAGAGTGGGCTATTGTCCTCTGGAAAGAGTGATGATGCTTGCCTGGGCCGGCGAAGACATCGGACTCAAGTAGAACCCTCCACCTTGTCCGGAGCTCTTCGGTTGATAATTGATTCCTGGGTGCAGAGCGCGGTTCACAGCCACATTCCACCCCAGTGCCTTTCTTCCCGGAAGTGAATGAGGAGGTTCAAAAGTCATCGTAGGCATCTTTTAATGCCCAAAGCCTCCTCCACTCTCATTACCGTCGATGGTGGGGCTGCCAAGGGTTAAATGGACATTACAGAGTTGGAGTGTGCAACTGCACACCCTCAAGGTGCTGTCACCTGGCGAAATTACTCCAGACTCCAGTCCAGGGCCTGTAAAATAACAGCAGCCCTGGCTAATAAGGCTTACAGTGTGCTGGGCCACCTCGGCTCTGCATGCCATGGCTATCCTGCAGGTCCATCAGGCAAAAGCTCTCATAGAGCTGCACAAGGGTAGTTCTGAGCCTGGGTTGATGCAGGAACTGCGCTCAATGACTGACCTCGCCCTCTGGGTAACAAAAGTCATGGAGCAGGCCCTTAGCCAGATGATGTCCAGCTTGGTGGTCCAGGAGCGCCATCTCTGGCTGAACCTGGCTGAGATGAAGTATGTTGAGCCCCCAGAAGGAAGGTGATGCACCCTGTCCAGGATGCAGCAAAACCCTTGAAGCGCCCATCTAAGCGGCCCTGAGACGGGCAACCCAGAGATGGAGGGAGCTGCTTTAAACCAAGAGGTGGTGATCGCACCATTCCTTCCCCCAGAAAAGGGCCAGGTGGAGAATCTTCTGTTTCAGTTTATTTCTGTTCTGTCGCTGGCCCCAGGACCAGTGTTACCCACTTTTTCAATAAGAGCAGTTTATTCAGTCTCTGAGCCATACCGGGCATGGTCTGGCAGTGAGCAACACCCCGCTTCTTTACTTTCAGCAGCCTGGGCTAATGGCAGGCTATTGTCCTCTGGAGAGGATGATGAAGCTGAACTTCCCTCCTCATGGGTGACTGCACATGCTGAATTGGATTTAGAGTTGACGGCCACTCTTGACTGGGCAGGCCTGGGCATAGGACTCGAGTGGAACCCTCCACCTTGTCCGGAGTGCTCGCGGTTGGATGACAAAGACGCCCTGTCCTGCATGAGGAGATTGCGGTACTGCGAAGAATAGAGCCTGTCCCTCTAGCCGAGATGAAGTCAGGGTTTCACAGCCCATACTTCATCGTACCCAAGAAAGGTGGGTGATTACAGCCAATCTTGGATCTGTGTTTTGAATCGGGCCCTACACAAGCTTCCATTCAAGATGCTTACGCAGAAAAGCATCCTCACATGTGGTCACCCCCAGGATTGGTTTGCAGCGATCAACCTGAATGATGCATATGTCTTGACACACACTGGTTCTTTGGTTTGCTTTTGAGGGTTGGGCATACCAGTACAAGGTCCTCCCCTTTGGACTGTCCCTGTCTTCCTGCATCTTTACCAAAGTCACGGAGGCTGCCCTTACCCCACTGAGGGCATTCACATCTTGATCTCGACTGCTTATTCAAGCTCACTCTTGAAATCTGTTATGCCAACACAGGGACCTGGTGCTCAGGCATCTCAGCCATCTGAGGCTTTGGATGAACTGGGAAAATAGAAAGCTCACCCCTATGCAGAGCATCTCTTTTCTAGGTATGGAGTTGGACCTGGTCAATATTATGACGCGTCTCACCAACGAGCATGCACAGTCAGTGCTGAACTGCCTGAATACGTTAGGGGGAAAACAGTGGTTCCACTGAAATAATTTCAGAGGCTCCGGGGGCATATGGCATGGACCGGACCTCGACTGCAGTGGCATACCAATTGCCTAGAGTTGCTGGCAGTGCTGATCACTCTACGCCAGTTTCAACTATTGTTTTAGGGCAAGCACATTTTGGTCTGCACGGACAACACTGCGATGGTTGCATACATCAACAACCAAGGCGGGGTACACTCACGTCACATCACAACTCACCTGCCCTCTCCTCCTCTGGAGTCAGCAGCAGCTCTGCACCGTTCACATTCTGGGCGAGCTCAACTGTGCAGCCAACACCATCTCATGACAGCTCATGTTCCTGGGAGAATGTAGACTCCACCCCCAGGTGGTTCAGCTGATCTAGAGTCTATTTGGGGATTCACAGGTAGACCTGTTTGCCTTCCAGAGGTCCTCCCATTGGCAGTTGTTCTATTCCCTGACCGAATTAACCCTCAGAAGCAAACAGCTGGCCCCAGAACCTACGCAAGTATGCGTTTTCGCTAGTCAGCCTGCTTGCACAGACAATGTGCAAGGTCAGGAAGAATGAGAAGCAGGTCTTGCTGGTCTCGGACCTGATGCTCTTCATGACAGCCCATCCCTGGCAGATACCCCTAAGGAAGGACCTGCTTTCTCAAGGATGGGGCACCATATGGCACCAGCATCCAGACCTCTGGAACCACCATGTGTGGTTTCTGGACAGGACGCAAAGGACTTAAGTGGCCTACCACTGGCGGTGGTAGACACTATCATTTAAGCTAGAGCCCCCTCTACTAGTTGCCCTTATGCTTTAAAGTAGAGCCTGTTCCCTGAGTGGTATTCTTCCCAGTGGGAAGACCCCTCTAAAGGGGTTGATGGAGAAAAAAAAATTATATGTAAATGCTTTTGTGTTCTCTCGCAAATGTTTTGCGTTCCCCCTAGTCCCTAGTAACTGTGTTTGCTCGCAAAACTTTTGAGTTCTTCGCAAGTGAACACACAAGGAATACAAAGGTTTTGTAAGTGAATGCAAAGTTTCTCAGGGGAAACACAACATTTTTGAAAGAGAAGGCAAAAACATTGACATATAATTTTTCCTGTCATCTCATATGTTTTTCCATTATCATTTCCCTTTAGGGGATCCATACCTTGATAGTACAAATCATAAGAAATTTATTTGCATGCTTTTTATATTTATTTGGATGTACATTTAATGATATAAGTTAAATCAATTAGAGAGTTGAAATAAAATAATTTTCCTGACAAAGCGGAGTCTCTACGTTAAACACTTCAAGCTAAATTCATTGCAGAATTGTAATATTTTTGACAAAACCCTGTCCAGAATTTTTGAGGTATTTTAATACAGTGCTTTCTTGTAAGCATACATCCTCATGTTGTAACTACACAATCTGTTCTTGGCTTAGCTTGAAGCAGAACTGAATTGATTAGAGCAGTAGTTTTGGACAGTATGTGGGACTATAATCTGAATAAAAGACACGCAGCCACTCATCACCACATAATTACAATCACTTCCCCTCAAATCTGTTGCAGGTTTCCAGCTATTAACAGCAGTGGCCTGTATCCAGCACCTACATAACCTTCCATCTCTATGAAACAAGCCTTGATATACTGGAACCTGTCCAGCTGTGTCTAAAAAACGAACAAAATACTGTTCCTGTGGGTACCAAAAGTCTCTAAAAACCAGTTTCTATTATTTGTAACACAAAAAGCATGAGCGTTCTAGTTTCAGGTAGATGAGGAGGGGTTTGTGGGTAGTGTTAGACAGAGACCCTCTTTGTATGAATAGCACGGGCGCCATCTGTTCGCCATAATTGCTGGTTAGAGATTTGCTGGCATGGAAGTGACTGAAGAGCAGCCAGCCAATGAAAGGACACCTGATGCGCAGCCCCTCCCCCTACAGTGACATCACTGCAGGGATGTAATTTTAGATATTTTTCTGGTTTGAAACATCTAGACATTACAAAAAGACATCACCTTACATCACCTGCACTTTTTAAAAGTGTACTTAAGTGTGTTAACAAACATAGTCATGAAAATGTACTCTTTAAATACACTAAAAGTGCACATTCAATCCAAATAAGCACACATCTTTTTCACAAGGGATGTTTCTCTGGCCAAAACAAAATAGAAAAATAGAAAAATCTCAAAAATAGAGAATCTCATATATTGTATAGGCTAACGGAGGATTGTTTGTTCTTTTGCTAAGATATAGCATGCAGTATTAACCTGATATCTCAATGTTAAATATGTTTTTGGGTTAATTAAATGACCTTGGGGTTTTTTAGAACCCCCAAACAGAGCCTTAAGGTTAATATTATTTTTTACTGCAATATATCATTGCTGCAAAAGCAATATGCATCATTTGAAATGTAAGAGTTCAGTTCACATCCGTTGATTGAATCGAGTTTTTCTCACCTTGTGCAGACGCTTCATTTTCTCCACTTTGTCCTCCAGGTAGCGCACACCCGGTGGAAGGTACCAGAAACACACATTGGTATGCTGAGGCTGCAAGGACACGAGACCACCAGATAGCATCAGCGTACGTTCACGCAACACACACACATACCTATCACTCAATTTAACGTACAACACACGCTTGCATAAATAGAGCACTCTGGGGAGTCCATTAAAGATCCGTGACGGAATATTTGATTAGGGGCCGTCTAGGGCCATAATGGGAATTTTTGTCGCTGTCAGTTTGGAAGCAGCCATGTAATCTATTCAATCAAAAGGCTTTGTGTTGAGCGCTTGAGCAGGTAGCTCATAGACAGACACTACAGTCCATTAGAGGCCCTCATCCCCATTGTGGGACTCCAGGGGCCATGCTGGAGAAGAATGCCTCCATGCACCAGTGAAAAGGACTCATTAGCCATTCAGATGGTGGGACACAAAGACAAAACACAGATCGAGTCATACCTCACAGTGCTAGAACCAAACAGAGCTTGCTAAACATCAGATCGAGAGCTGAAATGTTTTGTTAAATGTCATTCGATCATACTGCAACACCGCAACCTTCCTCGCCTTGCACTGCACTGACTTCAACAAGGGTGTGCTCACCGAGAAGCCTCCAGCCAAATCATTTTGTCACATTGGCACCAGGCACAATTTACATTTAAATGAGCCTCGAACGACTGCTCAGTCATTTCAAGGGTGAAACATTTCATGTTAGCTGAATTAGTGCACACAATCAGCTCTGCATTGGACAAAATTACTTGGAAATACAGGGCTTGCATTTAAATTTAGAGAGGATCGTTGTTTTTAAAAAAGGCATCAAGTGTGATTTAGAAATACTGTGTTTTGTATCTTTAGCAGATGTGCTATTTCCTGACAATTCAGGATGGTAACACGTTACAAATAAAGTTCTAGTTGTTAACATAGACTAACAATCATCAATTCTACAGCATTTATTAATCGCAATTAATGTTAATTTCAACATTTATTAATAAATTATTAATAAAAACAAAGTTGTATCTGTTAATATTATTTAAATGAACCTGAGCTGACAATAACTAACAATGAACAGTTGTATTTTTATTAACTATAGTTAACTAAGATTTAAAAAATACCATAACAAATGTATTTCTCATTGTTGATTAATGTTAGTTAATGCATTAACTAATTTTAACTAAAGCAACCTTATTGTAAAGTGTTACCAATTAAATGAAAGGAATTATCAACTGCATTAATTTGAATAAGTTGAATAAAAATTCTGAATACATTTAAACAATTAAATAAATTAATCACACTACACAGTTTAGATTCTTTAAAAAGCATAAATAATATTAAAGCAGCATCTATGAATTAATTAGCACATACACACATTACACAGACACTACCATTTAAAAAGTTGGGGTCAGTAATTTTTTTATTATAATTATTATTTATTTATTTATTTATTCATTTTTATTTTTATTTTTTAAAGAATTAATATTTGTTTTCAGCAAGGTCACATTGAATTGATCAAAAATGACTGTCAAGACATTTATATTGTTACACAATATTTCTATTTCAAATAACCACTTAAAGGGTTAGTTCACCCAAAAATTCTGTTATTAATTACTCACCCTCATGTCGTTCCACACCCGTAAGACCTTTGTTCATCTTCTGAACACAAATTTTTGATCAAATCCGATGCAGTGAGGCCTGCATTGCCAGCTAGATAATTAACACTTTCAATGCCCAGAAAGCTACTAAAGACATATTTAAAACAGTTCATGTGGTTCAATCTTAATGTTATGAAGCAACAAGAATACTTTTTGTGTGGCAAAAAAAAAAATAGCATCTTTATTCAACAATATCTAGTGATGGGTGATTTCAAAACACTGCTTCATGAAGCTTCGAAGCTTTACGAATCGTTTGTTTCGAATCAGTGGCTCGGAGCTTGTATCAAACTGCCAGAGTCACATGATTTCAGTAAACGAGGCTTCGTTATGCATAAGTGTTTTGAAATTTCAATGTTTCACCACTGGGGGGCGTGACTTTGGCAGTTTGATATATGGTCAGAGCCACTGATTCAAAACAAAAGATTTGTAAAGCTTCGAAGCTTCATGAAAGAAGTGTTTTGAAGTCACCGATCACTAGATATTGTTGAATAAAGTCACTATTTTGTGTTAATTGTCTTGCTGGCAATGCAGGCCTCACTGAGGCAATCGGATTTCATCAAAAATATCTTATGTTCCGAAGAAAAACAAAGATCTTACGGGTGTGGAACAACATGAGGGTGAGTATTTAATGACAGAATTTTTATTTTTGGATGAACAAACCCTTTAAATGAGGCACTGTTATATTCATAAAAGAATCATGAAAAAATATATACCATGGTTTCCACAAAAATATTAAGCAGCACAACTGTTTTCAACATTGATAATAATAAGAAATGTTTTCAAATCAGCATTTTAGAATGATTTCTGAAGGATAATGTGACACTGAAGTCTGGAGTAATGATGCTGAAAAATCTGCTTTAACATCAAAGGAATAAATACAATTTTAAAATATATTCAAATAGAAACAAACCCTCTTCTTAGCCCTAGAGTAAGTCCATGTGACAGGTGGGTTATATTGCATTGGATTATATCACAATAATGAAATGCCACCGTAAATGAATTCCAACTGTGGTGTGGTAGCCTCACTGTAAAAATAACAGAAAATGTCTTTTCATTATTGTGGCTTTATTGTGATATTATTATTATTATTAGCATTATTGTGTGTAATATGCTGGGGGCGTCAGTGCACAGACTATGTGTGGTCCATTAATATCCTATTCTGTTTGCTCAAACCAAACAACAGCAGAGAATTTCTGTCAGCAGAAATGGCCTGTTGTTTTTTAGTTTACAATTTTGCCTAATTCCTTTTTTGAGTAAGGTGATTTTCTCTTTGCTCTATTCTTGAATTCTACTGAATTATAATCATTGATGACAGGATGCAAGAGTAAGCCAAAAGAATTAAACACATCCAATAAGACTTACCTTTCCATCAAACACCATATCATATCCTTCCCTGTCCTTGATCTTGTTGTAGAGATATTCTGAAAGCTCCAGACATTTGTCAATCTGAGCCTCAAAACCAATAGTGCCCTTCAGAGAAGAAGAGAGAGGACAAACATTGTGACAACATAATACCTCACTATACAACCAATCAATTTGAATGACCTTGTAGCAAAACTACAGTCCCAAGTGTCTTTAGAGGTCCTTTAAGGCAGGGCAACTGTGATGCTGACTTGTCTTAGCGCCAACTTATTCTTGTCTTAAAATGTTAAATAGTTTAAAGTTAGGTTAACCTAAAGCCCGGGACACACCAAGCCGACATCAAAGAACTAGCAGTGATGAAAGCTGACTGTGTTGTCGCCTCTCGTTAGCTGCGTCTCGGCCAAAAAACTGCACTTGAACACACCAAAAGGACTAAAGGCGACTGTCAACTAGCATGTGAGTTCTGAGTTCTGCGCCTGTGTGTAAGTACATCGGTCTATTTTAGCAGGCATCAATAGTCTATTTTCATCATTCAAAAAGGGAAACCGAAACTAGGACCGTAAACAAAGCAGCTTTTGTTTACGATTTTAAATATCAATCACACTGATCAATTTCTTCATTCCAGTTGACTCATGTTTTCTAAAAAAAATTGTGCATTCAAATGCTCAGGTAAGATGACGTAAAATAATTACAGCCTTCTGTCTGCACCGCCTTGATTTCTTTGCTCGCTTTCATCATTTTCGCTTTTTAGCAAAGCTGAACAGCCAATCAGAGTTCTCTCTCTCACCGACGGCCCAAAGGTGATTAAACATTGCTGAATCGGCCCAAAACCCCCAAACAGAGTCTGACTAGAGCCAACGGTGTGGAACACACCAAAAAAATAAGCCGACCAATGCTCAAAAACAGCCCGACATTGCCCGATGTCTGACTGTCAGCTTGGTGTGTTCTGGCCTTAAGATTGTTGGATGGATGGATGGATGGATGGATGGATGGATGGATGGATGGATGGATGGATGGATGGATGGATGGATGGATGGATGGATGGATGGATGGATAGATAGATAGATAGATAGATAGATAGATAGATAGATAGATAGATAGATAGATAGATAGATAGATAGATAGATAGATAGATAGATAGATAGATAGATAGATAGATTTCATCAAAAATATCTTAATTTGTTTTCCAAAAATTAACGAAGGTCTTATGGGTGTGGAACGACATGAGGGTGAGTAAGTAATGAAAATTTCATTTTTGGGTTAATTAACTCTTTAAACATAAAGCTGTCAATACCTTAGCTCTCCACATTAGCCATAGTTTGAAGATGTCAACATGGCGGCCGCACTGCAGGGCCTTGTCCCCTGTATCGTAGGACAGATCATAGTGCTTGTCCTGCTGGAACAGATAACAGGCCTGCATCTGATTGCAGCTCTGCATCAGTCCCTGGATCAGATAACAAGAATAGGAAGGAAACAAATTACACAAAATAAAACAATTTTTTGTTTCAGTGACATTCATATGACTACTGTGCATGTTTGAATACTTTTTGGGGCCTCTGTAATAATATGTTAAGTTTGGGTTTTGATGGAGAAAGCAAAGAGTCTCACCTCCTCTCGAACCAGCAGAGCAGAGCACTGCAATGGCACAGCCATCATTTTATGAGGGTTCCAGGTCATAGAATTAGCCCTAAAATTGTATAAAAATAATTAAATAACCACATCATTGTGCATGAAATGAATAAATAGCTACATAATTTATTTTGATTCAGACAACATTTCTCCCTGAGGCACTGTGCTGTGCAGTGAAATGTCAAGTAAATAGAAAAATGATCAATTCCAATCATTTCATGGGGGAAACTTTTCAGACAGAAGTGGATTTCTCAATCGTATTTCAATCATGACAACTCTTGGAATTAAGCATTTATTGATGAGAATAAAATGTAAGGGTTGTCACGGCGGACTAGATATCTTATGCAGCTGCTGCTATTGACAAGTACGAAGACTTGATCTGTTAAACATGCTCAGACATAAAGATTTAAGAAACATGCAGCTGCAAAAGGTAAAGTAAGAGTAACCCCTCATAGCAAATCTAGACAGGTGGTGCTGGGGAGGAGGAGGGCTAAAATGAAGAATTCTCATAGCTTACACAGATTCTGTGCACCGTTCACACCAAGAACAATAACTATAAATTAGGGCTGGGATGATACAATAATTCTCGATCGATACAATGAATCTGGATCGATCCTGATATTTTCTCTCTCAAATCAATTCTGAGCTTAGGTTTAAAAGCAGATGGCGCTCTAGGCTAGTTTTTAACCACACACTCTCAAACGCTCATGAAGAAGACTGCTGGACAGCACTTGTGTGTTCGGCTGAGTCATGTAAGTGGTTAAATATACTTGTACCTCGCCTCTGAATGCTTTTATGATGCAAGATTTGTAATTCGCTTTAAACTTTTCAAACTTTATGAATGATTATTTTAGGTTTAAGTGGTGTGTTTCTAAAGCATGTATAGTAGTGCCATCTGCTGTTTAAAAACTAAGCTCAGAATTGGTTCTAGAGAGAATCGTGATACATCCGAAAATATCAAAATCGCTCCAGATTCTTTGTATTGCAAATCGAGAATCGATGTATTGTCCCAGCCCTACTATAAAAATAACAATAAAGTTATAGTTCTAAAAATCATTCTAAATATTAAAGAATAGCAAAGTTCACACCACGACTACAACGATAACGATATAGAGAAATTATATCGTTGGGATCACTTTCAGAATATTTATTTTTTTCCAGCTGTTGAATGATAAAACACTGTCGGCCAATCAGAATCCATTCTAATTTTAAGGCCTTGAGCATTTAAAACAGTAGACGACATTGCGGAGAAGTTAATCACAGAGGTCCAGAGAAAGCCACCACTGTTTGACAAGTCAAACCCCCTTTTCAAATATACTTTAAAGAAAATGTATATATGGAAAACAATCATACCATTGGAATAAATGGTGTGAAGTGTTAACGATGAGATCATTATGCCAGGCTAGCAAACAGTGTAACATAAAATTACATCAGGTATCCAGTGCTAGTTTCAGATAATATTGTCTTGCTTCCTTTGACGTTGTGGTGAAAAAGACTAGGGGTCCTATAATACACCCGGCGCAATGCGACGCAAGGCGCAAGTGTGTTTGCTAATTTGCGTCCGGCGCCGTTCGCGTTTTCCCGTTCAGCGCCACGTCCTTAAATTAGTAAATGCATTTGCGCCAGTTAGTGCGCCCATGGGCGTGCTGGTCTAAAAAAGAGGTGTGTTCAGGCGCATTGCTATTTTAAGGAGCTGAAAATAAACTGCGCCATAGACCAACTCAAACCTGGTCTAAAGTCTAAAGTCAATGTCAATTTTTTTGTTAGAGAACGTTGGTAGAAACTGCGCCTCTGGGCGCGTCCACAGTGCGCGTTGACTTTGCTTATTACACACAGGGATGCGCATCACACAAACATGCCAAATATTAAAAACAAAAGGATTACAGTGTAAAAGAATATTATTGTGTAGGCTACATAAATATTAAAATGTAATGATGAATAGTCATTACGTGTATTAGAATTAGGCTACCTATTTTCAATTCAGCCTATTACTACTTATGATGATGAACGAAATTGGCTAATTAATTGAACAGTCATGCCAATACACACACATATATATTAACTGACTCATCGCGCGGAGCTATTTGAAAACCTGCATTTGCAAGCCCGCTTTAACTTCGCGCACGAGCAGATCGGTTTCTTCGCTTGAAAAGTGTTCAGCTTTTCCGCCAGCAAATTGTGCCATGTAAATAGCAATCCGCCCATAGCGTAAGCGCATCTCGCTCTTAAAGGGAATGGGAGATGACACTCTGATTGAGTGCGCTTTACACTTTGCGTTTAGATCGTTAAAATAGGGCCCTAGATGTTGTTTTTAATCCACTATATTGACTTTGTCCTCTACATTTACTGTTAGATTTGATCGATTACACTAGCTATTCACTCAAAACATAGCATGCTAAGGACATCTGCTGGTTAAAAATGTGTAAATGCAAGAACAGCAAAAACATGTTGTACACACTTTTGAAACCGCAGCACGTGAGCTTAGAAAAACAGACCATTATTGTTTATTGGTGTGGACACATATATAGTTATCATTAAAGTTATCTTTATAGTTATCATTCTTGGTATGAATGGGCCTTAAGAAGTGCTACCAACAGGCCATGGCACCAGTGTTGAGATTTTCATTACTGAACTAGACATTTAGTCGATGAGAAATGCAGATTGTACTGACCTCTCGACTCCATTCAGCTTCCACCGGTGTTTCCGGGACATTAGCAAACTTCCGCCCCATGCTCCCTGTATGATCACAGAGGCAAAAGTCATTTTAAAGGCATTCTATTATGTGTTAATAGAAACATTTTTGTCTTTCTCATTAAAAAAAAAGGGGGAAGGAAGGTTTATTCTTGATATACTAATACAGATATGAGAGAGGCCGCTCACTGGACTAGGTCAAGCTCCACCCATTTTACTTAATTGGCTCTGCAATGAGCACCACTTGAGATATGACCGAAAGCATGATACTTTTATTATATTTCTAAAGGCAGATATTATATTTCTTTTTTCATTAATATATTCAGATACATCATATTTACAGCCCATTTGAGACCACAGAGGACTGGGATATTGGTCTCATCTGTACTACATGACTAGCTGCTGCCTTTAGGTTGATGAATGAGGCTGACTACATCCAAACGCATTGCACGAGTTTGAGCTCCGGCATGCCTCCCCAATATGTCTGTGTTGTTGTGGAAATGCCAGAGGGTACAGCATCACAGGAAAAAAATGAGTAAGATTGAGGAATAAGGTATCGCATTAATCTTATCAGCCCCGTGAGAATGAATACACACATGTACACACTCACACAGACTGATTGAAGGTAATTTCTCTAATAGGAAACATTTAGTTGAAGCTACTCCTCTAAAGGAGGTCATTTATTACATGCCTGTTAAATTCACTCTGTGCCAAATTTCAAACACAGCTGGTTCAACAGTAACAAATCATTAGATTTTTACATTTTCCGTAAAAGAAGAAAAAAAAAGTGTCACAAGCAAAAAACTTCTGGGTGGCACTTGGTGTTCGGGTGGTTTTTAGAGCATTGGGGGTCGCTAGAGTGTTCTTATTGGTTATTAGAGAATTGCCCTGCAGTTGCTAAAGTGTTCTCAGTGGTTCGTAGGTGGTTGATAGGGCATTGCAAGGCATTTGCTAAGGAGTTCTAGTACATTGCTATGCAGGTGCTAGGGTGCAGTTGTTCTAAGTGGGCACTAGATGTTATGAGTGGGTTTTAGCTTGTTTTTATGCAATTTCAAGGATGTTTTTAGTGGTAGGTAGGTGGTTGCTAATGTATTCTGACTGGTTGCTAAGTCATCACTTTGTGGTTGCTAGGCTGTTGTATTTAGATTCACATGTTTTATTGTCCACTAGGTGAAAATCAGAAGTTTGATTGCTTAAAAAAGTAACAGCACACATTTTCTCAGCAGTATAGGATATGTCATACACAGAAGTTTAATTAATTATGGTTAGGGCTTTGTTCAAATCCCTGACTTTACATATAAGCAATATATACACTACTGTGAAAAAGTCTTAGACATTCGTAAAGCCTAAGCTTTACGAATCTTTCGTTTCGAATCAGTGGTTCAGGGCGCATATCAAACTGCCAAAGTCACGTGAACTATTGAAATTGCAAAACACTTATGATGTAACAAAGCCTTGTTTACTGAAATCATGTGACTTTGGAGCTCCGAACCACTGATTCGAAAGCATTGTTTTGAAATCAGCCATTACTAGATATTGACGAAAAGTCGTTATTTAGTTTTTTTGGAGCACAAAAAGCATTCTTGTCGCTTTATAATATTAAGGTTGAACCACTGTAGTCACTGTAGAACTGTTTTGTTTTTAGTAAAGTTTTGGACTTCTGAAAGTGTTAATTAGCTTGCTGTCAATAGAGGACTCACTGAACCATCGGATTTAATCAAAAATATCTTAATTTGTGTTCTGCAAATAAACGAAGGTCTTACGGGTGTGGAACGATGTGAAGGTGAGTAATTAATGACTGAATTTTCATTTTTGGGTGAACTAACCCTTTAATTGTAATAATCCAGTGAGATTTTTGAATACAAAAGGAGTCTGACAACAGCCGGTGCTCCATACGGAGATCTGATCTCACCTTTCAAAAATACTATCATAAATAGATTTTATTTATCAGTTAACTTCTATTAACTAAATCAAATCAATATTTGGTGTGACCACCCTTTGTGTTTTAAATAGCTTTTGTCCAGGTACACTTTCTTCAAGCATTTTGGAGTTCTTCTGGATTTAGTTTGTCTCAGTTTCATCTGTTTCTTCATGTAATCACATGATGGTGAGATCAGTTCTCCGTATGGAGCACCAGCTGTTGTCAGACTCCTTTTGTTTTCAAAAATCTCACTGGATCATTAAAATTAATGGCAAAATGAATGTTCAGAAATGTGAACTGATATTTCCTACTGACACACTACAGCAAAAGATATAAATAACTGGCTTAAAACCTTTTTTCAGGGGTGAAAATACTGAGACATTTGCACAGTACTGTATTTATAGAGCCATTCAGCACTCAATAGCCCTATGTTACAGGCAGTAATGCAGAACAATCGATAAAGTCCTCAGTTCTGCATCCAGAGAATTATACTTTGGCTGTGCCAACACTGAAATCACTCTTGGATCACCGTCCACTGAGGTGAAACGTTCAGGAAGTTCATGTAAGTTCAGGGAAGCAGATCTACTCACATCCACATGCATCCAGATATCATGCTTCTTACAGATGTCCGATATAGCGATCAAAGGATCAAAGGCACCATAAACCGTAGTGCCGGCTGTGGCGCTGACAAAGAACGGCACGTATCCCTGTGAGAAAGAAATCAGCGGGTTATTCGAGGGCCCATTTTGCCACAGAACCAGACAGATTATTCAAACAGACCCAGGAGAGACACATGAGACGGTCATGGAGATACGGTCATTGAAATTACCTTCTGCTTGGCTTCAATGATCCTCCTCTCAAGGTCAGAAGGAATCATCTTACCCCTGGCAGAAATGAGAGCAGTAAAGCTGAAGTCATATGGTTTAGTGTTTATAACGTTAAGAAGTACATTTCTCAGTCGTGAAATAATGCGTCAATGGTGACAATCCAGACTAACCTTTCATCGACTTTAATACAGATGACACTTTCTGTACCGATTCCAAGTGCGGCTGCTCCTTTCTTAATTGAAAAATGGCTCTGAAAGGTATAATGATAGAATAATAATACAAACTGCTCTCAGAATATAGTGTCGTCATATGCTGGAATTAATAATAATAAATCTGTTACAGGCATATATTAAAATGTTGTGCAATTAAATAATTGTTATTTTCGGAAATATATTTCACAAAGTTGACATGAGATGAATGCTGTCTTCAAAGAATAAAATATATTATTTTTTCTTGGCTGGGCACCAAATAAAACACATTTTGTCTCTAATCATACAATTTAATTTTTTAGCTCTATGAAAAAAAAAAAAAAAAACACCAAATGCAAGATAAAACCACTTTACTTATATATATATACTTTGTGTATATATATATATATATATATATATATATATATATATATATATATAAATTATTTTTGTCCTACACTCTTAAAAATAAAGGTTCTTTGTTGACATATATGGTTCCATGCATATCCATGAAACCTTTCTATTCCACAAATGGGAACAGAAATACAGTTTAGTGCATAGCCTAATTTATGTTTATATGTATGTATTACATGTAAAATATATGTATTACACAAATGACCGGTCATATAATAATGGTCATGAAACGTCACATTAAAATAAAAAAGGTTAATATTTTGACACCGATTACTGAGTCGTGCTGTTTAGGAGAAATATCTTCACTAGAGGTTGTTGTTAATTATTACATTTAAAAAATGAATAAATAACAGGAGGATAGGTAAAAAGAGATAAATAAAAGGACATACATGTTCAGATGTGAAGGCCACCAGTCTAGGTACGGATGACATTCCTTTCTCCTTCACCTCAGGGAACATTTTATAGCGAGCCAGTAGCATGGCATACATGTTGGAAATGGCGCCACCTAGAGAACAATAAGGCAATCCTTCCATTCCATCACTCAGGTAAAGCTTTACTGAAGTCCTGAATGTCATAAACTGTGGTCTAATTCTCCAGATCACATCCCAGTTGTGATTTGCTTATCAGTACCTAAAATCTGATTCACTCAGAAGGGTTTTTTTTTTTTTTTTTTTGCAAAATGGGACATAGAACAGCAGTGCAGAAATTACAAAAAAATCAATCAGTTTCACCTCTAATCATTTTTTTTTTCTTTCTTAATTGATATGGTTGAAGTCACACATTCATCGCTATCGTTATCTCAAATAACTGAGATTCTTCTTTTCAAGATCCTCATAGAGTAATGCAGTCATCCTGCCCTAACAACTTTCAGCCAATTCATGTGCTTGCGCTCATGTCGTAACAGAAGCACACTGTGCAGAATTCGGCAGGTCACGCAGATTGACAGCTGCTTACCCGGGGAGAATATTCCATCACCGCGGCCATCCTGCCAGCCAATGATCTCCCTCATCTTCTTCAGCGTGACGTACTCCAACAACACGAAGACTGGAGCCACCTCATAGGTGAACCTGTTTGCACAGAGATCACATGACTCAGTTACACAAGCCAGAAAAAAATGTCACGACAAGCAAACATCACGACAACCTGTTTCGCAACTGACGTTTTGCAACAGTGCAGGTTTTACAGCAGCATGTTGTTGCCAGCCTAAAACAATGGTGGACATATAATTCTAACGAGACATGAAATTTTACAGTATTTTGATTTTTAAAATAGATTCTTTTAAATAATACATTTGATTTCTGATATAACCAATTAAACAAACTGAAAAAGCTGTTTTCCCCCACAAACACTGTTATTACATTGTTGTTACACCGTTATTACATTGTTATTACACTGTTAAATTAAAACTTTGATTCCCAACAACAACAAAAAAATTATTAGCCTGAATCTAATTTGAATTTCCATCTCATTTTCTCTCTGTGAATGAATCTAAGCACAAGATGAGGAAGGGGAGGTTATATTTTCTTGTCTGAATTAATTAGTGCCTTTCATTTTATTCCTTTCAATTGATATCTATTAGGTTAAGCAAAGACCAGGTCAGAATAATGTTTTTGAAGACAGAGAAAACGGAAATGATCTCAACCTGCTTTGTATTTTAATGGAAGGAGACACACACTCACATATTGGTGTTGGCAGTGGACGTTAGCCAATCCGCAGCCAAGCCAACCACGTCTAACCCAGTGGAGAGCTGATTGAAATACCTGGGGTGTGCTGAAGATAGAGGGAAAATACAAAAACAATGAATTTAACGTGTAAAGATATTTATGCCCCACTAATCGTCCACTATTAATAGTCACTTGCGGCTTGATGTAAAAGCTCAAATGAATTTCAGACCGGCGCAGACAGCAGAAATCAATCTTTCTGATTATTCATATTCCCAAAGCGAAAATCACTTTTCAAAACAATGGCTCTTATTTAAAATGCCACCAGAGAAAATAAAATCGTCCCTAGACGCATTCATTTAATACCACGTCATGTCCTGATCTGATTCGATTCGCCTTCAGGCAAAAATTGATGCGGTCTAAAAAAAAAATCAGTTTTACAAGCGAAGCAAACAATAGCAGAATTTATGTAATGCAAGATGATATAAGGAACATAAAAATAATAATATAAATTTTAGTATGAACCCTTGTATATATTGTTTACAACTTAAAACACTTACCAGTTTTGATGGCGTATTTTAGCGTAGCGCGACAGCTGATCAGAATATCATCTAAAGTCTCGGGTTCGTCCGAAAGCTCCCAATTATTCCTTTGGAGCAATTCATTTGGATAGTGAAAATCAATCACTTTCGTTGATCTGTCAAAAGATTCCACTATATAAGCCAGCAATATATCAACAACCTCCTGCAGAAAATTCATAGTCTTCGCGTCCCCGTCCAATGCAGGTAAAAGATCTGTAACAAAATATAGAATATGACTGCATTAAAATAACAGATGATGGAGTTTAGTGCAAACAATAAGAGTGAGATAGCTTCATTTAACCTTGAATAAAAAAGAAAGGACAACATCTCCATTCATTGATACCTCTTTTATCCAATCATTTACACTACAATGCACAGGCAGGATTTTATTTTATTTTATTGTTCCTTTTTCTCCTTCTTTTTTCTTTTTTTTATAATTGTTTTTATTCACAATTATGACATTTTCACAAAAAAAAAATGTTTTGGAAAAGAAATTTCAAAATAAGTAAATAAATAAATAACTACGAGCAAAATCAAGAAAAAGAACAAAAAATACTCACAAAAAGCGAGTTTTAACGAAAAACGCCGCTTGGATGAAGCACAAACAAAACAACTGACACCATTTAGAAATCGAATAAAACCACGTAATATAACCAGTATAACCACGTAGCATATCTAGGCAATTTGTCCTTTTTTCAGGTTGATCTGTGCTCAGGATAGTGATGTGATATGAGGTGATTTACCTGTTGAATAGAGATCAGAGAAACATGCGGTGGCTTTGGAGCAGTTACAGGGTTTATTACAGCCGCAGCTCTCGGCTGAAGGCTCATCTTCAGCTTTAACCGGGGCTTGAGCTGCTTTCTCAGCCTCCCCGACATTTAACAGAGCTACAGAAGAAATTATTACTCTATTAACTGAACAAAAAAACAACATCTCAAATTGTAGGAAAGGGTTACTTTTTAAACTGCACCTAATTCGTGTAGGAGTTTTCAGAGTCTAGACTCTAAAAACGAAAATGTGCTTTTTAAAAATGTTTTTAAACAGTTTAACCATATATAAAATGCCGTTTTCTGCATTCGGATCTTGTTCTAATCTGGCGCTGATCTAATCATAGCCATATTATATTTTAGGAATATAGGTGAGGCACAAATAAAGATCTTAAATATAGACTTGATGTTAAAAATAAACGTACCACATAATTTGGAGCCGATGCCTCCGCTGAATTTCTGGGCCGCCGCCTGACACCATGCTCTGGCTGAAACGATCAAGCGCGTGTGATTTTAACAGCATATCCGTCATAAAACTTCCATTAAGAACATCAATAATCCCTGGCAAGGAATTAGTCTTAAAATACCGAAATAAATTCGGTTGTTTATCATACGACACACATTTCGAGGTTTAAATTAACCTTGAGCATTCAAGACACAATAAATGTCGCATTTCTTTGTCTCATAGCCACTAATATATAAACACAATTTCAGGTTTCCTTTTGACGCCATGCCACTTACGAGTGTTCGGGCTTTGACTGCCGTTTCCAGCCGCGTTTTCAGCACCTAAAAACCAAAACCCGTGTGATGCCATAGCGAATAGAGCGGATCAGAGCAGCGACAGAGAGACGCGAGCAGCGGCCATCCAGACGCGCGTCACGGGGGAACGAGAGCTGTCCGCAGCCGTGGTGCTGAATCCTGCCCAATGCGCCGAAAATCCAGCTGCGTGCGCGATGTATTCACAATCACACCTGTCCAAACGCTTCGAATCAAGTGCCTTAATTTCTAAGGTGCTCATAAAAAGATGTTCAAACCTCTCTGATGGAGAACAGCCGAGACAAAGTGTCTTTATTCAATTGGTGCGCCGTGCGCAATGATTTGGAGCAGCCGGAGACCGTCACTGAACTCATGGAGAAACACTGGCACTGATGGAGACACAGGCATCCACTGGCTCTCATTCTCTTTCACATATAGCTCAGCTGCAAATGCAAGTTGAGGATTCACAGTACATTTCTAAAAAGCAATCCGTTGCGCGGAATGCAAACTTGCAACTTTTGCGGTAATAAAAGCTTCTTGTGGCGTAAAAATAATCCGCCTCACGTCACCGGAGAAATTCCGACGCGATTCGGCTCATGACGAACTATTTTGCGTCGTTAATCGTGACCACACAAACTAGTTTATGCGCCTCCTGGCGCACCACCCGCATCTGTGCTTTTTTTTTTTTTTTTTAGATTCTCTAATTGCTTTACTCTAGCAGTGAACAGACTTCATCAGAAGCAGGAGGAGCAGCCGGGCTGTTTCATGGACCATGACATTCAGATCTGTGGTCCATATCCCTGCCCCCATCATCAAACCATTTCGTATTAATGTGAAAATTGGAGACCCAGTTTCAAACATGATTGGGATAACCTAGAATTAATCAAAACATTACAATGAATTTATTTATTCTCAGTGCCAGTGTGTGTTTGCGGTGATCGTGCGCCATGGCACACATGCTATTTATTTCTGCATGTGTAGAATAAAACGAAACCCTATATAATGTAGAAATAAAGTGAAATAAAAATATGCAGAAAATAACAGCTTAAGCTGGTTATGGTTGGTGTGTCGACCTTGTTTAATCGAGAAAAATACATAGAAAAGCATGTCAAGAGAGTTACATCGTGGAAATGTTTTGTTCAATGTCATTACATGAATATACTAAAATGAGCATCACACTTAAAAAAAAAAAAAAAAAAAAAAAGGATCAATTATTAAATATAACTGGAATTCATTATGTATTTATTTCTGTAACCTGCTTTCCACTGTAATTGTTACATGAATTCCAGAACCCTTTAATACAAATATTCATTTATTAAATATTTCATATGAACTAAGATTAGGCTAAGTGACAATGACACGTGCTGTAGATGGGAAGGGCATAAGAAAATGAAACTGGTTCAATAATTACATTTCTCTGTAGCTTTTAACATCAACCATTATGTACACTATTGTATGAATTTTATCATTTAATTTGACTAATTACAGAATTAAATAATACGAAAATCATATTTACAAATAAGTGACATTTCAAGAATACAAATATATTCGTATGTATGCATTATATGAACAAGATACAAGTGCATACTGTATGTGCATCTGGGAAATTATAAATATAATCCATATTTTTATGTCCTTTTAATATTTATGCAGAAATGATGCAACAAGTCTGATTCACCAAATCAACGCATCCAGGATCCATTAGAGACATTCATTCAAATATAACCCCTAATTAGTGGAAATATATAGGTCAATTTATGAATGTCTTTGAAGACAAATTTTTATTCACAAAGAGACTTATACAGAATCGATCAACATAGAAAACATCAACTGCTAAACCTGAGTTAAAAATCAAGCAAGTGCAGCACAAATGTCTGGTTACAATGTCAGCTCTTTGGCTCCATCCATGAAAACATCATTTCTATTCATTAAATCTCTGATTAGCTAGATATTTTTACATTCTGTACAGCAAAAAACAATAATTGGACACTATTTAAACTAAACCCATATTGCAGTATTTATTATAAATGATTTATTTGTGCACATCATTTATCTTTTTGAAAATAAGTTTTTTTTTTTGTTAAAAAAATTAATGTGCCCTCATAATCTTTAATTAAATAACATCTCTTCTCTTCTCTGATGACGTTTACTGGCGTGAGGGTGGGGCAACATGTCACTCACATGAGATCCACCAATAGCAAATCCCAACCATCCAATCAATTCCCAATAGACAAAATGAAGTCCAGCCCTACATTTGTTTCTAGTTTGAGAAGCCGTTTCACCTGGATATACATCACAATAGAGAAGAAAAGACTATCACAACTTCTGGTTCTTTGGGAAGCCAACCCAAAACGGTAACGGTCATCCAAAGTTTTTTTCTTCCCCTCCAGTGAGCTGTTAGCCACCACAATTGGATCAGTCAGATTTGTGAACAATTGATTCAAGACTGACTCAAAGGAATGATTCTTTGATGAATTAAACATCACTTTGTGGCTTATTGAAGATTTGAAAGCTTAATTTCTTGATTTTTGTAATCGTGTGGAAAAGAGCAGAAGGTACATTATTCAAAATATCTCTTTTTGTGTTCCATGCAAGAAAACCACATGGGTTCGTAATGACACGATGATGAGTACACTCTAAAAACTCCTGGGTTATTTCTTTAACCCATTTTCTGGGTTATTTGTGTTGGGTTAAAATTATGGGTTATTTTTTCAGAGAGTAACCATTTTCTGGGTTATAGGGCTAATATTTTGACCCAATTCCTGGGTTGTTTAGGTTTCTGGGTTATTTTTCAAAGAGTAACCCATGTTCTGGGTTAACGCCCCTTCCCCCCGCCCTCGCTGTTGTTCTGGAATTTTCTCACAACAGTCGTTTGAAACAACCGTCACTTGAACTTGAACGCACTCGATCCGTTTTGGCCTGGGCTTCTTCGGTGCAACTTCATCGCGTGTTCAAGGTAAGCAAGTATTTTCAGTGTCAATGTAACGTAAACTTTTCTGTGTCCATGTCCCCGTTGCTAGTTTAGCACCATCTGTTGAAAAAATGACCATGGCTTACCGTGGTAATTCTGTGGTTAGCACGTAGCCGCCCACGGATATCGCGACAACATCTAACTAGTTTAAAGTCCGTGTAAAGTCAAAATAAATATGTGTTTTGAGTTTGTCAGACTAAATAAGAAAGTGTTATTAACCACCCAGCCAAATTTGAATGATTAAAAATAACGATAAGTTCATGAAATTAGGTGTCAAAATGGTTGTGCTTTTTACACATCGAGAAACGTATGATCTATTTAATGTGTTTAGAAGAAAATGACTGAATTCACTTTACACGGTCTTTAAATTCTATTTTTCATAAACTGTGCTGTACTTATCTCATTGTTATAATACTGGTAATAATAATGATAAGCACAGTGCAGCTAGTGGCGACTTCATGCCGCGTTAAGGGGTCGAACACCGGACGAGAAGCGCCGCGCTGCGCCGCGTCTAGGACAACTCAAGGTATCGCGTACTTTCTCAGTTTATGGCCAGCAATATTGTTATGTTTTAGGACATTATGAAATTAAGATAATGTCAGTAGTATGTTATGATTGTACTGTATAATTAAATACAACCGTTGCTGAGTCTGCAGTCTGAACACTTTACCTCAGAGCGTCCGTTAACTGAATGAATTGAGAATATCACCTGAAAATCCAATAACATCAGCAATTTTCATTCAAGCAGCTGATTTCTGTAAATTAATGTAAAACTAAATTTATATTGCAGCACATGGTGAAGTCAGTATATACATTAACGACGATTTGAGACAAATAAGTGTAAATTTAATATAAATCGATGTACATGGCGCTCTGTGGCGCTGCAGGATTTTGAACAAGGTCCCGAACCGTTGCTGGGCGCCGCGGACAGACGCCGAATGGCGCCGCCGGTGTGTGTACACTCATAGAGAATAATGTGTTTGAATTTTAAATACGCTTCTCTTCCGGTGTGCGACCCCCTTTAGCCGCGGCTAGAGCGACGAGGCTACACAATAGTTATGTTAACCAGCTGCGCTGTGCTTATCATATTATACAGTGCCCTACTGTCTTAAGTAGTGAGAGTTAAAGAAGCGTTTCAAGTCTTCAAATTGTTGCTAACCTCTATTGCTATGTTTTCTTCAGGTCATTATAAATGGACAGCTTTGTCGCTGATAAGCTAACTGAGTGGCGGATGTCTGGGCTGATAGAGAATTTTAGAGGTGAGCGTTTTACTCTTTTAAGGGATAATTCACCCAAAAATGAAAATATGATGTTTATCTGCTTACCCCCAGGGCATCCAAGATGTAGGTGACTTTGTTTCTTCAGTCGAACACAAATGATGATTTTCAACTCCAACCGTTGCAGTCTGTCAGTCTTATAATGCGAGTGAATGGTAACACAATTTATAAGAGTCAAAAAATATGCTTAGACAAATTCAAACTGAACTCCTGCGGCGCGTGACGACACATTGATGTCCTAAGACAAGAAACGATCGGTTTGTGTGAGAAACCTAAGCGAATGCTGAACGCAGTTGGACATAGTGGTGTTTTAGAGGTAAAAAATTATATAAATACTGTTCGGTTTCTCGCACAAACCGATCGTTTCGTGTCATAGGACATCAATGTGCCTCACAAGCCGCAGGGTTTAATTTGGATTTGTCTAAGCATATTTTTTGACTCTTATAAATTGTGTTACCATTCATTCGCATTATAAGACTGACAGACTGCAACGGTTGGAGTTAAAAATCATCATTTGTGTTCTACTGAAGAAACAAAGTCACCTACATCTTGGATGCCCTGGGGTAAGCAGATAAACATCAAATTTTCATTTTTGGGTGAACTATCCCTTTAACTGCCCTCATATCATCTCTCTATACCTAAATATTTTTCTTGAATATGGCTTAAATGTGTCAGTGTAAGATTTTGTGACAGTCACAACTTCTTTGACAGTGGGGAATGCATCTCTATAATAACCCTTATAGTTAAAAGATACTTGTGCCTTGTCTTTAAGCTGTTATGCATAATAATGGGCCAGATATTCACCTTTGCATTAATGTCATTATTACACTTGTTAATGAAAGAAAAGATGGACAGTATAGACTGTCATTCACACAAAATGGGTAATGCTGCAAAAGAACCACATTAGTTAACTAGCAAATTGGGCCACGTTTTTTTTTTTTTTTTTAAACAAAACAAAAAAAAACCAACAGCATTCCCTTAAGAGTGATTATTTATTAGCTTGATAATCAAAGAGTGTCTGGTGAGTGGTTCACAATTGTCTCGACTTATTAACAATACTCATGTTGTCTTGTTTTCTGTCTTTCAGGTGAAGACATAGATGAGGAGGCATTTCTTCTCTTAGATGAGGACACTATCAAAAATCTTGTCCCTCAAGTTCAATCCAGTTATTGAATGTTGTCAAATGTTTGAGAGAAAATGAGTTGTTTATTTTTCTATTTTTTCTAATGTCTAATGTTATTACAGTGTGACCTAAGATAAATAGGTCCAAGTGTGTAGAGTTTAATTTAATTTAATGCAATAAAAATGTAAAAGTGCTTGAAGTGTGTAAGTTTCTGAAGTTTTATTTTCTGAAATAAGGCATACTGGCATAGTAACCCAAGTTAGGTTATTTTTGACCTTTGACCTTTGGTTAAAAAGGGACCTACTAATTTCTGGGATATTTCAACCCAGATATTGGGGTTGTTCTTTTGACCCAAAAGTTGGGTTATATTAACTACAATTTTGGGTTATTTTAACCCAAAATTTGGGTCAGGTATTTAACCCAGAAGTTGGGTCAAAAAGAATAACCCATTTTTCTGGGTTGAAATAACCCAGAAATTAGTTGGTCCCTTTTTAACCCAGGATTTGGGTCAAAAATAACCCATTATGGGTTATTTTTGACCCAGGAGTTTTTAGTGTGTAAATGATGCCAGAATGTTCATTTTTAGGTGAGCTCTTCCTTTAAGGACAAACAGCATTTTTTTGCTGACCACATCAGTCACTCACAGTATTTACAGTAGTCCTGTTGTTGAGGGTTATGGCTGTGTTAGAAGTCTTCGTCTCTGGGAGGTCTTCCTCAGTATCTTTCTGTAGTCATAGGGGTTGTCCTCACTTTGACTCTCCGTAGAGGGCATTTTAGAGAACGAGTGCCTGTGGACAGAGAGGGGCAGATAAAGCATGACTTCACACAGAAATAAAGATGCAAGTGAGAAAGTGAAAGAAAGCGGGGATATCTGCATCTTCTGCTCGAACACATTTATCATGTCTACCGCTCAGTGTATTGCAGTGTGAGGTCAACGTCTTGAGGAGGGCATTTGTTAAACAGACAGAATGATGCAGATGTTTTTTCACCTCTTCTCCTTTGGATCGTTAGGGATATCAGATTTAGGGCTCTCAGACAGTGGTGTCTCAGAAGAGCGTCTTCTTTCAGTGGAAGCTCTCTGTTTGCTGGACCGCCGTCTGTCACTGGGCAGGCTTGTGGATTTACTGCTGGACAAACCCTGGTAGTACTGGTCATCGTTGTCCAGCTTTTTGGGGCTGGTGGGTGCAGAGAAAATAGATGAATTTATACCTATACAGTCTCAAAAATAAAGGTTCTTTATTGGCATTGATGGATCGGTGAAGAAACTTTAACACCTATGGAATCTTTGAAATAAACAAAAGCTTCTTTATATTGGAAAAGGGTTCTTTAGATTATTAAAATGTTCTTTAAATGGTTCTTTTAAGAACTGTTGACTGAAGTTCTTTGGGCAATCAAAAATGGTTCATCTATGGCATCGCTGCAAAAATCCCCCTTTGGAACCTTTATTTTTAAGATGAGTCTTTCACATAGAGTTTTAAAGGATAGTTCAGCAATAAAATTAAATTCTGTCACTATTTATTCATACTGTAAGTCATTGATTTGTTTCTTTGAAAGGCATGGAATAGTAATGTGTCATATAGGCTATTTTTAAGGTGTCTCCATCTACTTTTTTGAGTTTGAGTGAATCATAGCAAAACTATTCCTGTTTACAATGCTGTATTTGTAATTCTTTGTTTTAGAAAACCCTGCTTGCCTTTAGCCAAAGTTTATTGTTCCCGATCATAAATAACATCTATTTTGTCATAGCAGGCTGCTATTAATGGGCGGCCATTATGCTATATTGAGTGCATTTCATGGCTGTTCTGCAATATGTAAGTGATGGCCTTCAGGACAGGCTCTGATTCATGGCTCCTTAGCAGACACAAATGTGAATGTTCTTTCAGTAGACTTTACCCATTGTCGCAGGGCTTATGTAATGAAAACAGCGATCTATGAAGCCAATGAAGCCAAAAGCCTACGGCCTGCCAGCTAGACCGCTGACGCAATTACATCAGTCAGCACTGGCCTTCTGATGCACGTCCTGTCTGTCTCTCTCCATTTGTATTATATCAAACAAACAACTAAATATATAAATTAAAGTTTCCTGTTTGTCATGTGCTTCCCTAGTCTTGTGTCATGTTCTCTTTGGTTTGTTGTGGTCATGTGTCTTGTTCTCTGATTGGTTCATTGTCTTGATTGTGCACAGGTGTCCCTTGTCTGCTCATTAGTCTTGTGTATTTATAGCCCTCTTTTTTCATGGCTCCTTTGTCTAGCTTTGTTTGTGTAACCCAGTGTGGTGAGTTTGTTCATGTCATGATTATATGTTGTCAAGTCATGTTTAGCTCTGCAAGGTCTTTTGTTTATTTTGTGTTTGGTTTATGGATTATTCACATATCTTGTTTAACAAAACTGCACTTGGGTTCACAATGCAACTTGCCTCAGTGGACTATTTATTACAGAAATCTAGATCCGTATCAAGGAACCCAGCATTTGTCTCCTGTGCCTTCGTCAAGGGAATCTAGCCATTGAGGATTATGTTGAGGAGTTTCTTGAATTTTCTCACCTTGTGGATTTTAATGACATGGCACTAAAGGACATTTTAGGATGGGGCTAAATGAACCGGTTCAGTCTCAATTGCCAGAGACAAAAATGATTTTTATCCAGGCCCAATTCATTGACTATGCTCTGTTAATGGGTGGCTGCCGAGCCAGAGTTTTCCACCAACATAGCCGCCGAGCCAGAAGTTGCGTCCCAAATGACGCACTATACACTATGCACTTATACACTATGTACTTGTGCACTATGTACTCATCCATGTAGTGCATGAATTGTATAAGGTTATTTTGTCATTTAACAACGGAGTCCGATCCTCCCTTCCCCTCCACTACGTAATTAAAGCTGCGACAGTTGAGTGCATGAAGTGTCCAACATACCACACTTCGTTTTTTCCATTAATTTAGTGCATCATACGGGTATTTAAAGTGCACTTTTTTTCAGTGTGAACCCACTACACACACTATTTATACTTAAAAACGTCATAGAATAGTGCATAAGTACGCAAATTAGGACACACCTAGAGTCTTCTGCCAAGATGGCCGCTGAGCCCAAGTCTTCGGCCAATATGGCCTCTGAACCAGAGTCTTCAGCCAAAATGCCAGAGCCTCTCCACATCATGGCCACCCCACCAGTCTCTCTTCATGTCACGGCCACCATGCCTGAGTCTCCAGACAACATGGCCGTTTTGGTTCATGTCTTTCATTTTGAAGTTTCGTCATAGTCATGTTTCCTGTTTGTCATGTGCTTCCTTTGTCTTGTCATGTTTTCTTTGGTTTGTTGTGGTTATGTGTCTTGTTCTCTGATTGGTTCATTGTCTTGATTATTAGTCTTGTTTATTTATAGCCCTCTTGTTTCATTATACTTGCATATTTTTATTACCAAAAAAATAAAAAATAAATTATATATATATATATATATATAAATATATATATAAATATATATATAAATATATATATATAAATATATATATAAATATATATATAAATATATATATAAATATATATATATAACAATATATATATAAAAAAATCTAAATATAAATATATATATATAAATATATATATAAATATATATATATATATATATATATAATATAATAATATAATCATATTTAAAAGTATTAATTATATATTAATACTTTTAAATATGATACTTAAAATAATAAAGTATTTAAGCATTTTTTCATTGTGGTAATATTTGTTTTTGTCTTTATGCTGAATGCAAGTTTTACAAAAATTCATGAAAGCATCTGTGTAAGGAGAATTTGTCTGAGAAACATTACAAATGCCAAAAAAGTATTAATATATGAAATATATATCAATATAAAAATAGATCATATATTTTATTGTCATAAAGAGGGTCTTTAAGAAAATAATAACAATAATTGAATACTATATGATACTTAAAATAGAGAATTTTTTTTAGTGCTTGTTCTGAATTAAAAAAAATAATTTAATATTTGTTGGATATTTTTTTCGTTGTTTTATGTTTTTCTGTGTTTATGCTGAATTTATTATTTTATTTAAATAATGACTGCATTTGTGTAAGGAGAATTTATTTGGAAAACATGAAATTGCTGTAATGTCAAAATGCCAAAAATCACAATGGTCATAATAAAATATGCTTAATTAAACCGAGTGTTCTGCTACATCTGTCTGCTGTGTCTCTGTAGTTCTGCACATTTGTACTGCAGAACTCCCTTAATACCTGCATGTCCTCAGCATGCCCCCCCCCCCCCCCCACTGCCAATCCCTTCCTCTATTTCTCTCTGACACAACATGTGTCAATTATCAGACAGAGCCAGAGATTTGTCCGTTCTACTGACCTTCTCACTCTTCAAGTGAAGTCAAATGCGCAAACCATTTTACCTGCTCGTGTGAAACAGGATATTCAATGAGAAAAATATACAAGACCAGGAATATTATGAAAGTTGATTTCATGAATACTGGAATAAAGTATGTCAGTTGGTGTATGCTGCTGCTCAAATTGACTTAATTCATTTGCAAAAATGACTCGTCCTTGATGTTGTGCATCTCTATGAGTTCTGTTATAAAGCGTCCAACACCCTGTCTGTCTGTCAGAGCTGTTCGTCACTCGACTGGCCTGTGAAATCTCCTGTCAGCGGCGCTCATGGAGGTCCAGATACATGTTCACACACACAATATTTCACACATACTGTGACACTGCGGATGTGTCACGCTGGCATCACTCCTGACAGGAAAACACTACAGGAATGAGCCATAATGTGCCAGCTATTAGCGCAATTTGATCAATCTGAACATTGTCTATAATTCAGATTTTATACCAAATACTTTACCTATATTCTTTACCTGCATTACTGTATGTCTGGTGTGGGAACAAATATCATTGCATTAATTATTAGTCAGACAGACTAGATGGTTATACTAATTATTTTTTAAGATCAATTAAGATATGAACCTATTAAAAAGTGGCCTGGAGACAACACTGGCATTTTTATTAACAAAATTATTCAATTTGATTTTAGGTGAACTGATATAATTCATGTGTGTTGGGATTTAGTGTTTTCTTATGCATTGCTTTGCTTTTATGGCTAGGTTTGGAACAATAGTATACTATAGTAATACCCTTCTGAAGTATTTCTGAGTGCCAGTATGCAAAATTTCTTACCCATGATGACCTACAACATTTCTAATTTGTGCACTGCACAGAATACTTTATTCCACAATGCACTGTGTTTGATTTGATTTTGACCATTTTTTTTTTTACATCTCTATCTTGCCTCTAAATCAGTTGAACATTATTGGATTTAACAAAATAAAAATGCAAAATGACCACATTTACACTACTGTTCAGAAGTTTGGGGTCAGTACTAAAAAAAATAAAATAAAAAAAAAAATAAAAACTTTTGTTCGGCATTTTATATTTAAAAAAAATATATATCATTTTCTATTCATCAAAGAATCCTGAAAAATATATTGGTTTCCACAAGCAGCACAACATTGATAAAAATTAGATATGTTTCCTGAGCAGCAAATCAGTATATTAGAATGATTTCTGAAAAATCATGTGACTGAAGTGTTATGATGCTGAAAATTCAGCTTTGCCATAACAGGAATACATTTCATTTTAAAATATATTAAAATAGAATACAGTTCCTTTAAATTGTAATTAATATTTCTGTTTTTACTATATTTTTGATCAAATAAATGCAGTCTTGGTGAGCAAAAGTTCTTTCAAAAATATTAAGAAGTCTTTCTGACACGAAACTTGAATAGTAGAGTATTTCTGAGACAATAAATTGCCTCCACTTTCTGATGTAAATATTTAATGCGAGGTCATGTGACAACAATGTACCGTATTGTTTCACTGCACGCAGTTTCATATGCTATTAAAATAATGCAGTATACAGTGTATCATGTGCAGTATGCTGTACACTAGTATTCCATTCCAAACATAGCTTTTTTTCTCTTTGTCTGCAAAGCAGCAGTATCTAGGCAGATTCTAGTTTAGTCTAACACTTCTTCTAATTGATTTACCTTTGTTTTCTCGGCCTCCTTTTATCGTCCTGGACAGACCTCTGGAAAAGATCCAGCATGAGAAAGATCATTTAAGCAGAAGCCCAGATAATTCTCAGATAAAGTGAGTGTCATTGTGTGATGCTGACTCACATGAATGAGTGTGTAGTATGTGGAGTCCTCTGGCGTGTTCAGGGTCTTTGGTTGTTGTGTGCGGCGAGGCGTTCGTGACTGCTTTGTGTCGGCTGTTGGTTCAAAACACCATCAGAAAAATAAAAGGTGAAAATAGAACAGGAAAACCAAATTAACATTTAAAAAGAGTCTAGTTATATTTGACCTTGAAGCCTTTTGAACCTTTGCTATATATTTTATTATGGTCCCCTGTGTGCACGTTGAACAAATAGAATACAACAAATAATTCCCTGGAGGGAGCCCCATTGCTACAAACTGAAGAATAGGATCAGCACTCAACATCCAGCTGACCTTTGACCCCTTTGTTCTTATCGAACAAACCACGCGGCACGGTTTAACCCTTGGTTTTCGCTATTTGTAATTATTCACTAACAATCAATCAGAAATGCCCTACCAGTCACAATGTGCTACAGACTGACACAGACACAGAAGCTCTGTTCCAAACCCTAGTGAGTAGTCTTCCTGTATACTGCCTACATAGACAGCTACCTTCTAAGGCAGCATCTTAAATGAAATTAAACCTCATGGGTGACTGATTTGAAACACTCAAAATAGGCTATTAAATTCTTAATTGATTGCAATAGAGTTTGATATTAGCATGTTGCTAAGCTAACAGTGCAATACTGTAATGAGCAAAAATAGTAAATCTTTCATGAGAATGACTATTAGACTATTTGTATTAATTTTATTACTGGAGGAAATACAACATTATTTAATATTAGTTCATTTTTTAACATTATCTAAATTTGACTAACAATGAGCAATGTATTTTACAGCATTTATTAATCATTGGTAATGTTAGTAAATAAAAATGTTCTTGTTCATGTTAGTTCACAGTGCATTAACTAATTATAACAGATACAACTTTTAATCTTAAATATATATTAGCAAATGTTGATTACTATGATCAGCTATGATTAACTCTTTCCCTTACAGCATTTAAAAAAAAAGAAAAAAAAGAAAGTTGCGAAATGAAACGATCAGTTTGTGTGAGAAACCGAACAGTATTTATATCATTTTTTACCTCTAATACACCACTATGTCCAACTGCTTTCAGCACTTGCTTAGTGAGGTCTGATCGTGCTTTGACAACAGAAGTGATGTCTCGCGCGTATACTTCAATAAGTGCTAGACATCACTTCCGCTGTTAAAAAAAAAGCTAGGAAAAATGCATTTTTGTCAAAGACTTTGTCCAGATTGACAATTTTATTCAATAACGTTGGGCAGTTTTGATTTATATGCTGTTTAATATTTATGATTGTGATATTTTACATATGCATCTGCTTAGATATGCTATTGCATGTTTCTGCTTCTTCTTCGCCTGTGTTTTGATCAGGAGATTCAGTGCTCTTTCAGAAGATGCATAATAGCACCCCCTACCATATAACAGTGAAAACACGGAAAGCCGGAAATTTCCATCAATGGCATGGAGCGAGTTAATAAATGCTGTAGAAGTAATGTTCATTGTTAGTTCATAACTAATGTATATGTTAACAATATGTTAACAATGTAAAATACACACTATATTGCCAAAAGTTTTGGGACACCTGCCTTTATGTGCACATGAACTTTAATGACATCCCATTCTTAATCCGTAGGGTTTAATATGGAGTTGGCTCACCCTTTGCAGCTATAACAGCCTCAACTCTTCTGGGAAGGCTTTCCACAAGGTTTAGGAATGTGTTTAAGGGAATATTTGTCCATTCTTCTAGAAGCGCATTTGTGAGGTCAGGCAGTGATGTAAGCGAGAAGACCTTGCTTGGAGTCTCCGCTTTAATTCATCCCAAAGGTGTTCTATGGGGTTGAGGTCAGGACTCTGTACAGGCCAGTCAAGTTCCTCCACACCAAACTCACTCATCCATGTCTTTATGGACCTTGCTTTGTTCACTGGTGCACAGTCATGTTGGAACAGGAAGGGGCCATCCCCAAACTGTTCCCACAAAGTTGGGAGCATGAAATTGTCCAAAATGTCTTGGTATGCTGAAGCATTAAGAGTTCCTTTCACTGGAACTAAGGGGCCAAGCCCAACCCCTGAAAAACAACCCCACACCATAATCCCCCCTCCACCAAACTTTACACTTGGTACAATGCAGTCAGGCAAGTACCATTCTCCTGGCAACCGCCAAACCGAGACTCATCCATCGGATTGCCAGACAGAGAAGCGTGATTCGTCACTCCAGAGAACTCGTCTCCACTGCTCTAGAGTCCAGTAGCGACGTGCTTTACACCGCTGCATCCGACGCTTTGCACTGCGCTTGGTGATGTAAGGCTTGGATGCAGCTGCTCGGCCATGGAAACCCATTCCATGAAGCTCTCTACGCACTGTTCTTGAGCTAATCTGAAGGCCAAATGAAGTTTGGAGGTCTGTAGCCATTGACTCTACAGAAAGTTAGTGACTTATGCGCACTGTGCTCCTCAGCATGCGTTGACCCCACTCTGAGATTTTACGTGGCCTACCACTTCGTGGCTGAGTTGCTGTTGATCCCAATTGCTTCCACTTTGTTATGATACCACTAACAGTTGACTGTGGAATATTTAGTAGTGAGTAAATTTCATGAATGGACTTACTGCACAGGTGACAAACTATCACGGTAATTCACTGAGCTCCTGAGAGCGACCCATTCTCAAATGTACAAATGTTTGTAGAAGCAATCTGCATGCCTGGGTGCTTGATTTTATACCTGTGGCCATGGAACTGATTGGAACACCTGAATTCAATGATTTGGAGGGGTATCCCAATACTTTTGGCAATATAGTGTATGTTAACAATGTAAAATGTTACCATAATTTCTGTCATTTCTGATGAATTTTGAATTATTTTTTACCTTGTGCTGTTGCAAAACATTCAGCGTTTGCCTTCTTCATGAAGGATACATGCAATTTTCACCAAAATGTAAAGAATAATTTTGAATAATTCATGCTTACTGTTTTGAAACAGCCTTCATGAAGAGAGCACACTTATGATGCCTAAAAATGCTGTCTTATGTAGGTTTTGAAATGGAGCTATAGAGTGTTACATACTGGAATGCCTTTGATAGAGAATACTTGCTTATATAATGCGATTTTTCTTAAAGATAAAGAACAAAAGATACAAAAATGACCTTTGATGTATTTGAATATCTGCTAACTCAAGCACTGTTTATCATGTAGAAAAGTCAGGTATAAAAGAAAATTAATCAATGTCCACCAGGACCAGTGGGAACAGGCTGGAGAGTTTGTCATATTTATTGAATGTGTCTCTTGAAAGGTCATCAGCATTTCTTGATTGCTCAGAGGTATAAAGCCAATTTGCAGCTCTTATATTAATGCTTGCTGTAATTGCTGGGGCAATGCGATTAGCATTTAAAGACCTTTCATGTACATGGAAATGTGACTGACATTCAAAGGGCACTTCTATGTGGAAACAATAATAATTCCACAATAATAATTGTTTCCACATAGAAAGATTATGGTTATGATTATTTAATATGACTGTGGAGCTTACAGATACATCTTACAATACAATAAATCATTAATAAACATGACAGATGACCATAGTGTTTACAAAGCAAATTAAATCTCCTTAGCAAGATTTTTGGAGAAGTTCAGCTTTCACAGAAATTGAGACTATGTGACAGAAGAAAACAGATCAGGAGGCCACAACTGTCATAAACAAACCATAATCACTGCTGACAGAATAATCTGGATTCATTTAAACTCAAAGTGCATATCAGGAATAATAGAATGTGCAAGAATTATCCTTCCAAAAGCAATCAGATATATCGCAACAAAAATCAAATGAAGAGTAAATCTGTGCAGGCAGGGAACTTTTCTGATGACACATCTTGTTGAGCCCAATTTGCCTGTTGTGGCACTAGACATCCAATTTTTGATATGATCAGACAGTCACCGTTAGAGGAAACTTCACATACTGATAAAATCGATATCAAGCAAGTATAATTAAGGTAGAGCTTTCTTACAGCTATTTTAATCTGCATCATAAGCAGGTTTGGATAGTGCATTAGTTATATTTTTCCACCTTTGAAAAAACTTGTTTTCTGTGTAAATAAACAAAGCAGCCCTTCTGAAAAAGAAGTACACTAACATAGTTTTAAACAGAGTACTTGTTACGGAAATAAAACTTTAGTTTGGGGACCAATTTCTTACTATTAACTGCTTATTAGCTTGTATATTACTACGGAATTGGCAGTTTATTAGTACTTATAAACGACATATTAATGTATTTTATACATCCCTTTATCCTAACCCAATACCTAAACTTAACCAGTACAACAACTATCTTACTAACTACTAATAATCAGTAAATTAGCAGTGTATTGAAGCAAAAGTTGTAGTTAATAGTGAATATGTGTTCCCCAAACTAAAGTGTGACCTAAAAGATTATACTTAAGTGTGGACTTAAAGTAATGTTTTAGGACACTTAATTGCATGTTAATTGAAAACACTTTTCAGATTAAATTTATATGAAATACAGATAGCTGTACATATATATATATATATATATATATATATATATATTTTTTTTTTTTTTTTAATTAAATAGGGCTTAAGTACATCTTTATATGTAATTTCATAGTTACTATTCTTGTCTTTGAAATATGGTTAAAGTGCCAAATGTACTGACAAGCATTTATTATAAACTAAAATATACTTTAATATAATTTTTATTGAAATTTGTATGTTATGTATTTAAATATAATTGTAATTACACATTTATAATGGAGTTGCAAAATACTTTATATTAACTTTAAATGTGCTTTAGTACCTTAGTCAACACATCAAAATTAGTGTAATTTTTTAAAGCATGGCAAATGATTATTAAAACTTATACTACGGGCTTATACTGCTACTTATACTGCTACTGATTGCGAGATTTTGAATGGTTGACCAATGTTCTATTATGCACAATTAAATTAGTTCCAGGCAGGTCTTACCTTTCCATATTACTTCGCTTCTTATTGTGACCACATTACTGTTAAGGATGCTGGTGTAGAGAGACGAGGCAGATACGGATTTCCACAATAGTAAGAGACTTTAATTAACACAGGGCAGGAACACCAAACATACATTAAACACAACAGAGAACGGACAAGGAGTGCAGGGAGTGAGTGCATTATAAAGGGAGTGCAGATGATAGAGTCCAGGTGCAGGTGATCTGTGATGATGAGGAGCTGACGAGGGAAGTGAGTGCAGGTGATGAAACAGGAGGATACTGGGAAATGGAGTACAGGGGAACAAGGGATCTGTAACAGTACTCCCCCCTCCCGGTAGGCGCGACCTCGCGCCGTAGATGGAGACACCGGGAGGGGGGGCGGGCGCCCTGGAGACCTCATGCAGGTGCAGGGAGAGGAGCGGACAGGAACGGAGGTCTCCAGGGCGGATCCATGAACCATGGCGGGTCTGGAGCCGTGGGCAGCCATGGCGGGTCTGGAGCCGTGGGCAGCCATGGCGGGTCAGGTGCAGCGGGCTGCCATGGCGGGTCTGGTGCAGCGGGCTGCCATGGAGGGTCAGGTGCAGCGGGCTGCCATGGAGGGTCAGGTGCAGCGGGCTGCCATGGAGGGTCAGGTGCAGCGGGCTGCCATGGAGGGTCAGGTGCAGCGGGCTGCCATGGAGGGTCAGGTGCAGCGGGCTGCCATGGAGGGTCAGGTGCAGCGGGCTGCCATGGCGGGTCAGGTGCAGCGGGCTGCCATGGCGGGTCTGGTGCAGCGGGCTGCCATGGAGGGTCAGGTGCAGCGGGCTGCCATGGAGGGTCAGGTGCAGCGGGCTGCCATGGAGGGTCAGGTGCAGCGGGCTGCCATGGAGGGTCAGGTGCAGCGGGCTGCCATGGAGGGTCAGGTGCAGCGGGCTGCCATGGAGGGTCAGGTGCAGCGGGCTGCCATGGAGGGTCAGGTGCCCTGGTGGGCTCTGGCGCTTCAGAACCCCCGCCCAGGAGTTCCCCACCCACAGGTACCGGAACGGGTACTAGGCCCCCCCCCAAAAAATACATGGGGAATTTAAGGAAAGTTTTTAAAAGTCTGAGGAAGGGCATGGCGGCTGAGGCTGAAGCGGCTGGGGCTGAAGCGGCTGGGGCTGAAGCGGCTGGGGCTGAAGCGGCTGAGGCTGAAGCGGCTGGGGCTGAAGCGGCTGGGGCTGAAGTGGCTGGCTCGGCGGCGGCGGCTGGAGCGGCGGGCTCGTAGGCGGCGGCTGGAGCGGAGGGCCCGTAGGCGGCGGAGACTGGAGAACTTGGCTCGGCGGAGACTGGAGAACTATGCTCGGCGGCGGAGACTGGAGAACTTTGCTCGGCGGCGGAGACTGGAGAACTTTGCTCGGCGGCGGAGACTGGAGAACTTTGCTCGGCGGCGGAGACTGGAGAACTTTGCTCGGCGGCGGAGACTGGAGAACTTTGCTCGGCGGCGGAGACTGGAGAACTTTGCTCGGCGGCGGAGACTGGAGAACTTTGCTCGGCGGCGGAGACTGGAGAACTTTGCTCGGCGGCGGAGACTGGAGAACTTTGCTCGGCGGCGGAGACTGGAGAACTTTGCTCGGCGGCGGAGACTGGAGAACTTTGCTCGGCGGCGGAGACTGGAGAACTTTGCTCGGCGGCGGAGACTGGAGAACTTTGCTCGGCGGCGGAGACTGGAGAACTTTGCTCGGCGGCGGAGACTGGAGAACTTTGCTCGGCGGCGGAGACTGGAGAACTTTGCTCGGCGGCGGAGACTGGAGAACTTTGCTCGGCGGCGGAGACTGGAGAACTTTGCTCGGCGGCGGAGACTGGAGAACTTTGCTCGGCGGCGGAGACTGGAGAACTTTGCTCGGCGGCGGAGACTGGAGAGCTTTGCTCGGCGGCGGAGACTGGAGAGCTTTGCTCGGCGGCGGAGGCTGGAGCGGCAGGCTCGGCGGCGGCGGCTGGAGCGGCAGGCTCGGCGGCGGCGGCGGCTGGAGCGGCAGGCTCGGCGGCGGCGGCTGGAGCTGAGGGCTCGGCGGCGGCGGCTGGAGCTGAGGGCTCGGCGGCGGCGGCTGGAGCTGAGGGCTCGTAGGCGGCGGCTGGAGCTGAGGGCTCGTAGGCGGCGGCTGGAGCTGAGGGCTCGTTAAAAAAGTCAATAAGCCAGTCCAGATCTGGCGGCTCGCACAGGGTTGGAGCGGGCTCTGGAGATACAGGAGCGGGCTCTGGAGATACAGGAGCGGGCTCTGGAGATACAGGAGCGGGCTCTGGAGATACAGGAGCGGGCTCTGGAGATACAGGAGCGGGCTCTGGAGATACAGGAGCGGGCTGTTTCCTCCTCCTCTGCTTTCGGGACCCAGTTGAGGAGTGTGGGTTCCGTGTGGGACAGGAAGGACGTTCACTGGAGGGGTAAGCGGAGGAATACGGAGACTGACTAACTGGCCCGGCTGACCGTGTTTCTGGACGGACTGAAGACCAACACTCATCCACATAGAATTGGGAATTATTCAAAAACAAAATAAAATTGATAGTTTCGCTTAAGGAGAGACGATAATCAGGTTCATGGAAACGGAGAGTGTTGTCATCCAGACCGTCCAAAAACAGGGCGATTAAATTAGCTTCGGACCAGTCAGACAGATAAGCCAGCTCAACGAACTCCTCCACATACCTCTCCAGTGAACGACCAACCTGAAGAAGCCCGATGAGGCGATCGCCGGCTGACAGATGAGAGAGAGGCGTAGGAGGAGCAGGAGCCAGGGAGCCGGTGGAAGTCTCCATTATTCTGTGGAAATCCAGCATAATGGTCCGTTCTTCTGTTAAGGATGCTGGTGTAGAGAGACGAGGCAGATACGGATTTCCACAATAGTAAGAGACTTTAATTAACACAGGGCAGGAACACCAAACATACATTAAACACAACAGAGAACGGACAAGGAGTGCAGGGAGTGAGTGCATTATAAAGGGAGTGCAGATGATAGAGTCCAGGTGCAGGTGATCTGTGATGATGAGGAGCTGACGAGGGAAGTGAGTGCAGGTGATGAAACAGGAGGATACTGGGAAATGGAGTACAGGGGAACAAGGGATCTGTAACAATTACTACCTTGAGGGAGCATTATTTTTCTATAATTTAACAGCCCATTGTCAATTTTTCCTTACATAATCATTTAAATGTACTCACAAGTAATTTCATTTGGCATTATTACAATGTACTGTAAAGGAGTATTTAAAGGGATAGTTCACCCAAAAATTTAAATAATGTTATCATATACTCACCCTCTTGTCGTTCCATTCTTCTGTAGAACACATAATAAGTTATTTTAAAGGTGCCCAAGAACGTTCTTTCACAAAATGTAATATAAGTCTAAGGTGTCTCCTGAATGTGTCTGTGAAGTTTCAGCTCAAAATACCCCATAGATTTTTTTTAAATTAATTTTTTTTTAACTGCCTATTTTGGGGCACCATTAACAATGCACTGATTTACACTCGGCGCCGCCCCTTTAAGACGCGAGCTTCCTGCCACACGAGCTCTCGACTATATTACAGCGCATTTACAAAGTTCACACAGCTAATATAACCCTCAAATGGATCTTTACAAGATGTTCGTCATGCATGCTGCATGCATGCTTCGAATTATGTGAGTAAAGTATTTATTTGGATGTTAAAAGTTTTATTCTGAGTCTGTCAGAATAAAAGATTTGAGGCTGTCCTCCATGGCTAACGGCTATTGCTAAACTGCTGGAGAGATTTATAAAGAATGAAGTTGTGTTTATGCATTATACAGACTCCAAGTGTTTAAAAATGAAAATAGCGACGGCTCTTGTCTCCGTGAATACAGTAAGAAACGATGGTAACTTTAACATCATTTAACAGTACATTAGCAACATGCTAACGAAACTTTTAGAAAGACAATTTACAAATATCAGCAAAAATATCATGATATCATGGATTATGTCAGTTATTATTGCTCCATCTGCCATTTTTCGCTGTTGTACTTGCTTACCTAGTCTGATGATTCAGCTGTGTGCAGCTCCAGACGTTAACTGGCTGCCCTTGTCTAATGCCTTTTTATAATGTTGGGAACATCGTGGGCTGGCATTATGCAAATATTGGGGCGTACACCCCGACTGTTACGTAAAAGTCAGTGTTATGTTGAGATTCGCCTGTTCTTCGGAGGTCGTTTAAACAAATGAGATTTATATAAGAAGGAGGAAACAATGGAGTTTGAGACTCACTGTATGTCTTTTCCATGTACTCAACTCTTGTTATTCAACTATGCCAAGATAAATTCAATTTTTGAATCTAGGGCACCTTTAAAGTATTTTGGTAACGGGACATCTGATGGCACCCACTGACTTCCTTAGTATTTTTTTACTACTATGGAAGTCAATGGGTGCCATCAGCTGTCTGCACAGAAAAATCCCCAGAGTTAAATCAACTCTGCTCGGAGTACATATGGTCCCTCTCTAAATAGTGTTAAAGTAACACTGCAGCAGAGTTAAAGTTAATGAGATAATTAAGCAATTAATAAGGCTGTGACTGAAGTCAGTTGTAGTTCTTGTGTTTCTCTTTTCTTCAGTGATTCTGCTTGTTAACAGCAGGTGTTCATCACTAATGCACAACCATTATTTAATTAATTGCTTAATTATCTTAATTATCTTGTTAACTCCGCTTTAGTGTTATTTTAACACTATTTAGAGAGGGACCATATGTACTCTGAGCAGAGCTGATTTAACTCTGGAGATTTTGCTGTGCTTACCAACATTCTTTAAAATATCTTCTTTTTCTTACAGGTTTGGAACAACTTGGGGTTAAGTAATGACAACATTTTAATTTTTGGGTGAACTATCCCTTTAAGTGGTTTAACAAACATAGTCATATAAGTGTACTCACTTAAAGTACACCTAAATGGCCTTTTATTTCATTAATATTAAATTTAAAGTACACAACAAGGGCACATTCAATACAATTAAGTACACTTCTTTTTCACAAGGATGGGGAAAAGTTGTATAATTTTATTGCCTAAATGTTTCATTAGCCCCTTTCACACATACATATTTCCGGCTGAATTACCTGTAAATTATCGTTAAGAGATCATGTGTGAACAAGACCTTTTTAAAAATACCAGTAAATCAGTTCTGGCAATTTCCCTTTATGAGAAGCTGTAACACTACCAATAAATTATCAGTATGATGCAATGTGTAAACAAAGAACAGGATAACCGGTATGAGCACATACAAGGTCAGAACGCACTAATGTAAGAAGTCTGCTTTGGGCCAAACATAAAGCTCTGCCTGAGCCGTATACGGTAAGTTCTGCTGCCTTTAATTGTTTTTCTATGTAAACGCACTAAACGGATATCTGACTCTTGTACCACGACCCTGCCTTCTTTTCCAATCATCAGTGTTGCGGCTCTGCTTTTATTGAGTAGCCAACTTATAATGCAGTACTATAGTAACTATTATGCATCTCTCAAAATAGCAAATCCGCATTCTGTGTGATCATCCCCTTGTGTCTGTCACTCAGAAGTAAAAAACAAAACACTGTTGTCAAATTAGACAGATAGTAAAACCAAAGTGCATCTCATCCAGGTGGATGAAGAAAGCGACTCAGCATCAAACATCACAGAGTTCACCGTATTTTGATACTGATGTGTGAATGGTATCTTTTTGGTAAAAAGATGGACGGCACGTTTGTGTGGTAATTTTACGGTAATTTACTGCAATTACTGTGTGAAGGGGCTATTGTTTGATGATGCAGTAGTGAAGTGCACTGCAAATGTCAGGAAGTTTAGAAGACCCAAACAAGACAGTTTCCTGCTTAATTATCATGAGCCGGAATATGAACAAATCACATTGTTTTTTACACTTTTTGCTTCCAAACTTTGGTGAACCAACCAGTTTGGGGGAGGGGGTCAGGGAAAGAACAGATAAAAGTAATGAGACTTGTTTACCTGGTGGCTGATAGCAGCCCATATAGCCATTCATGGGTTGTCCTTTCACAAACATCCCATTTTTGCTGGGGTCGAGCTGATGGGCAAGGATGATTTCATTTAACTTCTTCTGCAGGGAAAGGTAATCTTCAGAAGCCTTGGAAACCTGAGCAAGTTATAAAGAAAAATAAATTTTGTGTAAAAGATAATTTGTGAAGAATATATATGTCTTAAATCAAGTCTCATATTTAAATAAATATATAATCAACACCTCTCTGAAGAGCGACTCCACTTCCTCGTCCTGTTTTTGTGATGTAGCTTTCAGGTTCTTTCTGTCTTTGTAACCTCTAAAATTGCTCTGGATTTTAATGGCTGCCTGCTCCTCATCGTATTGGCCTTCCTCAGCCGGTGTGTCTTCCTCTTCCTCTACCTCCTTCCGTTCCAGCTGAACATCTGTGATGTCCAGAACTTCCTCATTCTCCTGCTCCTCCACCTCTTGGGACATTTCTTGCTCTCTTCCTGTGGCTCCTTCTCTGTCAGCTCTCAATCTCTTTCTCTCCTTGTGACCTCTGAAATTGCTTTGTAAAACAGTTGCGGCATGTTCTTCATCTGCCCCTGATGGACTAGAATCCAGGTCTTGGTCTTGCTCAAGTTCTAATGGAGGAGGTGGAAAGTCCTCAATAACAATGTCTGGTTCAGAAGCATCTGAATTAGCCAGATCATCTTTAGCCTTTTTCCTTGGGATTTTGCCTTCATCCTGTAGTCTTTTACGCTCTTTGTGGCCACGGAAGTTGCTCTGAAGGACCACAGCAGCTTTGGCCTCTTCATCTTCTCCTGAGGGTTCAGCTGGAGCCTCATCTTCTTGTTCCATTTCCTCTGTGAATTCCATCAGTTCTTCTGGAGGTGGTGGATCTGGAATAGGGAGCTCCTCCTCAACTGAAGGTCTCTGTGTGTCCTTCTTCCCTCTAACCGGTATCTTACCCTCCTCCTGGAGTCTTTTACGCTCTTTATGACCTCTGAAGTTGCTCTGTAGAACAGTGGCTGCCTTGGCTTCCTGTTCAGGGTCCTCATCTCCTCCACCTGCAGCCTCTTCTTCAGTCTCCTTTTCTTCCTCTATATTCTCATGCCCTTCCTCTTGTATAGAATCCAAATCTTCTTCAGAAGTAAGTTTTTCAGGGCTGGATGAGGAAATGGCCAGCTCATCCCCGGTCAAGGTCTTATTCCGTTCCCGACGCTCCTTGTATTTCTTCCTTTCTCTGTAACCTCTGTAGTTGCTCTGGAGGACCACAGCAGCCTTTTCATCAGCATCATCCATTTCACCTCCTTCCTGTGGTGGCTCCTCTGAAACTGGACCATCTGCTTCTGATTGGACCTCTGCCCCTTCCTCTGTTTTCTCAGTCTTTTCCTTTTGCATGGCTTCTCTGTGTAAAACAAATCAGTTTATATCACCACAGCATTGTCAAATTCTTGATTCTATGTGTATCTGACTCTGACTGGTCGATTGCAGCATTAAGGGAATAATTCACCCAAAAACTGAAAAATATCCCATTATATACCTAATTATATCCCATTATTTACACCTAGGATGGCTTGGGGAGACTACATTATAGGATAACTTTCATTTTTGGGTGAACAATTCTATTAAGTGTCTAAGATTTTAATATATCCATTCATACATCTTCAAAAAAATGGTTGCCAGAAGTAGGGTTGTGGGGATGCTGGAGCCTATCCCAGCATCTTGGCCCATAGGCCAGTCTACTATACATTCACAAATACACCTATGGACAATTTAGAGTCTCAAATTCACCTATCCCACATAACTTTATATTGTGTGGAAAACCAGAGCACCCAGAGGAAACCCACGACAACACGGGAGAACAAAAAGAAAAGCCTTCTGACTCAGCCTGGACTCAAATTGGCAATGTTAAAGAATTAGTTCACTTAAGAATTAAAATTTCCTGATAATTTACTCACCCCTATGTCATCCAAGATGTCTTTCTTTCTTCAGCTTAAAAAAAAAATGAAGGTTTTTGAGGAAAACATTCCAGGATTTTTTTCCATATAGTGTCATTCACTGGGGTACAATGGGTTGAAGGTCCAAATTACAGTTTCAATGTAGCTTCAAAGGGCTCTACACGATCCCAGCCAAGGAATAAGGGTATTGTCTAACGAAATGATCGGTCATTTTCTAAAAAAAAAAAAAAGTATATACTTTTTAACCACAAATGCTAGTCTTGCACTGCTCTGCGATGCGCCACACATTACGTAATCATGTTGGAAAGGTCATGCGTGACAAAGGTGGAAGTACTGCGGTAGGGCTAAAAACTCCATCTCATTTTCTCCTCCAACTTCAAAATCATCTGACATAGTCAAATGACCTTTGCAAAAAAAAGGTAAAACAACTTAGTCTTTGCGCATTCGCTTTTTGTAGACACTGGATTGGTACTTTTGCCTATCATGTGTGACTTTTCAAACGTGATTACATAAAAGGGTGGTGCATCACAGAACAGTGCAAGATGTGCATTTGGTTAAAAAATATATAATTTATTTATTTTTTTTTAGAAAATGGCCGATCGTTTTGCTAGACAAGACCCTTAAGGTGATGATACACGGGGCAACTTTTTGAGCAATGTTGCCGTCAATGGGCAACCTGATGAGACACAGGGCAACAAATTAGGGCAACAGACAGTTGGCAGCAACTAATCAGAGAGGAGCAAATCTATTGCCAACTCAATAAATACTTTATTATAAACACTTGTTAGGCACTTTATTTCAACTTTTTCAAATATTTTCTTCATTTTTATTAAAAATAAATGCCTTTCCGATCTGATTTGTGACAGGAAAAGGGAGAAGAGCAGGTTCGGCAAAATGCGGATTTGAACCTGCGTCGATCGCATCAAAAGCTATTCAAATGTCAAACGCCTTACAGCCTACGCTACTACAGACATTGAAAAATCCCGTCTTTTTAGTATTTAACTGAAATCATTCAATAGCTTTATTACAGCATACACACATTACTTGTTGGTATTTTAAGCAATATATGAGGTAAATTCCCTGTTTTGGGTTGACGCATGACAACTTACTAGCGTAAAAAGATAAAAAAAAAAAAAAAACTGCCGCTGAGAGGCCGCCATCTTGTTTGAATTGTTTCTGAAATCTCAGAACCAGTCACGTGATCGGCTGCTAACATTCTGATTGGAGGATCTCAAAAAATTGCCCACAACCGATCTAACGTATCCAGATATAAATTTGTTGCTCATTCTCAACGGGAAAGTTCCCAAGTAACGTTGCTCGGCAACATTGCTCAAAAAGTTGCCCTGTGTATCATCACCTTTATTCTTCGGCTGAGATCGTGTAGAGCCCTTTGAAGCTGCACTGAAACTGCAATTTGGACCTTCAACCCATTGAACCCCAGTGAAGTCCACTATATGGAGAAAAAGCCTGGAATGTTTTCCTCAAAAACCTTAATTCTTTTCTACTGAAGAAGGAAAGATATAAACATCTTGGATGACATGGGGGGTGAGTAAATTATCAGGAAATTTTAATTGTGAAGTGAACTAATACCGGTGTTACTTCATGCCTTTTCATACCAACACAAGTTGGAATAGCTACTGTAATCAACACTATCTTGTGAATGTAGTAAAAATGGCCTTGCAGGACAGTATTCATTTTACGGTCACCATACATTATACCTTTTGTTAGATAGTTAGAGATTCTGGAGTTCCCAGTTAAATCAAGAAAATGAAGACAAAGCTTGGAAAAAGGAGTAATAAAAAGAGCAGTAAGGAGCAAGAATAAGAGCAGTTAGAAAAAGAGCTTGATTAGAGAGAATTAAAAATGACATTTGATGAACCTTTGACTGAATATTATAGATTTTGTTTGTCAGCAGATTCTTTAAGCAAATCTACAATCAGATGGAATAAGAATGGGTCTTACTTTTTCCTCTTAAAGCTCTTCCGCTCTTTGTGTCCCCTGTAATGGGCCTGGATCTTTGCAGCAGCTTTGTTCTTCTCATCTACTAACTCATTGTATGTCTGCCTTGCCAGATATCCTCTGCACACTGCATGAAGATAGTGTGATTTAGTGATTGTGTATGACTTCTAAACCCATTTAAAACAGTGTCTTCAATACTTTTAATGATTTGCTTGTCTTACAAGCTTGAAATTGGGTTAAAGCAACTTCAGACTTTGCTTTGCTTTTGTCATCAGCCACTCGTTTCCGAACTTTGTGTCCTCGGTATGCTAGAAGAAAGAAGATTTTAGAGCTGGTCCAACAGAGTATTGGACTTTTTGCATCAGGTCAACAACATGAGCTCACCTGATTGTAACACCACGGCACTTTGTTCTCTCTTTTCCAGCATCAAACGATATCGTCTGAATGCCATCCACCCCCGTACATATGCCTGGACTAGAACAATCCGGTCCGTGGTCTGCCTCACCATCAGATTCAGCTGCTCCGCATGATAGTACTTAAGAAAGACCTGGACACATAAACATTATACTTATGAGCTTTCTTGAACATCAACTGCAGTAGTTATTAATGCTTTTCTTTAACAAACCTTTGTTTTGCCCAGAACCCAGTTCTCTAGTTTGGCCTTCTCCAAAATAATCGCACATGTCTCTGGATTCATTGCTGGCTCTTCATTGGCTCTAAATGCTAATATAGAGTACCTGAAAAATCCCAATGGTTATTAAAATACTGAACATAACAACTGAGAAATTCTACATTCAGGAGGCAATCCCTTTTTTCGCCGGGAATGTGCTAATGCCAGTATTGGAACTGGTGGTCCACTATATGCATTTCCACAGACGAAAAGGTGCAGCTCCTTGTCTTTGAAACTTATTTGTCATATATTTTATCAACCATTGGCTGCTGCATCAAAGCCAGATTGTGATGGCATAATGGATTCTGAATTCAAATAGATCATGGTGGGCTATAATGGGTTTCATAATTGGTTTTGTGCAATGAAAAAGTTCCATGGATGTTCAGGTTCTTCATGGAACCATCAATGCCAAAAAAGAGCCTTTATTTATAAGAATGTAGTCATATAACATCATTGTTCAGTTCTCAAGTCAGTGGAAACACAGCCTGGTTATCAAGTCCCTTGGCAGGGTATTGACTCCAGCGCCAACACAGACACCATTTAGGTGGAAAAGGGGTTTATGCAAAATTGATATTGTTGGATCATCTGTCTGACCTCTCAATGAAGTTGTTGAAGAGAATGCGGTGAGAGTAACCCTGTCTGCGGATCTTGGCCGTCTCTAGGATTCCAGTGTAGCGCAGTTGGATCAGAACCTTCTCCCTGTCGAACTTGTGGGCTTGACGATCATTATTGGGTTTTATGCAACGCACAAAATGAGGTTGGCCTGCCACCATCTTTGATAACAGGTCCATTAGAGAATACTGCAAAGTACAGTGAAAAAAAGCAAGATTGTGAACAAGAGTGTGACCATTTTATTGGTTCTCATCATTATAGTCTTCAAAAGTCTTACTCTGAAGTAAGAGGCTACAGTTTGAGTCTTCATGTTGGTGGTCTCTCTGGGGTGATGTGTGCTGTCCCCTGTGCTCTCCGCCTGTACAGACACAAAATATTCAGCATATTGATCATGAAAATCTACAGATAATGGGTCTTTTTGTAAACATAAAGGGGGTCTTTTTATAAACATAAATCTGTTTATAATAAATTATTGCGTGTTGCTTCTTGGAGAAAAGTTATTCAACAAATCACCATGTGTACAGTGTCAACGGGCAAGGCAAGCATTGTTTTGTCATGGGTGGGAGTTAATTTCCGAGAAGAAGACTGAAAAAGAAATGCATAAAGATTGTGATGAGACAGTCTGATTTGAATCCAGGAAAGTATATCAAATTATTTTTTAAAAATAGTAAATAAAATAATAATATACATGAAATTAACTACATGAATCATTTGCAAAGCAATCTAGCAAGCATTAATTTAGGGGGAACTTATGCCAATCATCAGAAAGACCAAATTTCTTCTCTAAAACCGCCATGAATTTTTCACCATGGTGTTTTCGATATTGAACACAAAGCAGAATCACACACTGACACAGGTGCTTTTATTTTATGTGGGCTAAAATGGATGAAATCTTTCATGTGAAATTTTCTAAAGACAGCGTGCTTAAATATGCAAATGAATGGTAATGTATGCAGGTCTTCATCAAAGACATCATTTCAATATGTTTAAAACCCTCACTCATTTCAGAGTATAACCTGAATGAGAGCTCTAAGTAGCTCAAATGTTCTCTTAATAATTCTCTTAGGAATAATGACCTTAATGCTAAAAAATACAATTTGGAACACAAGTAGATGTTTTTTAAAAAACACACAACTGCACAGAAAAAATTCACAATTCTCCTTATTCCACAGGGACACTCAATTCTAATGCGAATTATATGAACTAATCAAGCTGCAAATGAGTCAATCTACAAATGCATTAGCTATTAGACAGCTGGTAGGGTAATGTGACATGAGAAGATACTCTTTCATTCTCACAGACATGTCATTTTCAAGAAATGGTGTCTCAACTAAATTTTACTTGTTCAATGTTCGATTCTCATAAAATAAGTCTACTAACTGTAAAAAAACTTTGCTCTCAGATTTAATCAAAAATAACTTAATTTGTGTTCTGAAGATGAACGAAGGTCTTATAGGTGTGGAACGACATGAGGGTAAGTAATTTAAGTACCCCTATTATGGATTTTTGAAAATTACCTTTCATGGAGTGTGTAACATAGCTTTAAGTGAATGAAAACATCCTGCGAAGTTTTAAATCTGAAAGTGCACCATATATAAAGTTATTGTCTCTCAAAAGTAATTAGGCTATTCTGCACAATGAGAAAAGCTATCTCGATTAGCATTGCATTATAAATATAATCTACTATTATGAATACCTGACATGGCATGAAGAACACAGATCAACCACATATCGTCACAATCGTGTATTTATTACTTTCAAAAGTGACGTTCTGTATGTTTATATAAATGATTATAGCGATGTCTGGTAGCCTCTGTTAGTTCTGTGTATGTCACATGACTGCCTCTTGTTCATGCTGTATTATTTGTGGACTAAAGGTGCACAGAGCGCCCTCCGGCTTCGGGTATGTGTTGGACACACAATAGTCAGTGTATACAGCGCTCATATGATGAAAACAGCGCGTTTTGGGTACAAATTGAATAAATATGAATCCTCTGTATAGAAAATTGACATAAACGTATGACAGTGCATCAATATTTCTCCAAATGTGCATGCTTTTAAGCTAAAAGCCCCGAGGGATGTTATTTTGTAGAGTTTTTTCATGATGATCAGAGTTTTTTTCTCAATGGCTGAAGCTGACGCTCATATTTCAATGAAAAGGTAACGACTCCGTTTCTCATATTCATAACTCCCGACGCATATTAACAAATAACGGTCACTATACGATGTTGAGAGTAAAATAAAGATTAAAAATTGAAGCTTGAGTCTTAGATCTTTTTAATGATGTATAGTTTGTCAAGGTAATTACATCAAATCTAACAGTAACTTTGAGCTAATTTAAACAAAGAAGCTTCGGTGCGTCGGCGTGACAGTGCTGGTTAACAGGTTAAAAGAGTCGTTTGTAAAACTTATCCTAAGCTGCTTCATTGTGACGTCAAAATGAAACATTATCATTTTGCCCACCCACTTATTTGCACGTGCAGACACCAGGGAAAACCTGAAGCCGCTGTTTCCGTGAAGAATTCGTCAGTGGTTCATCAGTGGATATCTTTACATCTATACCACAACAATATAGCCCAAACCTTGTGTTGTGTTCCCGTCACTTTACTGACGACTGCTTCTTCAACCTAAATGCGTTCAATGAGGGATTTGCAAGCCAGTTGTTAATGAAGGATGGGTCAGTACCCAGTTTATTTGGACCAGCTTCTTCCTCCTCTGAATTATGCTTCGCGCAGCTTGTAGGTCTCCGGCTACCCAGCTAACAGCAATATGTGTTTGTTCGCAATTGTCTAGAAATGTGTCACATGTTTGTCGTTGTCATTACTTGGAGTTATGATAAAGAATAGAGCAATACGTTGGTGTACAACTGTAGTGCTTTATCAATATGTTTCTGTGTTGGTCTAACGCATAGGGGAGAGCGGGGCACAACCTAATGCTTTTTGACTTTCTCAGTTTGTGTAAATCTACTTAGGGTTCAGAGAATTTATTTTGTTCCACATTAATTTCATACGTGTCTGGAACAAATATGTGGCTTTGTTTCATTAAAGGTGCCCTAGAATTAAATATTGAATTTACCTCGGCATAGTTGAATAACAAGAGTTCAGTACATGGAAAAGACATACATTGAGTTTCAAATTCCATTGTTTCCTCCTTCTTATATAAATCTCATTTGTTTAAAAGACCTCCGAAGAACAGGCGAATCTCAACATAACACTGACTGTTACGTAACAGTCGGGGTGTACGCCCCCAATATTTGCATATGCCAGCCCATGTTCAAGCCATTAGACAAAGCAAGTGTGAGCACCAGGGGCAAGGGAGCACGAGAATTAAAGGGGCCGCAACCTATATATCGGTGCATAGTTAATGATGCCCCAGTTAGGCAGTTAAAAAATGAATAAAAAAAAAATCTATGGGGTATTTTGAGCTGAAACTTCACAGACACATTCAGGGGACAGCTTAGACTTATAGTTCATCTTGTAAAAAGAAGTTTTAGGGCACCTTTAATACAGCGTATACTTTTTTGTTTATTTACCCCAAAAGAAGGGAAGTGAAATTGACAACATACCCCATAGGTGGGGCACATTGTAACATGTGATGGGGCATGTTATAACATGACCATACGACAACTAAAAATGTTATCTGATTTAATTAAAAAAATATACATGACAAACTTAAATATTTTGTCAATAAAAGATAAATAAAAATTTTTTTTTTCATATAAAATAACTGCATTTTTTTTAGAAATTCAAATTTAAATAATTTTGTGGTTTGACAGTGAACACGAGATAAATAGACGAGCCAGTATTATTTCTTGAAATAATATTTTCTGGATGTTCAGGTTCTTCCTCTCACTTTTTATTCATATTTTTTCTATGGTTTCTCAAAAGAAATTCATTAAAGTTAATTATGCCAGTTGTATTGTAACTGTATAGAAAAGCATAGTTCTAGTAGCGGGGCACATTAAAATGCAGTTTTACAACAAACCCGATCTGTGAAACTGGAATTTAGTGTTAGTGAAGCATTAAAGAACTATCTAAACTGCTAAATACCAGATTGGAGTTTAAAATAATATCAGATTTGTCTCATTTTAAATAAACACAAATGATATAGATAAAAAATTTGCTTAAGTAAGAAATTTACTTTTGCTATTGTTAAATAAATGTTCAGTGATATCTTACTAAGATTTATGAATTTTGGCACAATTTTTTTCTCTATATATTGTCAAGATGGCAACTAGTATATATGTTAAGTTTCTTCATGCTAGCGCTAGTGGAAGTATTTAAACCATGTGTGTTACAACAAACCCTGCATTAGTTTGTGCCCCGCACTCCCCTAATCCATGACTGTTTGTGTGTTTACCACCGAGCTGTGGGCTAGCTTCACTAACATAAACGCGAAACAACTTTCTTTATTTTTTTAGTCTTCATTTTTAGAACAGAGCGGAGCACCATCATTATTATAATACAATGTAAGTGATGCAAGCACTGTATACTGTAATCTGTGTTAACCAACAGAAGTCACCTGACTAATCACCGCAGATTAGCGTCACACAAACGTGAGGTTTGGAAAAATTAATTGTTGAGCGAATCGTTTGGATTCATTGAGCAAATAAAGTAAAAATAAATGCATATTGTAAGATAATGAAAGTGCTTTTTGACCTTGCATGCTTTTAAATCTGTTGTTGGGGACTTCCCAAAAAAAAATAGGAACCTTTCAAATGCCATAATTGGGACACTTTAAAGGCAGAATTTTCATTTTTGGGTGAACTAACCTTTTAATATTTATTGCATTATTTTAGTGTTGTGTGTACGGAAGAGGATTAGGGCCAAGCAATAATAAAAAAATAAAACCATCTCGAGATTAAAGTTGTTAAATTACGAGAACAAATTTGTTAAATTACGAATTTGTTTTCATAATTTAACATCTTTTTTCTAGTAATTTAATGAGTTTATTCTCATAATTTAATGACTTTATTCTCAACATTTTATCTCGACTTTTTTCTCAAAAATTTAATGTCATTTTTCTCATAATTTAACAACTTTTTTTCGTAATTTAATGAGTTTATTCTCAACATTTTATCTTGACTTTTTTCTCGAAATTTAACAACTTTTTTCTCGTAATTTAATGAGTTTATTCTCAACATTTTATTTAGACTTTTTTCTCGAAATTTAACAACTTTAATCTCGAGATGGTTTTATTTGTTTATTATTGCTTGGCCCTAATCCTCTTCCGTATGTGTGTTACCCTGATGGTGTTTATTCTTTGTGTGTATGACCCTTTGCACTTTCTATATATGAGTATTGGCTATGTTTTATCGACAGACCACTTACAGTGAACTTGATTATTGTGTTTTGTTTTATTTTACCACCTGTATTATTGGTTTCAGTTCATTTTAAGGTTGAATGATTCCTGGTACTTTGGGCATGAATTCTTTTTTCTTAAAAGTTCAGAACTATTTCAAATTAAACAACAAAAAACACCATTTCCTGAGAAAGACCCACATGTACACAAACAGAACACCAAAAACAGAGAGCACAGTGTCGGCTGGCAAGAGGCACATTTCCTTTAAGAGCACTTCTCTACTGTACAGCACAAATACTACAGGATCATTACCTCACTGAATGACACAGAACTGAACAACATAAGACCCTCCAACTTTAGATAGAAGACATTATAGAAAGGAGGAGTGGGAATTTCATTGATGGAAAAGTAAAAGAGATGGAGAGACAAAATAGAGTGGGAAAGAAAATGAGTAAAGTGAAAGCACTGGAGCTCCTATCAAATAAAACAGCACAACCTTGATCATATTACATATGAACATTCAAATTTACATATCAATAGCTATTCAGGTTTTTAGCAAGTTATTGTTGCTCGTATCACTTCCATGAAATTTGCTAATCAAAAAAAAATCATTTACATATGGAAGTCTTAAAGGCACAGCGGCAATAAGAGAACAGAGCAGAAAAGAGGACAAAACAAGGTACCTTGGCAAAGTTAATGGTGCGCTGTGAATGTTGCGTGCCCATACGAGCAGAGCCCATAGCCTTGCCTTTAGTGTGAGCCAGGTTACCTGCACAAAGAGAAAGGTCAGGGCAAATAATACCACACACATTAGTAATCTGCTTTTGATACTTTATTAGATAAGTCACATGTTGTTCAAAGATAATCTACCATTTATTTCACGGTTAACCATTTCAAGGGCACTGAGATGTATGGTCTTCAGAGGTCAGTGCTGTGACAGATAAATAAGCTTCACAATGGTCAAGTAGCTAACAAAAGTCTAGGTTTAAAATCCCAGCAGACTTCCTGGAAACAATCCCCAGTGAATCTCATCGGATGTAATCGACTGTGTCAGTCAGACGACCTCCATTCATCACATTAGATCACATGGGAGTGAGCACATTTTCTTTTCTAGGGAGAGTGCTACATACATTCGTTCAGACCAATAGATCAACATCCCTGTTTAATGTTTCAGACAGGATGGTGTTTGTGCTGACATTTCCAGTAGGTGTGATTGTGATGTGACCTATAATGCAGTGTAATCTAATAGAATGTGACTATACTGACCATTGGGCTGCTCGTGCAAGCTATGCTAAATCAGGCTAGTATTGCTTTCTCTAGTGGATCATGCTAAGGGAGCACCAGTTAGAAGAATATTTTGGTTTAAATACAATTTAAGGGCGTGGTTTCACAGAAAGGCTTAGATTAAGACAGGAGGAGGCCTTAGTTAAATTAGGACATTTAAGTAGCTTTTATAAACGTACTTGGTGTGCATCTTGAGACAAAACAATGGCACTGACATAGGCTGAAGATATGTCAGTGCAAGTAGCTTTTAGTTATGACAGTTCAAACATACATTTTAATATGGAACTAGGCTTTAAAGGGTTAGTTCACCCAAAAATGAAAATTATGTCGTTAATTACTCACCCTCATTTCTTTCTACACTTGCAAGACTTTGGTTCATCTTCGGAACACAAATTAAGGTATTTTTGATTAAATCCGATGGCTCAGTGAGGCCTCCATTGACAGCAAAATAATCAACACTTCCAGTGCCTAGGAAGCTACTAAAGACGTATTTAAAACAGTAGTCTTCAGAGGTGGAAGTAACTAATTACAACTACTCACGTTACTGTAATTAAGTAGGTTTTTTTTGGGTTTTTGTACTTTTTTGATCTGTAATTTTACTTGTACTTAAGTACAAATTAAGCTTAGTAATCTACTTTGCTACTTGTAAAATCACATTCTGTTACTGAGTACGCCAACAATTTGAATTAATATTGAAACCTTTGACCAGCATATCAGTAGCCAATAAAGTTATCCAATCGTAATAAATCGACCAATGAAAACCCAGATATTTAACCAGCGGCACGTTCTCATCTCTCATCTCACCGACAGCGAGTCTGACACACACCCGCCTCCTCCTGTTGTCACTCATTTCAGTTACAGTGCAGGATTGCAGGTATTGCGCATAATTTTAATCATACAGGTTTGTCGAGAGCGCATTATTGTAACGCGACAGCACATTCATGTAATGGCAGAAAACGACGGGAGCTCTCAAATATACAAGCAAACTGCCTCTCCTCTCATGAGTGTGCACTCTGTGTAGTGTTCAATCGTGAATCGCGCCGGGCTCTGAAATTAAACGTTGTCAAACGTTATCAAACAATCAGAATAGACTACCATGCCTGGCCGATGAAAATGCTACAGGAAATCTTATTGGCTATAAGTGAAATGCACCAGAAAGTCTCAACAAACAAAGGTGGATCTTTAATTTGTTTATAATGTATGTTTAAGAATGGGGAATTTGTATGATTTTTACTACATACAGACATTACAGGTCAAACCATTCTGATGTTCTTTTTATCTAAATATAAAACATATTATATGGCTCTTAAAGGGTTAGTTCAACCAAAAAAATGAAATTTCTGTCATTAATTACTCATCCTCATGTTGTTCCAAACCCGTAAGTCCTTCGTTCATCTTCAGAACACAATTGAAGATATTTTTGATGAAATCCTAAAGCTAATTATTAAATAATTTCCTCTCTCTGTGTCACTCTCTGACAGTGTTCATGTGAGCACCACATCATGTGATGTCGACACAGAATCCGGCCAATAATGAGCCAACTGTGTTTACTGCGTCAACAGTGTCAGAAACTGACATGGAAGAGAGAAATTGTTGAATAAAGTGTTTTTTTTTTTTTTTTTATTTTGTGCACAAAAAGTATTCTGGTTGCTTCATAACATTAGGGTTGAACCACTGTTGTCACATGACTGTTTTAACTATGTCATAAAAAGTGGTAATAATGTTGAAGTCTATGGAGGGTCAGAAAACACTCAGATTTCATTAAAAAGATCTGAATTTGTGTTCTGAAGATGAACGAAGGTCTTGAGAGTTTGAAACAACATGAGAGTGAGTAAATTTTTTTGGGTGAAACTAACCCTTTAAGATACAGGGCATATACAAATTCAGTGTTGTTATATTTCATATACCCCAACTGAATTGAGGTAATTCTTATTTTATTACTGACTGTTTACTTATCTTTTTTTGTAAATTCAATTTAGTTTGAAATCAAGCCTTCTTGTACTGCATGTGAGCTATTGCAACAAAGTTATCCTATTGTAAAGACACAAATACACAGAGTGAGCAAATATTTAAGTGAGATTATTGTAATGGTAATTGATCAATGTTATTGGCATTTAAAATGATGAATATTGATCATTTGTGTTGTATTGAAGTTAGAAATTCCAGTATTGTGACCACTAATTCAAGTGCTCTGTTGAAAGTAGCTATTTTCTGCTGATTGATTGAATATTGTTTGACAATTCATTAAATATCACCGGCTAAAAAATAACTAGTAATTTTAGTACTTTGAGTAGTTTTTGAGAAGAGTAATTTGTACTTTTACTCAAGTACTTTTTTGACACCAGTACTCTTACTTTTAATTGAGTATTATTTCAGCAATGTAACAGTCCTTGTTCTTGAGTACAAATTTTCAGTACTCTTTCCACCACTGGTAGTCTTTAGTCTTTAGTAGCTTTCTAGGCATTAAAAGTGTTAATTATCTTGCTGTCATTACAGGCCTCACTGAGCCATCAGATTTAATGAAAAATATCTTAATTTGTGTTCTGAAGATGAACGAAAGTCTTACAGGTGTGGAATGACGTGAGTAATTAATGACAGAATTTTCACTTTTGGGTGAACTATCACTTTAAAGCCTTGTTCGTGAAACTGGGCAAAGATAACAGAATCTGTGTCATGTTGTCACTGGTCCATCAGTCTAAAGGACAAGTGTCAAATTTATCATCAAAATTGGAGTCTAATGAAATTAATTCATAAAACGAACAATTTAATTAATATTTTAAAATGTAAAGAAATAAAAATTGACAATTGCTAGAAGAAATTATAAACTGTATATTATTGGTTGTATATAATGTTCTTTAAAATAATAATACACAATAATAATACACATTAAATTAACATGAAATTAATATTAATTTAATTTTTTAATATAATATAATTACTACTACTACTACTACCTTTGAAAAGTAAATTTTACAATAAATATTAGTAACATATATTTCTGTTTCAGTGATTAAAGTTAACGTTTTATTTTGGTGGGTTGTAGTGAAGAGTTTCAGTATGTATTTGCCAATAGCTTTTCTCAAATGAAATGGTGAAATATTTGTGAAGTGATTCTCAGAGCAGCTCTGAAGATGAAGTTCATGTAGTGTGTCTCATATATTGAGACAGCAGATGCCAAAAAAACACCATAATATTTGCACACGCTTGAGTATATGTAGCAGACAAAAACTCATTCACACAGAGATATGTAGAACATGAGAGCTACATATAAAAAATTACTTTAAAAGTTTATGATTGTTATTTTCAATTTAGTTTTCTGAGAAATATCTACCTGTATATAAATGTATTGTCCAACCCTAATCTAGGATTTCACATGATTAGGGCCTCAGTTTATTTTGCCAATGAAGAGTATTCACACTGCAGGACTCAAAAGTAATGGAAACTGGTGGATGTACTCAAAGCAACAAAATGTCCCCATCGGCTTTGTTCTTTGGCAGCACAATGGAAAAACGAGTCCTTGAACGAGGCAATTACACAATGATAGCACTGACTGACACATTATTAGAGGTCACTGTTTAGAAAATCTATCTCACACAGACAGAGCGAATTAAACATACACATATGCAAACACCTAAAGCTTGCATGTCTGGATGAATGTGTGTGTATTTGTGGGATCCCTATCAACATGAAAGTGAATAATAAATGTATACAAAAGGACAGAAACTGAAGCATCTAAACAGCAGATGAACCAAAGGCTTTAAATGTTTCTACAGAGTAAAAAGTCAAAGCAAACCTGTTTTAGTGAGTGGGTGAGTAACCAGTTTACGGATCAGTTCATTTTCTGATGACCTCAGCAGAAGAACAATATCAGCAGGCAGAGCATCTCTGTTCTTAGCCAGGAAGCCGCTGGCATTATAGATCACCTAATCACATGAGAAACAAGATGTGTTTACATCCACAGGCTATTATCTTGACAGATGAACGTGGCTTAAAGAGATGAAAATTTAAATTTTGTCATCATTCACGCATATACATATATTTTATATATTTATATTTTAAGAAATATTTTAGTGTTTTTTATCCATACAATGGAGGTCAAAGGCACAAACTGTTTTTCTACCAACAGAAGAAAGAAAGCCATACAGTCGTGGAATGGCGAAATGATAATAGAATTTTTATTTTTGGGTCAACTTTCCCTTTAATTCTACTTCATATCTCTGTTTCTATAGTAGTGTACATCTAAAAAAAAAAAAAAAAAGCTTAAAAATAAATATTGATCAAATATAAAACATTTCTACCTTGCCTGCATAGTGATGGATTCCAAAGCCCAGATCAACTCTCTTTGGTCTCCAGAAGTTTTTCGATTTTAAGTTGTCCTCAAATTTCTCTGATTAAACACAAGACGTGTTCATTACAATTAATTAATTCACTCATTCATCCATTAATTTGTTCATTAGCTCAATAATTTATTCATTCATTTAACTGTTCATTGATCCACTCATTTAAGTCAGTTCATTCATTCATCTCGCTTACTCATTCATACATTTTCTCGTTCACTGACCCGAATCAAACTCTCATTCATTACTTCATTCATCCACTCATGATATCATGAATACATTCATCCATCTGTTTTATTCAGTATAAATGAATAAAGCTAGGTCATAGAAAACCATCTAGCCGTCTAGTCTTGGCATGTTGAATTATTGATCTGTCACTCAAAGACTCCATTGAGAGTCCTCAAGAGAACTTAGCATGCCAGTAAATGTTTGATGACAGCCTCTCCCTTGTTCTTGTGGTTCTGACCAATATGTCTGAGAATGTGTGTTTTTGTGTGTGTGACAGAGAGAGAGAGAGAGAGAGAGAGAAAGAGAGAGTGAGCAAGAGTGTAAGTGGCCCTGGTCATAAGCCACCAGGTTTACACAAATAAAGCTATAAGCTATGATGTTTTAGGGAGGGGAACTTGCCGACGAGGGTCTGGTCAGTTGCCTGAGGAAAGCGACTCTCCTCGTCCAGTAACGATAACATGCCCATGGGCTTCTGAAGGAACAGGTCCAGCAGCGGTCGGTTGTCTTCATATTCGATCACTCGAGCATCCACATCTTCATTCAGATACTCATCCTGCAGAGAAACCACTTATTTGATGAACTTTTTGAGGTTACTGGAAGCAAATCTCTGAACCATCTGCACAGTTTTGTTTGTGACACTTAGAAGAGATGCTAGATGCTGTTCTGTTGAGCTTTCTCGACGGACGGACGGACGGACGGACGGACGGACGGACGGACGGACGGACGGACGGACGGACGGACAGACAGACAGACAGACAGACAGACAGACAGACAGACAGACAGACAGACAGACAGACAGACAGACAGACAGACAGACAGACAGACAGACAGACAGACAGATAGATATAGAATTTATAGAACTCGATTGCATGCTGTTAACTGAGTGCACAGCTGTACACACACCCAAATCGCGCACACAGAGAGAGGTGCATTTCAGCGTGCGAACACGAATTGATTCCTCTTGTTTCGTTGCGCTTGAATGGATACATACACAAAATTATGTTAAAATACCCGTCTCCCCAAGTATTCTCATAAATACTGTCAGTTAAGTCTTAAGTGAATGTAAACAGTTAAGAAAGAAATTGGATGTGTATCATTATATTGGATCTATAGGTCTTAAAATGATGGTAGCCTATAAATACCTGCTGCTGTCTGTTATTAAAGGGTTAGTTCACCCAAAAATAAAAATTCTGTCATTTATTACTCACCCTCATGTCGTTCCACAACCGTAAGACCTACGTTAATCTTTGGAACACAAATTAAGATATTTTAGTTTAAATCCGATGGCTCCGTGAGGCCTCCATAGGGAGCAATGACACTTCCTCTCTCAAGATCCATAAAGGTACTAAAAACATATTTAAATCGGTTCATGTGAGTACAGTGGTTCAATATTAACATTATAAAGCGACAAGAATATTATTATAAAAAACAAAATAACGACTTATTTAGTGATGGCCGATTTCAAAACACTGCTTCAGGAAGCATCAGAGCGTTATGAATCAGTGTATCGAATCTGCTGTTCGGAGCGCCAAAGTCACGTGACATCAGCCGTTGGCAGTTTGACACGCGATATGAATCATGATTCGATACACTGATTCATTTGTGCTCCGAATCTTCCTGAAGGAGTGTTTTAAAATTGGCCATCACTAAATAAGTCGTTATTTTGTTTTTTATAATAATATTCTCGTCGCTTTATAATATTAATATTGAGCCACTGTACTCACATGAACCAATTTAAATATGTTTTTAGTACCTTTATGGATCTTGAGAGAGGAAATGTCATTGCTCCCTATGAAGGCCTCACGGAGCCAACTATCCCTTTAACTAACTACTTTAATGTTAATAAAAACATTAACCCTTTAATGTTAATCAAACAACAAAACACATCTTTAACAAAGATGAATCTATATTTAATTTATAAAGTGAACACTATAGTCTTATTGTACATTTAATGATTACATTTCTGTACCTGAGTACTACTATTAGACCTTACTTTGTCATGTTTAGAGTTTGTTTTTGTTGTTTTCATGCTTTTCCCCCGTCTTCAGTTTCATCATCAGTTTTCTAGTTGATCAGTTTTCATTGTTTCAGTTCTCCTTGTGTGCCTGCCTGTTTTGTATCCTTAGTAACTGATTAATTAGTTACAACTTTATATGTAATTTTGTTATATAGTTTTTATCTATGCTTGTAATTTGTGTATTTGTTCATATTTTATCGCTGACTGTTCTGCTATTAATTATTAAAAGCTAGATTTCATCTTCGGAACACAGTTTAAGATATTTTAGATTTAGTCTGAGAGCTTTCTGTTCCTCCATTGAAAGTGTATGTACGGTATACTGTCCATGTCCAGAAAGGTAATAAACACATCATCAAAGTAGTCCATGTGACATCAGTGGGTTAGTTAGAATTTGTTGAAGCATCGAAAATACATTTTGGTCCAAAAATAACAATAACTACGACTTTATTCAGCATAAATAAAGTCCGCCCCCTTCTGCTCCGGACAGTGACGCTGCTGACGTGTTATCTCGAGCTTTGTTTACAGTCTGAGGGAGACACACGCTGTATTCAAGCTATTCTACATTGTTTGTATTTTGGTATTGCTATATTTTTTAAAATGGTGCGTCTGGTAAAAGTGTGCATGTCGCGGATGTCCTAATCGCGTCACTGTCCGGAGCAGAAGGGGGCGGTAATGCACCAATAAGCTGGATGCCAACCGCCGTAAAACAGGAAAGAAAAAGAAGAAGCAGTGTCACTGTGAAGTGAACGCGGATATACAACAGACCCGGAAGAGAAGAAAATGCTGAATAAAGTCGTAGTTTTTGTTTTTTTTTTTGGACCAAAATGTATTTTCGATTCTTCAAAAAATTACTAACCCACTGATGTCACATGGACTACTTTGATGATGTTTTTATTACCTTTCTGGACATGGACAATATACCGTACATACATTTTCAATGGAGGGACAGAAAGCTCTCGGACTAAAACTAAAATATCTTAAACTGTGTTCTGAAGATGAACGGAGGTCTTACGGGGAGGAACGACATGAGGGTGAGTCATTAATGACATAATTTTCATTTTTGGGTGAACTAACCCTTTAAGTAATAAATTAAAAGTTAGTTACATCCCCCCACCATTTTTAAATTTTTTTTTGCTGATCTGAAAAATTATCCGATCCGTGACTCAAAAACCATAATGCTGCGTTCACACCGGACGCGTCTGGAGCGTCTGAGGCATCTGATTTACATGTGAAGTCAATGTAAACGCGGCCGTTGACGCGCGAATGGCGCGGCGCGAATTGAGCGTTCACGCGGCTGATGCGCGAATTGAGCGTCTGACGCCCAAACGCCCGAGTTGAAAAATCTGAACTTTGGTGTAAATTTGCGCCGCGTTAAAGGGATAGTTCACCCAAAAATGAAAATTTGATGTTTATCTGCTTACCCCCAGGGCATCCAAGATGTAGGTGACTTTGTTTCTTCAGTAGAACATAAATGATGATTTTTATTTCCAACCGTTGATGTCTGTCAGTCGTATAATGCGAGTCAATGGTCACACAGTTTACAAGAGTCAATAAACATGCACAGACGAATCCAAATTAAACCTTGCAGCTCGTGACGGCACATTGATGTCCTAGGACACGAAACGATCGGTTTGTGCTATAAACCGAACAGTATTTATATAATTTTTTACCTCTAAAACACCACTATGTCCAACTGCGTTCAGCAATCGCTTGGTGATGTCTGATCGTGCTCTGAGAATGGCAGTGATGTCTCGTGCTTATACTTCAATGAGTGCTAGACATCACTGTCGTTGTCAGAGCGCGATCAGACATCACCAATCAGGTGGTCTTTTCCTGTATAAGTGAGCAGTTCTTGGCCAGAATACGCTGAAAGTGGACAAGACCTCATGCTGATAGTCAAAATTCTGGTCTTGCAAGACTAATTTTACATGAAATGTTAGAAGAAAACTCTTTATTATCAGAAAATGCATTTATATATTGAAATGCCTTGTTTGATTACACTATGTCTCTGAATGTGATGTTTTCTGTGACCTTTACACTCGATGCTGTTGTTTTGCACCTGAATTTCTCCTTGGGGAAAGTATGTCTGTTCATCTATCCACAAATATTTGTAAGCTCCCAACAACACTGCTGAACTGTGCTGGCTAATGCCTTGAGCTCCATAACCTTCTAAATCTGAGCAACATGTTATGTCAAGCAATTCCTGCCACTACATGATGACTTCCTGTGAGCAAAACACTCAACCCAAAGAGCAAATGACTTGGCTGTCTTGTCTCAGAACTGCCATGTTGATAAATAACAATACACACACGGACCAAAATTATTCACTGGCGAAACGCATCAACACACATACAGAAGCTTGTCCAAGAAATCTAATCTCTGGTGTGGATTAGAGCTTTTAGCCGTGGGTAAAGTCATCCAGTGAACAGGGAACAACCTCATTTTTTGGGACAGTAAGACTGCTGCAGACATACAAGCCTCAGGGATTCAAAAACAACAGCGATTCAAAGCTACACGGGCACACAAAAATAACAGAAAACACACTCTATGGTGTTTACTTGAGGCTACATACTCCTGAGTGCTCAGAGTAAAAATATAAATACGGAGAACACACATCAACAAATAGGTTATGAATAGATTATACAGGTGATTCTCACATTTCACTCAAAAATTAATGAAAAAAAAAAAAAACATATTTTAAGCATATATTTAGACCATTTTAATTTGCATTTTGATATTATTTTTATTATTCTAATGACAATTAAGCACTCTTTCCCCAAATTCTCATTGTAATCAAAATATCATTCTCATATATTATTATTTGGGGTTGGAAAAGGGCTGGATCTATTTGCAAACAGCATCTTTTTTTTTTAACCACAATAGTAATGATGATATCTGACAACTAAAGAGACAAACACAGGGCTGTAAATACACTAATCAAGGAAACGAGACACAGCTGCAGGGAATGAGTCAAACAATAATTCACCTTAGTAACACAAGCTAACCTATAGAAAACAGAATGGGAAAACAGTGCAAAAACCAAATTCAAAGTCAAACTTAAATCACCTGTAATATAAGATTGCTGTGCTGCTTTTAATTTAAGCTGATTAAAATGATTAATTGGTTTGAGTAGGACAAACTTAAGTTAAACAAATTAGTTCAGTCAAATGAACTTTTATGAGTTTTTAGCACTCTTTTTCTTTCAAGTTCACAGAACTGAAATATTTCAAGTGATCTTAACTGTTTCATTGTTATTTCTTTTAATTTAGACAAACTTTAGAGCTTTACTGAAACTTGGCTGGGATTTCTGTTTCCCAGCATGCTTTGCCCATGGCACTCAAAAGGGAGAGTAAATGCTAAAATTACGTGTTATATAATGTTCCCTTTCGTGGGAACTATCGACGCTGCGTGACAACGCATTGGGAACCTTCTGCGTGATGTCGTCACTGAAGCACTCATGTATCTAACCAATCGCGTAGCGAGACGTCAGAGACGGGTGACGTCACGGACCAGGAAACTATAAAGCACACCTGGATGCAGAGCACGGTAGCTTCTGTGTCTTCAGTAAGCACTCTATGTTATCGTGTGTCTTATTTGGTGTTGTTTGTCTTATTTCATATAAACAAGTCACGATATCTTTGTCTGAGGACAAGAGTATCTCACACCAATCCATATATATATATATATATATATATATATATATATATATATATATATATATATATATAAAAAGACACGTATTATGGCGAGAAACAGCAGTTGAATGGGAGTTGAGTAAGCCTGGGCAGCTCTCGAGGGAGCCGTCTGTGTGCACTATAAAAAAAAAAAAAAAGAAACTCGCTCTCAGAATACTGTGTTCCAGTGTTCCCCGCGGATCGCGGAAAAGAAGCCATTCGTGGGGTTCACAAATGGATCTGACAGAGGGGTTAGAGATGGGCGTTGCCCTTTCTCTGCCCTTACCTGCCAGGTTCAGTGCCGTCTCCCAGGTGGAAGCACGCTCTGCGGTTTCTTCCCCGGGTTGAGGCACCGGTATTTCACATGCCAGCTCTGAGGAGGTGGATATTGTGATATCGATCTGAGGACTCGCCACCTCACACACATCGTGTTAGGGAGTGGAGCATGCACGTCAGTTCAAAAACAAAGCAGCTGACGGTTCATTCATAAAAATGTCCCGGAGTGTAAAAGAAATGAACTAGCGGGAGTTTTTATCTCCACTCCTGTTGGCTTTATTCTCGAGGGAATAAAAGTCTAACACGAGGCTTAGATCTCGCGTTTGCCGAGGCAGCGCGTGGATTAAGCCTGCAATAAGGAATATATAGCTCGAATCTCGCGTTTGCCGAGGCAGCGCGTAGATTAAGTGTGCAACAAAAAATATACGGCTCGCTCGGATCTTGCGTTTGCCAAGGCTGCGCATAGATTGCGTGCACGTAGTATATGTTGTATATAATGTTTATACATAATATATATATCTGGAGGGAACTGAGCAGACGGGAGTTTCCCTTTCTCTCTTTCCCTATAATACCTTGCAAACTATTACGAGCTATAATTCTCTTTGTATTCTAATATATTCAGCCTGTCATTTTTGACTGTTTTGGGCTGCATTTAATTTAAGGATTAAATGAAATATTGAATACATTAAATTCTGAGGAATTTAAAGGAAAAAAAGGGTGTCACCACCCTTGCTCCCCCGCAGAAAGCTTGGGGACCGGGACAGGTGACACAGCTGAAGTCCTTGTGAAGTAGGACAGATCTGCGGACTGTTATTACCACCAAGAAGGCTTCAAAGAGGTCCTGACATCTGTGGGCCAGGATCCATGAGGGCAGCCCCCTCCGGAGGGGGTCCTGTGTTAGAATATCTGACACCCGTCCCCCTTTGGCGCCCTCAGGGGGCCGTTATGCTAACCCTGCCACCCAGTGTGCGTCAGGGCACAACGGTCTCCACCGACTCTCCGAGGAGAGCCGGTTATGACTTGATTCGTCTGTTTTCTGCTGGTGCGCCGCTCCAGAACGTTGAATCGAGTGCTCAAAAACACCAGAGGTCAGTCTCGAGAGACTGGTTCCCTTAGTAGATTTTATGGTAGAATGGAAACTTCTACCGAATATATCAAAATGGATGCTGCTCATCAGAGGGTTACAGGGTCTCGCCCGCCCAGATTCAATGGGGTCTTTCCCATAGTGGTGACCCCCAAGCAGTCTCTGGTTATGGAACAAGAGGTTATGACACTCTTGCGAAATGGAGCTATAGAAAGGGTTCCTCCTCCCAGCAAGCTGTCAGGCTTCTACAGCCGCTACTTCATTGCTCCAAAGAAGGATGTGTCCTATCATAGATTTACATGTGTTAAATCACTCAATACGAAAGCTCAAATTCAAGATGCTTACACTTAAACAGATTATCCCACAGATCAGGTCCAAGGACTGGTTTGTGGCAATAGACCTGAGAGAGGCATACTTTCAGGTGTCCATCCATCCTTCCCATAGGAAGTTCCTCAGGTTTGCTTTCGGGGGCAAAGCTTACCAATACAGGGTTCTTCCTTTCGGCCTGTTATTATCACCCCGCACATTCACGAAGTGCGTGGATGCAGTGCTGGCTCCACTGAGACTCCAGGGCATCCGCGTACTGAATTACATAGAAAGTGATTCTAGCTCAATCAGAGCAACTAGCAGTTCAGCATCGAGATGCTGCTCTGTACCACATGAAAAGGCTCGGGCTGAGGCTCAATGCCAAAAAAAAAAAAAAAAAGTGTGCTAGTTCCGGCTCAGACTACCACTTATCTAGGTGTAGTTTGGGACTCCACCATGATGCAGGCACATTTGTTTCCTGCTCGTGTGAGTTCCATTTTCGCAGCCGTGAAAGGGGTGAAGTTAGGCCAGTCACTCACTGTAAAACAGTTCCAGAAACTGTTGGGTCTTATGGCAGCTGCGTCCAACGTCATACCTTTTTGGCCTTCTGCACATATGACTCTTACAGTGGTGACTCAGGACCAGGGGATTTCCTCCGAGGGGAAATCCTTTTCGCATGATCAAAAGTCGCGCGGCAATGCCTTCGTGCTCTGGCCATGTGGAAAGATCCCTGGTTCCTGTCCCAGGTACCCGTGCTGGGGATTTCTGGTCGTCATGTAATGCTTACGACAGATGCCTCCCTCACGGGCTGGGGGGCGATCATGAGTGGTCGCTCAGCTCAGGGTCTATGGGAGGTCCTGGAAGGTGTCAGACAAGTTCTTGACACATAAAACTATCTTTCTCCTGGCCGTCTCTTCTTTGAAGAGAATTGGTGATTTACAAGCGCTGTCAGCAGTTTGCACCTGGTATGGTGAAAGCCTTTCTGCATACCAGGCCGGCATATAAATCGGTTGGAGATGATGGTGGTGTTTCTAGCATTAAAACACTTTCTCCCAGACCAGAGAGGCCATCACGTGTTGGTCCGCACGGACAACACGGCAGTGGTCTTATATATAAACCATCAGGGGGGTCTGCGGTCTTGCCAACTTTACTACTTGGCCCGTCGGATCCTCCGATGGTCCCTAGGGAAGCTGCTCTCTCTGAAGCCAGCTTTCATCCTGGGGTATAAAGGGAGCAGACGCCCTGTCGAGGCAGGGGCCGAGGCCCGGGGAGCGGAGACTCCACCCAGAAGTGGTGGATCTCCTATGGAAAAATTTCGGTCGAGCGGAAGTCGACCTATTTGCTTTGGGAGAGTCAACCCAGTGACCACTCTGGTACTCCCGAACACATCCAGCACCTCTGGGTCTGGATACCATGGTACAGACGTGGCCGAAGCTACGTCTGTATGCATTTCCCCCGATCACCTTGCTCCCGGGAGTTCTGGAGAAAGTACACCGGGAAGGGGTCAGCCTAATACTGGTAGCCCCCTTCTGGCCAACCAGAATATGGTTCTCGGACCTAGTGTCCTTACTAGACGGCTCCCCAATGGAGCTTTCCCTTAGACAGGACCTCCTGTCGCAAGCGGGCGGCTCGATAATACATCCCCGCCCAGAACTGTGGAAGCTATGGGCCTAGCCTCTGAGGGGGCTATGTGGAAAAAGCCTTGATTCCTGTCCCAGGGACCCATGCTGCCGCCACGAGGAAGTTGCATGCCTACAAATGGAATTTGTTTTCTACCTGGTGTAGAAACAATAATACGGACCCTGTCCTTTCTTCTATTAGCTGTGTGCTAAAATTCCTCCAGGAAAAATTCTCGGAGGGCCTATCTCACTCAACCTTGAAGGTTTACATTGCAGCAATTTCAGCATAACATGCTCCTCTTGAGGGGAATATCTCGGTAGGTCGAGACCCCCTCGTCACATGCTTCCTCCGTGGCACATTGAGGTTGAGGCCTCCAGTGCGCACAAGGGTTCCGGCCTGGGACTTGGCCGTGGTCTTACAGGGGTTAGCTGAGGCTCCCTTTGAACCACTAGAGGAGGTTCCTGAGAGGTTCCTCACTCTTAAAACGATTCTTTTTTTTGGCTATCACTTCTCTGAAGCGGATAGGAGACTTACAAGCACTTTCTGTTGCTCCTTCTTTTCTTGAATTTGCTCCGGGAATGGTGAAAGCATTCCCGTATCCTAGACCGGGTTATGTCCCAAAGGTCCCTACCAATGTCCCAGGCCCCATTGTGCTTCAGGCCTTCTATCCTCCTCCATTTGAATCTGCGGATCAGGAAAAATTTAATCTGCTGTGCCCAGTAAGGGCTTTGGATGCTTATGTCCACAGAGCTGCCCTGTGGCGTAAGTCAGATCAATTGTTTGTCTGTTATTGGTCCCCTAAAAAAAGCGGCCCAGCATCGAAGCAGAGAATGAGCAAGTGGGTGGTCGAGGCCATCTCACTTGCCTATGAAGCGGCCGGACAGCCTTCTCCTTTGAATGTTCGCGCCCATTCAACTAGGGGTATGGCGGCATCAAAAGCTTTGATGTCAGGAGTTTCCATGGGTGATATATGTGATGCAGCTGGATGGTCATACCAGCACACATTTATTAAGTATTATAACTTTGATATCGGCTCCACCCTAGGGTCCTCCGGGTTGTCAAGATAACTTTGACAAGTGTTTGAGCTACGGCTCAGTTGGGATTGCGTTCCCAATGCGTTGTCACGCAGCGTCGATAGTTCCCACGAAAGGGAACGTCTCGGGTTACAGATGTAACCCTGGTTCCCTGAGTAGGGAACGAGACGCTGCGTCTCTTGGCGTACCCCTGCACACTTGTGAGTGCTTGCTTCAGACTTATCCAGAAGCTACCGTGCTCTGCATCCAGGTGTGCTTTATAGTTTCCTGGTCCGTGACGTCACCCGTCTCTGACGTCTCGCTACGCGATTGGTTAGATACATGAGTGCTTCAGTGACGACATCACGCAGAAGGTTCCCAATGCGTTGTCACGCAGCGTCTCGTTCCCTACTCAGGGAACCAGGGTTACATCTGTAACCCGAGACGTTTTTGTGCAAGATTAATGTTAAAGGATTAGTCCACTTTTAAATAAACTTTTCCTGATAATTTACGCACCCCCATGTCATCCAAGATGTTCATGTCTTTCTTTCTTTAGTCGAAAAGAAATTAAAGTTTTTGATGAAAACATTCCAGGATTATTCTCCTTATAGTAGACTTCAATGGGCACCAAACAGTTGAAGGTCAAAATTAGTTTCACTGCAGCTTCAAATTGTTCTACACGATCCCAGATGAGAAATAAATGTCTTATCTATTGAAACCATCGCTCATTTTCTGAAAAAAATTTAAAATTATATAAGTTTTAGCCATAAATGCTCATCTTGAACTAGCTCTTTTCTTCTTCTCTTCTATTAGAATTCTGGCAGTGTAGACGCTGCTAAGCGTATTACTGCCCTCCACAGGTCAAAGTTTGAACTAATTGTTATATACTATTGAACTAGCATAATTTGAAGCTGCAGTGAAACTAATTTTGACCTTCAACTGTTTGGTGCCCATTGAAGTCTACTATAAGGAGAATAATCCTGGAATGTTTTCATCAAAAACTTTAATTTCTTTTCGACTAAAGAAATAAAGACATGGACATCTTGGATGACATGGGGGTGCGTAAATTATCAGGAAAAGTTTATTTAAAAGTGGACTAATCCTTTAAGTGGGAGATTTAGTAGTGATTAATGTTTTGTTATGCTAAATTAGAAGAGTTTCTGTTAATGTGGGTTTTTGGAGAATTACCATCATGGTATCAAGTGGTGCATGCAGCTTGGTTTAAGAGCAGGTACATAAAATGCTTTATATTGTTGTACTCATTCAGCAAGTGTTATACCATGCTATTGTTAACATGTTAGCAAATTAGCAAGTTAGCATTTTCTGAATTAGCTTGTTATAGCTAGCTAATTTTACACAAAAAAAAATGTTTACATTGGGGTTACATGATAAATTTATGTTAAATGTATGAGCGTACTCAAACATTTCAAGTTAAGAACAATTACAATCAGGGCTTGACATTAACACCCGCCAACCCGCCAAATGCGGGTAGATTTCAGCTGTGGCGGGTAAGACAGCCACTCCCACTAGCCACTTTGGCGGGTTGAATATAATTTCAGCCTACAGGCAAATGAAAAATAGCCAAGATCGTCGTATCACAAAATTACAATTCAGTCAAAATTTTTTATCGATTAACTTGCGGTTAGTGAAGACGGGATAGGCGGAATCGCGCTGAATGACATAACAGAAGCGCTCGCGTGCGCGCTGTCTCTGTCGCGCGCGATCAGTTCTCCTTGCACCTGAATACACGCACACACAGATGTCAAAATGCATCGTGTGGAGTATCTCGCGTGAATACAGTCGGCTATGGCTTATGGCTAAGTGGGTAAAAACTGGATGTGTGTCAGTATATGACATCCATGCATTCAGCAGCCCCCAAATAAATACCTGTCTGTCATTAATGTTAATCAAACATCAAAAAATGTTAAATAAATGTATACATGTATGCTAAATAAACATATGTATCTGAAAAAAAATATATATATATTTTTTAAATTACTATTTGTAATTTGCTTCTTTGTTCTTTTTAGATAGACTAACAAAAATAACTATATACCTGATGTATAGTCTTGATTTGGATGGTCAATCTGCATTTGTAAGTTTGAAAGGGTTTTAAATCTTGTAAATCAAGTAAAATGACTCAAAATCAAATAATTTAAGCATACCAGTCAACTTTAATCATATAAAATGTAATTTCCCAACAGCAAAATTGTGGCCAGTGAAAATGCTGAGTGGCTAGTAACTTTGGAAAACCACTAGCCACATTGGCGAGTGAGCAAAAAAGTTAATGTCAAGCCCTGATTACAATGCATGAGTAGTAAAAAAAAAAAAAGTAAAAAAAAAAAAAAAAAAATCAGTTCTGCTTACTTAAACTTTGAATTTCCTAACTTAATAAATTTGAGGCAACTGATTGTCTCAAATCTTTTGAGTTTTGCCAACTTATTCGGCAAGGTGTAATTTAAGTTTTCACCATGTACATTAAAGATTATCTAAAAATGATCTAAAAGTACATTTTCCCCCAAATTCTCATTAGTATAATATAAAATAAACATTCCCATTTTTTAAATGTTTGTTATTTAAAAGTATTTATATTTTTGTAGTGGTATGTTTTACAGCGTTTTAATTAATACTTGTTTAAATTAAAAAAAATAATAATTATATTATAGTACATATAGTACTGTATTACAGTAATAAGAATCCATGAGAATCTATAAGAATCATCACTGATAAAAAAAAAATAATTACAAATAATAATAATCCATTCAAAAGTAAAAAAGGAAATAACTGTATATTTTTGTAGTGGAATGTTTTATTCTGATTTTTAAGAATAAAAATATTATAGTATGTTTTTACAGTATATGACCTAGCCATTTCTAATGTTTTTGTGAGATTTACCCATATAAATATGTGAATTTCACACTCACACATTTACGTAAAGCAGCATTTGCTGTCCGCTTATAGAAACACCAGCAAAGTCAGCGGCTCCTGACGTAAACCTTGTTTCAGATGATTTATGAAGGCACTAATGTGGGTTAGTCTCAAACGTTTAGAGGCACCAAATCACTTTCCCCCCAAGGCTACAGTCAGTATAGTCAGTCTGGGGAATTGCCACGCTTGTCTGCGTAAAAAGAAAACTGAATATTCTGCTCCCCTTCCCTCCCCCTCTCACAGCACTGTGAAACGATAAATGATGAGGTGTTATCACCATTTAGATGGAAATAAGGTTATGCTGAGGAAGAGAAATAAAAATGTTCCCAAAAGGCATAAAAGCTCACAAACTATTCAGGATTGGATGAGATGACTTTATCAGAGTCAGGATGTACCTGCTCCCAGGCGAAGATGTGCTGGTTAAAGTAGAACTGGATCTGCTCATTGGCGATGTTGATGCAGAGCTGCTCAAAAGAGTTCCTCTTAAAGTTTTCAAAGCCGAAGATGTCCAGGATGCCGATGTTCAGACCCTTGTCTTCCTCTCTGGAGAGAAATACAAGGATAGAATTAGGACTTTTTATATGGAATTTTGAAAATGCTAATATTAAACAGCTGTCATTATTTCTTTTCAGCATTCAAATAGCATCTAACAACTATTTACACTTACTGCAAAGCAAATACTGCTATTTTCACAGAGTAAATAGCATCTATTGTTATTTACACTTCAGTCTCGGCCAATTCTTTCTAGTATTTGGTCAATTAGGAGACTTTTTATATGGAAGCTTGTTTCTGCCACAGAATAATAATAAAAAGATAATTGCGCAATTTTTCTCAAAATTGAGTGATATTAAGCCACAACTGCAAGATATAAAGTCAGAATTATGAGTTATAAAGTCAGAATTGTGAATTATATAGTCAGAATTGCAGGATATAAACTCACAACTCTGACTTTATAACACAGAATTAATTATATATAATGCAATTCTGACTTTATAACTCACTATTGTGAGTTTATATCATGCAATTCTGAGAAAAAAGTCAGCATTGTGAGAAAAAGTCTCAATGACCTTTTTTATTTTTATTCAGTGGGAGAAGCAAGCTTTCATAGTTGTATCTATCCTGGTCTTGAATGATCAATTTGATGCAAATGTTCATATTGAGATTTTAGATTTTTGATTGCAAAAATTGAAATATTGGCAAATCCAAGCACAGTTTAGGCACACTCTCTTTCTCTCACCCTGACTGGTTCTCCGGTTTCAGGAGAGAGTTGATACGGTTGACGATCCAGCTGAACAGGCGTCCATAGAGGGCTTTGCCCATGGCGTCCCGCACCTCAGTGGCCTTCTCCACTGTGTTTGACCTGACGATGGTTTCGCCCCGTGTGACCACACAGTGAGAGGTCAGGGCTTCTTGTAGCTCATCCGCACGGATACACAGCAGTGAAGCAGCTGCACATACAAACATAACAATGTGCTTAAATTTAGGAGTACAAAAAGTAAGTACTGATTATAAAGTTCATACTTTCAGTGCATGTGACAAGCCAGTACACCAGTTTTGGGACATGCTACGCATCTCATGAAATTGCAGCAAAACTGTATCCCACAAACCAGAGTTATTATATAGTAAAAAAAAAAAAAATGTCGTTACTTGAAAGACAAAAAAAAAAAAAATAATAACAAAATGACAAAAACACACAAGAAATGTTAAAATGAAAACAGAAATAAAAATAAAAACTAATTCAAAATATTAATAAAAACTATAATAGTGTCTCAGAAAACTCATTTCTTTTACATTCTGTTAGCTTTAGCATTTAGCCAAATTCATTACCATAAAACTAATTCGAAAAGCCCTTTGCTAGGCTAATACTGTATAATTTATATACTATTGTAATTTATTAATATTTTGAATTAACTTTTATTTTTATATTTTCAGATTTAATTTTAGTTTAATTAATTTTAGTACTTCAAAATCAACTTACTTATTTCAGTTAGTTGCCAAGTTTAGGTTTTTCATCTAATAGCATATATTTTATTTTAAGTTTTATTTCAGATTACCAAAAAACATTTTTAATAGTTTTAGTTTTATCACTCGATTTGGGACACATTAATCAAGGTTGGCGAACGTCGGTCCTGGAGAGCCTCAGGACCTCAGTTTTTGCTTCAACCCTAATCAAACACACCTGAACAAGCTAATAAAGGTCTGAAAGAGAGAGAAAGCGTAACGGCTAACTTAATCTCAGCCTATGACTTCAGTCGCAACATTCCCTAGTCTGCCTTCTCTTAAAAAATACATTTTATCAAGCTAGAATCTACATATAGTTCCCAACAAAAGTACTGTTTAGTGTAAAATATGTTGATGATTAGCAAACAGACTGTCCATTAATTAAATGATTAGCTATTTCCCCACAAAAGCTGTTTAATCAGCATAGTGAAGCCTCTCATCCATTGACTTCCATTCAAAAAACGGCCCCTGGTCTCCTTCCCTGCATACCGCCGGGGCAGGGCGTTAGCATTAGCTGTTATGCTTTTTTGGCTAAACCTTGCAGGCTTGCCTTCCAGTGGCTTTGCTAGGAAGCTACAGGCAGGTGAGTTTTTATCAGGGTTGGAGCTGAACTGTGCCTTGGCTCTCCTGAACCGGAGTTAACCACTCTTGCACTAATCCTACACAGATATTCTATATAGCAGTGTTTATCAACTGGTGGGGAGACCGTTTTGAGTGGGTCGCAGAGTGTGCAGTCAAAGAAACAACAACAAATTTAATTCTATGATTTCTGATGTGAGACTTTTATTTTGAAAGACGTGCATGAAAGGCTAATTTTACACTGATGCCACAGGTTGTTTTTTTGCATGCAGGTATGAGCAGTTTCCAGACTTTAGGGTATTTTACCATCCTAACTGTTGTTTCTATAACCCCAAAATGCCAATTTATTTTCACTTTGTGATATTTTGTATATTTTTAAATGACTGTGGTGGCTCATACCAATTTACTAACTTTATTGTACTAACAAAAACTAGTTTGGGACTGCTATTTAATAGCCATATTTTGTACTGTTTATTCTTCAGTATTAGTTGTATTCTTACAATTTATATGTATGTTAAGTAACGTAGGAAGGTACTTGTGTGTGTGTCAACCGTTTTTGTGTAATAAATGTGGTTGGTTTTTAAAAAGCAAATGTATTATAATTTTTAAAGGCTAATGATACACATATACACACACCCCTTTTTTTTTTATTCTTTTAGCAATTATTTCAAATTCCTAATAAAATTGGGTCACGGATTAATGATCATGGGAAAATGTGGGTCCCATGGCCAAACCAGTTGAGAACCACTGCTATATAGTATAAATGGTGACTATAGTATAAAAGTGTGACTGGAGCCACATCCCAATTTACATACTTGTAATAATCATTAATTGTGCACTTCACTAGTTATGGTATACTTTTAGGTTCAAATATTTAAAACTGCTGTCTCATACCTCACACAATTTTGTTTTTCCTGCAACAGAAATGGAGAATAATCACAAACCCCTTCCCAATTGTAGCACAAGGGGTTGTGGGTGAAATTATTTAGACACTTTAGGAAATCAACCCAGTATAATTTGAGATGCACTAACCCTGCAATAGCATACTATATACAACCCATGATGACTTAAACAAACAAAATTATGAACTAGTCAAATGTGGTTTGCTGGTTTAAGTTGAATAAACTGGTCTGGATAAGTTGGTGAAAAGTGCCCTTAAACCTTCTAAAACTATTAAGTCAGTTAAGAGCAATAAACCACCTTAGGCTT